>NC_092510.1:12063742-12366499 GCF_047511675.1 Marmota flaviventris | reverse complement strand
AGAGTTAGGGTTAGGGTAATGGATATGGTTAGGATTAGGGTTCAGGTTAGGTTTAGAGTAATAGACATGGTTTTGGTTTTTGATAGGTTTAGGGTTAGGCCTAGAGTTAGCATTAGTACTATGGTATCATTAGGGTAATTTATAGGGTTAGACCTAGGGTTTTGGTTAGGATTAGGGCTAGAGTTAGGGTTAGGGTCAGGGTTAGGGTGAGGGTTAGAGTTAGGATTAGATTTTGGAAATGGTTTAAGGTTTGAGCTAGGGTTAGTGCTAGGGTAAGGTTAGTGCTAGTGTTATGGTCATTATTAGTGTTAGGGTTAGTGTTAGTGTTAGGGCTAGGGTTATCATTAGGGTTAGGGTAACAGATTTAGATGTCAGGTTAGAGTTATGGATAAGTTTAGGTTACAGTTAGGGTTCGGTTTAAGGTTAGGGTTAGGATTTGAGCTAGCTTAGGTTAGGTTTAGGGTTAGGTTCAATGCTAGTTCTAGGGTTAGGTTTGTTTATGTTTAGGGTATGTTTAGCTTTAGGTCTAGTGTTATCATTAGGGTAAAGTTTAGGGTTAGGGTAGTGGGTAGGGTTTGAGCTAGGGTTATGTCTAGGGTTCAGGTTAGGATTAGGGCTAGGGTTAGGTTAGGGTTAGGCCTTTGGTTAGAGTTAGGGTTAGCTTAAGTTTAAGTGTTAGGGATTGAGGTAGGGTTAGGGCTGGAGTGAGGGTTAGGGTTGCAGTCAGGGCTAGGTTAGGGTTAGGATTAGGGTTAGGGCTAGGGTTAGCATTAGGTTTAGTGTTATGGTTAAGGTAGTGGATAGAGTTAGAGCTAGGGTTTGTGCTATGGTTAAGATTAGGATTAGGTCTAGGGTTTGGGTGAGGTTTTGGGTTTGGGCTAGGGTTATGTTTATGGTAAGTTTAAGGGTTTGAGCTAGGGTTAGAGCTAGGATGATTGTTAGGGTTAGGTTTAGGGTTACAGTTATGCTTAGGTATAGGTGTAGGGCTACAATTAGGGCTAGGTTTTGTTTGAGGTTTAGGGCTAGTGTTAGATGTATTAGTAATTTAAGAGCTAGAGTTATGGTTATGGCTAGATGTAGGGTTTTTCTAGTGTTAGGGTTAGTTTTTGGGTTAGGATTAGGTTTAGATCTAGGAGTTTTGTTAGTGTAAGTGTCAGGGTTCAGGTTAGGATTAGGTTTAGGGTTAGGTCCAGAATGTTAGGTTAGGTCTATGTGTATGGTAAGTGTTTGGTTTAGGTTAAGTGTTATTGTTAGGGCTAAGACTAGGTTTATGGCTATATTTAGAATTAGGTTTAGGTCTAGGGCTTGTATTAGTTTTACATTTAGGTATAGGGTTACTTGTAGGGCTAGTGTTAGATTTTGGATAAGGGTTAGGGACAGTTTTAAACCTAGCTTTTGTGTTAGAGTAAGAATAAGGGTCAGGGTTAGAGTTAGGTTTGGGTTAAGTTTAGAGCTAGAATGAGGGCTAGGTTTAGGAATAGTAATAAAGTTAGGATTTGGAGTAGGCTTAAGATTAGGGTTAGGACTAGGGTAGCAATAGGGTGAGGGTTTGTCTTACGGTAAGGGTTAGGGTTAGAGCTGGGGTTAAGACTAGGGATAGGGTTAGGGTTAGGACTAGGGTTAGTGTTAAAGCTAGGTATAGGCCTTGGATTAGGGCTAGGTTTTGTGTTAGTTTTAGGGGTATGGCTAATGTAAGAACTGGCATTACAATTAAGGCTAGTTTAGGGTTAGGTTTAGGGTGAGGTGTAGTGTTGGAATTACATTTAGGGATAGGGTGATGTATAGAGCTTGGGTCAGTGATAGGGTGAGAGTCAGGGTTAGTGTTAGTTCTAAGGTTAGGGTTAGGACTTGAATTAGGGCTAGTGTTAGGGCTAGGTGTAGGTTTAGGCTATGGTTTAGGTTAAGTATTAGTGTCAGTGCTATGGCTCAGTTTTGCTTGAGCACTAGGGCTAGGGTTAGAGCTTGTTTTCAAATTAGTGTTAGGGTTAAAGCTTGTGATAGGGTATGGTTTAGGCTTATGGTTAGGGTTAGATTTAGAGTTAGGGTTAAATCTATGCTATGGCTGGGGTTTGGGCTAGGGTTTGTGTAGATTAGGTTTAGGGATAGGGTGATGTGTAGAGCTAGGGTCAGAGTCAGGATTAGTATTAGTTCTAAGGTTAGGGTTAGGACTTGAATTAGGGCTAGGGTTAGGGCTAGGTGTAGGTTTAGGCAATGGTTTATGTTAAGTGTTAGGGTCAGTGCTATGGCTCGGTTTTGCTTGAGGGCTAGGTCTAGTGTTAGGGCTAGTTTTCAAAATAGCATTAGGGTTAGAGCTAATGTTAGGGTATGGTTTAGGCTTATGGTTAGGGTTAGATTTAGAGTTAGGGTTAAATCTAGGCTATGGCTGGGGTTTGGGCTAGGGTTTGGGTTATCATAAGGGATAGGGTTAGATCTAGGGATAGGGCAAGGGGGAGAGTCAGAGTTAGTCTTAGGGTTAGGGTTTTTAGGGCTAGGGTTAGGGCTTTATTAGGACTAGGTTTAGAGCTAGGGTTAGTATTAAGGCTAAGCCTAAGTTTAGGGCTAGGGTTAGGTTTAAGGTTGTGGTTAGGCATGATGTTATCGCTAGGTTTAGAACTAGGGTGAGGGTTAAAATTAGGGTTAAGGCTAGTGTTGGGGTTAGGGTTAGGATTAAAGCTAAGTTTAGGGCTAGGATTAGGGCTAGGGTTTGTGTTAGGGTTAGGGCTTCATTAGTGCTAGGGCTAATGTCAGGTCTAGGATTATGGTTAGAGATAGTTTGAGGGTTAGGTTTATGGCTACGTATAGTGTAAGGGTTAGATTAAGGTTTAGAGTAAGGTTTAGAGCCAGGGGCATTATTAGGGTAAGGTAGAGGTTTCCAGGTTGGATTAGGTTAATGTTTAAGGTTAGGGCTCAAATTAGCGTTAGAGTTAGGGTTAGGATTAGTTTTATGGATATGGTTAAGTTTAGCGTTCAGGTTAGTTTTAGTGTAATGAATAGGTTTAGGTTTAGGAATAGGGTTAGGGTTATCCTAGGGTTAGCATTAGGGTTAGGGTTAGGGTTAAGATAATGATAGGATTAAAGCTAGGTTTAGGGCTAGGTTATTGTTAGGATTAGGGCTAGGGTTAATGTTATATTTGGGGTTATTTCAAGGGTTAGGTTCAGCATTAGATTTAGGGTAAGTGTTAGATCTAGAGTTACAGTTATTGTTAGTGTTAAAGCTAGTGTTAGGGCTCTGATTATGATAGATTTTGGGTTAGGGTACTGCTAGGGTTAGGACTACAGCTAATGTAAGAACTAGGGTTATGATTAGGGCTCGTTTTAGGGTTAGGGTTATGTCTAGGTCTAATTTTTGGGTTCAGTTTAGGTTTTGGGTGATGATTACAGCTAGAGTTAGGGTAGGGTCAAAGTAAGGGTCAGGGTTAGTTTTAGGTTTAGGGATAGGGCTCAAATTAGAGCTAGGTTTAGGGCTAGGTGTAGGCTTAGGGTTTGGTTTGGGTTAAATGTTATGGTTAGGGCTATGGCTCTGTTTTGTTGTAGGGCTTGGGCTATGTTAGGGCTACTTTTAGAATAAGTGTTATTGTTACAGCTTGTGTTAGTGAGAGATTTAAGCTTAGGTTTAGGGTTACTTTTAGAGTTAGGATTAGATGTAGGATTAGGGCTAGGTCTTCTTTTAGGGCTAGGTTTTGGGCAAGTTTTAGGGTTATTATAAGGGTTGAGGATAGAACTAGGAATAGGACTAGAGTGAGAGTTAGAACTAGTCTTAGGGCTAGGGTTAGTTAGGTTTCAGGCTAAATTAGGGCTTGGATTAGGCCTAGGCTTTGTGCTAGGTTTAGGCCTAGTTTTAGGCTTAGGTTTAGGTTTAGGGATAGGGTTAGGTTTAGGGGAAGGGATGGGGTTATAGCTAGTGTCAGGGCTAGGTCTAAGGTTAGAATTATGGTTAGGGCTAGGATTATGTTTTGGGTTAGTAATAAGGCTAGGTTTAGGGCTAGAATGAGGGCTAGGTTTTGTTTTTGAGTTATGGCAAGAATTAGGACTAGGGTTAGTGTCAGGTCTAGGGTTACAGTTAGGGATAGATTGAGGATGAGTTTTATGGCTAGGTTAGGAGAAGGGTTAGGTTTAGAGCTGGGGGTATGATTAGGGTTAGAATCAGGTTTCGGTTTTAGTTTAGGTTAGGGTTTAAGATTAGGGCTCAAATTAGCATCAGGGTTAGGGATATGGTATGCTAGGGTTAGGTTTAGGGTTCAGGTTAGGTGTAGGGTAATAGATAGGGTTAGAGTTAGTGAAAGGGTTAGGTTTAGGCCAAGGGTTAGCATTAGAGTAAGGGTTATGTTTAGGGTAATGGAGAGTGTTAGAACTAGGGTTAGGGCAAGTGTTATGGTTAGTATTAGGGCTTGAGGTAGGGTTAGGGTTAGGGTTATGCCAAGGGATAGCATTAGGTTTAGGTTTAGGGTTTGAGCTAGGGTTAGCACTACGTCAAATGTTAGGTTTAGAGTTAGGCCTAGGTTATAGTTATGATTATGGTCAATGTTAGTGTTAGTATTAGGGCTGGGGTTATCATTAGGTTTAGGGTATTGGATAGGGTTTGATGTCGGGTTAGGGTTAAGGTTAGTATTAGTTTTTGGCTTAAGGTAGTGTTAGGGATAGGTGCAGGGTTAGGTTTAGTTTAATGGTTAGGGTTTGAATTAGGGTTTGGTCTATGACAAGGTTTAGGTTTATGGCTATGTCTAGGGTTAGGGTTAGGGTAGATTTAGGGTTAGGGCTAGGGTAATCATTAGGTTTAGGTTTAGGGTAATGGGTAGGGTTAGAGCTACAGTTATGGCTAGGGTTAAGGTTAGGATTATGGCTAGGGTTAAGGTTAGGGTTAGGTTTAGGCCAAGAGTTAGTTTTAGCATTAGGCTATATTTAAGCAATCAGAATTGAGCTAAGATTTGCACTAGGATGAGGTTTAGGGTTAGAGTCAGGGTTTAGTTTAGGTCTAGGGTTAGCATTAGAGTTAGAGTTATGGTTAGGGTAATTTATAGAGTTAGAGGTAGGCTTTGGCTTATGGTTATGGCTAGTTTTAGCATTAGTGATATGGCTAGGTCTATTTTAGGGTTAGGTTTTCTGTTAGAAAAAGGTTTTGAGCTAGGGTTTGTGTTAGGGTAAGGGTCAGTGTTTGGATTAGGGTTAGGTTTATGATTAGGTATAGCATTAGCACTAGGGTTAGGTCTACAGGTAGATTTAGTGTTTGGGTTAGGTTAAGGGTTATTGTTATGGCTAGGGCTTAGTTTCTGTTTAGGGCTAGGGCTAGAGTTATCGATAGATGAAGGATTAGGTGTAGATCTAGGTCTAGTGTTAGGGTTAGGTATAGGTATATGATTACAGGAAGCACCAATGTTAGGGGTTGGTTTAGGGTTCAGGTCAGGTTTAGACCTATGGTTAGTATTAGGGTCAGAATATGGGTCAGGGATAGATTTATGGTTTTGGATAGGGATTGAGCTAGATTTAGAGCTAGTGTTAGGACTAGTAATAGAGTTAGGGTTTGTGTTAGGCTAAGGATTAGGTTAAAACTAGGTAGCTTTAGGGTTAGAGTTTGGCTTAGGGTAAGGGACAGGGTTAGTGCTAGGGTTAGGGCTCAGCTTAGGGTGAGGGTTAGGGTTAGGGCTAGGGTTAGAGTTAAAGTTAGTGTTAGGGCTCGGATTAGGACTATGTTTTGTGTTAGCTTTAGATCTATTGCTAATGTAAGAACTAGGGTTACAATTGGAGCTAGTTTTAGGGTTATTGTTACATCTAGGTCTAGTATTAGGTTAGCTTTAGGGTTAGGGTTATGTTTAGGATAATGGATAGGTTAGGGTTAGGGAATGTGTTAGGGTTAGGCTGAGGGTTATCATTAGGGTTAGAGTTCGGGTTAGGGTATTGGATAGGGTTAGAGCTAGGGTTAGGGCTAGGGTTTTGGTTAGTGTTAGAGCTAGGGTTAGGGTTAGGTTTAGGGTTAGTGTAAGGATTAAATTTAGGGTTCGGTTTAGGGTAAGGGTTAGAGCTACATTTAGGGTTAGAGATAGGGTTAAAGCTAGGGTTTTGGCTCAGATTAGGGCTAGGTTTTAGGTTTTGTTTGGGCTAGAGTTAGTGATATGGCTAATGTAAGAACTAGGGTTATGATTGGGGCTAATTTTAGGGTTACAGTTAGGACTAAGTCTAGTTTTAGGATTAGTTTTAAGTTTAGGGTGATGTTTTGAGCTATGATTAGTGTTAGGTTCAGAGTCAGGTTCAGTGTTAGTTTTACGTTAGGGATAGTACTTGAATTAGGGGGTAGGCTTAGGGCTAGATGTAGGGTTAGTATTTGGTTTAAGTTAAGAATTAGGGTTAGTGCTATAGCTCGGTTATGTTTTAGGGTTAAGGCTAAGGTTATGGTAAGGGATAGGATTAGAACTAGAAATAGATCTAGGCAAGAATTAGATTTAGTCTTAAGGCTAGGTTTAGGATTAGGGTTAGGGCTAAACTAGGCCTAGGAATAGGTCTAGGATTAGTGTTAGTGTTAAGCCTAATTTTAGGGCTAGGTTTAGGGTTAGGTTAGGGTTAGGTTTAGGAGAAGAGATGGGGTTAAAACTAGATTTAGGGCTGGGGTGATGATTAGAACTAGGTTTAGGGATAGGGTTAGGATTGGGTTAGGATTAAGGCTAGATTTGTTGTAGGATGAGGGATAGGGCTTTTGTTAGGTTTAGGGCAAATTTTAGGGAGAGGGATAATGTCAGGTTTAGGGTTATAGCTAGGGGTAGTTATAGGGTTAGTTTCATGGCTAGGTCTTGTATAAGGGTTAGGTTTAGGGTAAGGATCAAGTTTTGAATTAGGTGTTTTTTTAAGGTCAGCTTCAGGTTTTGGTTATGGGTTAGGTTAAGTTTTGGGCTTAGGGCTCAAATTAGGGTTTGGGTTAGAGTTAGGTTTAGGGTAATGGATAGGTTTAAGTTTAGGATTTAGGTTAAGATTACTATAATGGGTATGGTTAGGGTTAGTTATAGGGTTAGGGTTAGGCCTAGGCTTAGCATTTGTGTTATGGTTATTGTTAGGGTAACCGATAGCATTAGAGCTAGGGTTAGGGCTAGCGTTTTGGTTAGGATTAGGGCTAGAGTTATCATTAGGGTTAGGGCTAGGGCTAGGATTAGTGTCTGGGTTAGGTTCAGGATATATGTTAGGTTTTGATGTAGGGTTAGTGTTAGGGTGAGAGTTAGGTTTAGTGTTAAGTCTAGGGTTAAATTTACAGTGAAGTTTAGGGTTAGAGTTAGGGTTAGGGCTAAGGTTACTTTTAGAGTTATGTCAATGGATAGGATTAGATGTCAAGTTATGGTTAGGGGTAGTTTTAGGTTTAGTGTTAATGTTAGGGTTTGGGCTAGGGTTAGTTAGAGTATAGTTTAGGATTTGATCTAGGGTTAGGGCTATAATGAGGGTTAGGTTTAGTGTTAGGTCTAGGATTAGTTTTACAGTTAGAGTTAGAGCTAGGATTATCATTAGGTTTAGGGTTAGGTTTATTATAATGGATAATTATAGAGATAGTATTAGGGCTAGTATTAACATTATGATTAAGGCTAGGGTTAGCGTTAGGTTTAGGGATAGGGCTAGGGTTATGTTAAGAGTTTGGGTTAGGGTTTTAGCTAGGTGTATGTCTAAGTTGAGGGTTAGGATTAGCATGAGGGATAAGTTTAGGGTTAGGGTTATGCTTAGGGCTAGGTTTAGGCCTAGGATTAGGGCTAGATTTTGTGTTAGGTTTAAAGCTAGGGTTAGGGCTATGGGTATATAAGGGCTAGGGTTATGGTTAGGGTTATGGCTAGGTCTAGTGTTAGGTTTATATTTTGGTTAGGGTCAGTTTTTAAGCTAAGTCAGTATTAATGTCAGGGTCTGTATTTGGATTAGGATTAGGGTTAGGGATAGAGACTAAATTAGGATTGGTTAGGTCTAGATGTAGGGTTAGTGTTTGGGTTCGGTTAAGGGTTATCATTAGAGCTAGGGCAAGGTTTTTGTTTGGGTCGTGGATGAGAGATATGGCTAGATTTAGGATTAGGTTTATGTCTAGGGCTAGTGTTAGTGATAGGTTTTGGTATAGGTTTATGGGTAGTGCTAATGTTAGAGTTTGGTTTATGGTTAGGGTCAGGGTTGCGGTTAGTGTTTGGGTTATGATTATAACTAGAATGATGGCTAGGATTAGGTCTAGTAATAAAGTTAGGATTTGTGTGTTAGGCTAAGGATTAAAGTTGGGAATAGGGTTAGCATTAAGTTTAGGGTTTGGCTTAGGGTAAGGGATAGGATTAGTGCTAGGGTTAGGGTTAGGGTTAGGGCTAGTGTTAGGGTTCGGTTTAGTTATAGGTTTATTGCTAGTGCTAGTGTTAGGGTTCGGTTTAAGGTTAGGGTCAGGTTTAGAACTATGGTTACTGTTAGGGTCAGAATAAGTGTCAGGTTTGGGTTATGGTTAGATCTAGAATGAGGGCTAAGGTTAGGACTACTAATAGGGTTAGGGTTTGGGTTAAAGTAAGGATTAGGGTTAAGACTACTGTTAGCACTAGGGTTAGGGTTAACTTAGGGTAAGGGATAGGGTTAGAGGTAGGGTTAGGGCTATGTTTAGGGTTAGGGTTAGGGCTAGTGATAGAGTTAGTGTAAGGTTTAAAGCTAACTTTAGGTCTCAGTTTAGAGCTAGGTTTTCGTGAGAGTTAAGTCTAGGTTTAAAATTACAGCCAATGTACGGTCTAGGGTTATGATTTGGGCTAGTTATAGGATTAGGGTTAGGTCTAGTGTTAGGGTAAACTAACAGGAAAACTGACCCTAGACATAATGCTTAATTTAACACTCAGCATAGCCCTAACCCTAACTCAAACCCTAAACCTAACCATAAACCTAAACATAACCATAGCCCTAATCCTAACCCTAAACCAAAATCTAACCCTAACCCTAACCCTATATCTAACCCTATCCATTACCCTAACCCTAAACAAACCTTAATGATAAAACTAGCCCTAACCCTAACCCTAACACTAACTCTACCATAATCCTATCCCTAGACTTAACCCTAAAACTAACACTCTCCCTAGCCATAACCCTAGCTCAAAACCGTAACCCTAACCCTAACCCTTATTCTGACCATAACACTAACCCTAGACCAAACTTTACTAACCTGATTCTAACCCTAGACTAAACCTTAACACTAGCCCTACCAGTAAACTTATACTAAACCTGACTCTACCATTAGCACTAGACCTAAACCTAATCCTAAATGTAGCCTTAACTCTAGCTCTATACCTAAACAAAAACCTAGCCCTAGCCCTAACAATAACCCTTAATATAATGCAAAGACTAACCCTACCCCTAGACATAAACCTAGTCCTAATTCTGGCTTTAACCTTATCCCTAACACTAACCTGAACATGGACCGTGCATTGAACACAAAGCTAACTCTAAAACTGACCCTAACTGAAAATCTAAACCTAACACTAGACCTAGCCATAACCTAAACCTACAACTAGCCATAATCATAATCCTAGCTCTTACATTACCCATAGCCTTAACCCTACACCTTAACCTAATACAAAACCTAGAGCAAATCATAGGCCTAAACCTACCCCTAAGCATAACCCTTACCCTAAACCTAGCCCTAATTTTAACCATAACTCTAGCCTTAGTTCTAATCTTTATTCAATGCCTAACCCTTAACCTAAATAGAAACTTAGACTTATCTCTAACTCTAACCCTAATCCTATACCTAACCATAAACTTAACCCTATCCCTAAACCTAGCTCTGAACATACCCATTACCCTAACGCTTACCCTAACCCTAACTGGAAAACTAACCGTAGACCTAACCCTAAACCTAACACTTGCCATAGCCCTAACCCTAGCTGAAACCCTAACCTGTACCAGAAACCTAAACCTAACCATGCCTTAACCTTAACCCTTAAAGTAAATCTAACCCTAAAACTAATCCTAAACTTACATCTACCCATATCTATTACCCTAACCTTTTCCTAACCCTAATAATAAACCTAGCCCTAAACCTAACCCAAATCCTAAACTTACCATAATCCTATCCCTAGACCTAATGCTGAACCTAACCTCAACTTAGCCCTAGTCCTAACTCTAGCTCAAACCCTAATCTTTACACTAAACAAACCTTAGCCGAAACCCTAGCCCTAATCCTAGCCCTAAGACAAACCCTAACTCTCACACTCTAGCCCTATTCTTAGTTCTAACCCAATCTCTGACCATAACCTAACCCTAGCCATAACCCTTGCCCTATCCTTACTCCTAGCCTAACCCTAGATCTAAGCCTAACTTTAAATGTAACCCTAACCATAACCCTAAGCCTAACACTAACACTAGACCTAATTCTAATGCTAATCATAAAACTAGTGCTCACCCTATTTTGGGGATTAAACAAAACCGAACAATAGACTAACCCTAAACCTTAACTTAAACTAAGCCCACAATTACACCTAGAACTAATCCTAGCCCTAATTCAAGACCTAACCCAAACCTTAAATCTAACCCTTACCCTGACTTATACCCTAACACTCACCCTAGCTCTAAAACACCACTCTAACATTAAACCAAACCTAACAGTAAACCTAGCCCTAATTTGAGTCCTAACCAAACCCTAAAACTATCCCTGTCCCTGAATCATATCATAACAATAACACTAGCTCTAAATTCATCCTAACCTTAAACCTAACCCTAACACTAGAACTACCCCTAAAACTAACCTTAATTGTAACCCTGATTCTTGCATTACTTGTTGCCCTATTCCTAGACCAAATGCTAAGAAATAATCTAGCCCTAATCAGAAGTCTAAACCTAGCTTTAACACTAACCCTACCCCTAACCCTACCACTAACACCAGCTTTAACTCTATTCCTAAACCTAAGCAAAACCTAAAACCTAATGGTAACTATAGACCTATCCCTAAATCTTAGGCTAACCAAAACCCTAACCCTATTAAGTCCTAAATCTAGCTCTCATTCTAGCTCTAACCTATCCCAAACCCTAACACTAACCCTGACCCTTATTCTGACCATAACACTAAACCTAGGTCTAAACCTGACCCTAACCCTAGGCCAAAACCTAACACTAGCCCTACCAGTAACCTTATACTAAACCTTAATATACCACTAGCCCTAGACCTAAACCTAAACCTAAATGTAGCCTTAACTATAGCCCTACACCTAAACAAAAATCTAGCCCTAGACCTAACAATAACCCTTAATCTAATGCAAAGACTAACCCTACCCTTAGACATAAACCTAGTCTTAATTCTGGCTTTAACCTTAACCCTAACACTAACCTGAACATGGACCCTGCATTTAACACTAAGCTATCTCTAAACCTGACCCTAACTGAAAATCTAAACCTAGCACTAGACCTAGCCATAACCCTAACCCTACAAATAGCCCTAAAAATAATCCTAGCTCTTACATTACCCATAGCCCTAACCCTACACCTTAACCTAACACAAAATCTAGAGTGAATCCTAGGCTTAAACCTAGCCCTAGTTGTAACACTAACCCTAACCCTAGCCCTAATCCTAACCCTAACTGTAGCCTTCATCCTAAATTTACTCAATGCAAAACTCTTGTCCTAAATATAAACTTAGACTTATCCCTAACTCTAACCCTAACCCTAACTTAACCTTAAACCTAAACCTAGCTCTGAACATACACATTACCTGAACCCTAACCCTAACCTATTGATAACCCTAGACATAATCCTAACCCTACTGTTAACCCTAACCAAAAAACTAACCGTAGACCTAACACTAAACCTAAAACTTGCCATAGCCCTAACTCTAGCTCAAACCCTAACCTGTACCAGAAACCTAAACCTAACCATGTCTTAACCTTAACACCAAAACTAAATCTAACCCTAAACCTAAATTTATATCTAACCATATCTATTACCCTAATCCTTATGCTAACCATAATGATAAACGTAGCCCTAACCATAACCCTAACCCTTAACCTACCATAATCCTATTCCTAGAATTAACACTGAACCTAATCCAAAACTTAGCCCTTGCCCTCATTCTAGCTAAAACCCTAATCCTTACCGTAAACAAATCCTAGCCCAAACCCTAACCCTAATCCTATCCGTAATCCTAACCTTAACCATAGCCCAAACCTAGCTCTAACTCTATCCATTACCCTAACCATAACCCTAAACCTAATGCTAACCCTAGCTCTAATAACCCTAAATCTACCTTTATCCTTAGCTCTGATTCTAACCTGAAACCTCAACCTAGCCCTAACACTTACTAAATCCATGAGGCTTACCCTTAACCTAACGGTAAGAAAAACTAACCCTAACCCTAGCCCTAACCCTAACACTAACCCTAACTCTTCACCTAACCCTAAACCTAACTCTAGCCTTAGCACTATCCCTAGCTTAAACCCTAAGCAGTATCCTAATCTTAACCCTAACACTAACCCTAACCTTAACCCTAAACCTAACCCTAACTCTAAATCCTAAACATAATCCTAAACATAATCCTAACCCTAACCATAGCTCTAAATCGATCAATTACCCGAACAATAACCATAAACCTAATGCTAACCCTAGGCCTAAACCTAACCTTATCCATTAACCTAAACCTAACATGAACCCTAAACCTAACCTGAAGCTTAAACCTAACCCGCTTCCTTACACTAACCCTAACTTTAACTCTAATGCTAATTTGAGCACTAACCCTAAACCTCAACCTAATCCAAACCCAAAACCAGACGTGACCATTATAATATCCCTAGGTCTAAACCTGAATCTTACCCTAAACCTAACTCTGAATATAGACCTAGCCATAAACCTTACCCTAAAACTATTTCTAACCAAAAATCCAAGACATGATATTAGCCCTAGCCCTAATTCTTGCCATAACCCTAACACAAATGATAGCCTTCATTCTAGTCCTAAATCTAGTCTTGACCCTAACCCGAACCCTAACTCTAGCCCTATCCCTAATTTTGTCCCTCGCCCTATATCTGAACCTAGATAAAACCCCAACCCTTCCCCTAAATCTAACCCTAAATCTAACTCTAGATTTAACCCTTACACTAATCCTAGACCTGATCCTAGCCCTAATTTACCCCTAACCCTAATCCTAACACTAGCACTAATACTAACTCTAATTATCGCCCTAGCCCTATTCCTAGTTCTAACCCTATCCCATACCATAACCCTAACACTTGCTCTACCCTTAGCCCTAAACCTAGCCTTACCACTAACCCTAGATCTAACCATAACTCTAAATTTAACCCCAACCCTAAGCCTAAATCTCACAATAAATCTAGCCCTAACAGTAATGCTAATCCTAAAACTAGCCCTAACCTAGTCCTAGCCTTAAAAAAAATCTAGCTACAGCCCTAACTCTAACCCTTAACGTAAACCAAAACCTAACACACACCTAGCCCTAACCCTAGCCCTAATTCAAGTCCTACCCTAATTCTAAAACTAACCTTCACCCTGACTCTGACCCTAACACTAACTCTAGCTCTCAGATCACCCTAAAATTATACCTAACACTAAAACTACACCTACCCCTAACCCTAACCCTAAAAGTAGCCCTAATAATAACCCTAGTTCTTACATTATTTGTAGCCCTAATCCTAGTCCTCACCTAACCCAAAACCTAGCACTAATTTGAGCCCTACACCTGTTTTAATCCTAACCCTAACCAGAGCCCTAACCATTAACCTAAACCTAACCCTAGCCTTAATCCTAACCATAATCTTAGTCCTAACCCTAGCTCTAACCCTATCCATTACCTTAACCATAACCTTAACCCTAATGCTAATTTTAGGATAACTCTAACCCTATCTCTAACCCTAACTTTATCCATTACCCTAAACCTAACCTGAAACCTAAACCTAACCATAAACATTACCCTAACTTTAATACTAACCCTAATGCTAATGAAAGCCCTGATCCTAAACCTTAACCTAACTCAAATCTTAATTATGACAGTGACCCTAATAATAACCCTATCTCTAAACCTTACCCTAACCCTCATCCTAAAACTTACACTAGAACTTGGCATAAACCTAACCCTAAAACTAACCCTAACCATAAACCTAGACCTGACATTAGCCCTAGCACTAATTCTAACCCTAATCCTAACACAAAATCTAAAACTAATTCTAGCCCTAAACCTAGCCCTAATCCTAGCTCTAAACCTAGCTTTCATACTAACCCTAACCCTAACCCTAGCCCTAACTCTATTTATTCCTCGCCATAAACCTAGCTATAACATCATACCTTAAAATAATCCTAACCCTAATCCTAGCCCTAAATGTTGGCCTAGCCCTAACACTAACCCTAGCACTAATCCTAGCATAAATTTAGTCCTAAACGTAACCCTAAATGTATCCCACTCCTAACTCTCACCCTAGCGCTAACCCTAGTTCTAAATCTATCCCTTACCATAACACAAACCCTAGACTTAAACCTAGCCCCAACCCCATTCCTACTTTCACCCTAGTCCTAAACCTAGACCTAACCCTAACCCTCAATCAAACCCTAATCCTAAGTCTAAACCTCTGCCTAACACTAGCCCTAACCCTAATGCTAATTGGAAAACTAACCCTAACCCTGGCCCTAGCACTCAAATAAAACCGAGTCATAGGCTTAATGCTAATTCTTAACCTAAACTAAAACCTAAGCTTATATCTAGCCCTAACCCTAGCCCTAACTTGAGTCCTAACCCTAACTCTAGAACTTACTCTGACCCTAACAATAACCCTAGCTCTAAACATAACACTAACACTAAACTTAACCGGAACACTAAACCTAGCCTTAAACCTAACAGTAAAACTAGCCCTAAACTTAACACCAGTTCTTACATTAGCCATAGCCCTGTGCTAACAGAAAAGCTAGCTCTAACCCGAGACTTAAACCTAGCTTTAAACCTAACCCTAAACAAAACCTAGACCTATACCTAACCCTAACACTAGCCACTACCGTAGCTCTAAACCTATCCCTTACCCTAAGCCAAACCCTCACCCTAATGCTACCCTAGTCCTAACCCTAATCCTTAGCCTACCCCAAACCATAACACTATTACTAGTCCTAACCCTAGCCCTCATTCTAGCTCTAACCCTAACCAAAATCCTAACCCTTACCCTGACCCTTATTCTGACCCTAACTCTAACGCTAGGATTAAAGCTGACCCTAACCCTAAATCGAAGCGAAACACAAGCCCTATGGGTAACCGTATACCTAAACCTAACCCTAACACTCGACCTAGACAAAACCTAATCCTAAATCTAGCTATAACTATCGCATTACCCCTAAACAAATACCTAGCCTTAGCTCTCACAATAATCCTTAACCTAACCCAAACACTACCTTTACCTCTAGACCTAAACCTAGTCCTAATTCTGGCCATAACCCTAACCCAAACACTGTCCCTTCTTGTAACACAAATCCTAGCTCTAAAGTTTATGGACACTCAAAATCTAGCCATAACCCTAACACTAGACCTAGCCATAAAACTAACTCTAGGTCTTACATTACATATATCCCTAATGTTAGCCCTAAACCTCACACAAAACCTATCTCTAAGTGTAACCCTAATCCTAAACCTAGACTTAACCCGAACTCTAACACTTGACTTAAACCTAACCCTAGCTCAAACACTAACCCTTACCCAAATATAACTCTAGATCTAACCCTAACCCTAACCCTAGGCCTAATCCTAACCATAACAAAGACTAAACCTAGTTCTAACTCTATCCATTACCCTAAATATAACCCTTACCCTAATGCTAAACCTAGCTCTAAAGTTAACCCTAATCCTAACCTAGATGTCACACTAAACCTAACCATTGCCCTATCCCTAACCATAGCTCAAACCCTAACACTTACCCTAAACCTAACCCTAGGCTTAACCCTAACCATAACCATAACCCTAGCCCTAATCCTAACCATAACCCTAGCCCTAAACTTATCCATTACCCTAAACATAAGCTTACTCCAAATGCTAACCATAGACCTAACTCTAAACCTATATCTAACACTAACCCTATCCATTTCCTAAAACTAACCTGAACACTAAACCTATCCTTATTAATTACTCTAACCCAATCCCTAACCCTAATGCTAAATCAAGCCCTAAACCTAAACTGTAACCTAAATCAAACCCTAAACAAGACACTTACCATAACAATACACCCAGCTTTAAATCAGACCCTTTCCCAAAACCTAACACTTAGAATAGACATAGCCATAAACCTAACCTTAACACTATTCCTAAGCATAACCTGAGTTGGCATTATCCATAGACCTTATTCTCGCCCTAAACCTAACACAAACCCAAGCCCTCACCCGAGCCCTAAACCTAGCTTTAATCCTAACCTGAACCCTAAACTTAGTCCAATCCCTAATTTCAACTCTCACCCTAGTTCTGAAATTAGGTATAACCACATTCCTTCCCCTAACCCTAACCCTAACACTAACACTAACACTAATGCTAACCCTAACCCTAACACTAACACTCACCCTAGCTCTAATCCTAGCCATAATTTAGTACTAATCATAACCCTAACTCTAACCCTACCCCTAAGACTAACTCTAACTCTTGCCCTAGACCTATTTCTAGTACTAAATCTATCTTTTACCATAACACTAGCCCTAACCTAACCCCTAAACCATGCCCAAGTCCTAACTCTATATCAAATCAGAACTCTAAATATAACCCTAATTCTAATCCTGAACCTCACCCTACCATTAGCCCTAACACTATTGCTAACCTAAAACTAGTTCTAAACCCAGCTGTAGCTCTAAAACAAAACTGAGCCCTAGCCCTAACCTTAACACTAACCTCACTGTAGCCTCAGACCTGACATTAGACCTAGCCCTAATTCTTGCCCTAACCCTAACACAAACCTTAACCCTACACATACCCATAACTCTAGCTTTATTTCGAGTGTTATCCCTAACCCTGAAATTAACACTGAGCTTGACTCTGACGCTAACACAAACCCTATTTCAAATCATCACTCAAATCATAACTTAACCCTAACAGTAGAACTAGCCCTAACCCTAACCCTAAAATTAGACCTAATCGTAACTCTAGTTCTTATATTATTAGTCATAGCCCTACCCTAACCCTAACCTAATCTAAAATGTAGCCTTAACCCGAACCCTAAAACTAGCTTTAACCCTAACCTAACTCTAAACCTAATCCTAACCCTAGCCTTAATCTTAACCATAACCCTAGCCTTAACTCTAGCTTCAATCCTATGTATTACCTTAACCCTAACCCTAACTGTAATACTAATCCTAGGATAACTCTAACTCTATCCATAACCCTAACCCTCTTCATTACCCTAAACCTAACCTGAACCCTAAACCTAACCATATCCATTATCCTAACCCTAAACATAATCCTAACCTAATTTGAGCCCTAACCCTAAACCTTAACCTAAAAAAAACCCTAACCGTTACCCTGACCTAAAAATACCCCTGTCTCTAAAAGTGACCCTAACTCACACCTAACCATTACACTATACATAGCCATAAACCTAACCCTGAAACTATCCCTAATCATAACCCTAGACCTGACATTAGACCTAGCCCTAATGTTAGATTTAAGCTAAAAAAATGGTCCTAATCCTGGCACTAAACTTAGCCTTAATCCAAACCCTAACCCTAACACTAGGCCTAACCCTAAAGAGAACACTCACCCAAGCCTTAACCTAGCTATAATATCATACCATACCCTAAACCTAATTGTAACCCTAGCCCTAACCAAGGCCTAGCCCTATTATTGAACCTAGCTCTAATCCTAGACCTAATTTAGACCTAAACCTAAACCTAATCATATCCCTAGCCCTAAGCCTAACACTAACTCTTTCCCTAGCCCTAGCCCTAGTTCTAACTTTATCCCATACCATGACCCAAAGCCTAGCTCTAACCCTAACTCTAAATCTAACCCTAAACTTAAACCTAAATCTCACCCTAACACTAGCCCTAATCCTAATGTTAAGTTGAAACTATCCTTCACCATA
Source organism: Marmota flaviventris (assembly GCF_047511675.1). Classification (NCBI taxonomy): domain Eukaryota; kingdom Metazoa; phylum Chordata; class Mammalia; order Rodentia; family Sciuridae; genus Marmota; species Marmota flaviventris. The sequence continues at coordinate 12,348,494 of NC_092510.1, read as the reverse complement.
GCCATAGCATTCAAGCAAAACTGAGCTACAGCTCTAAACCTAAACCTAAACCAATCCCTAACACTACACCTAGCCCTTGCCCTAGCCCTTATTTGAGTCCGAAACCTAACCGTACAATTAATAATGACCCTGACTCTGATCCTAAAACTAACCTTAGTTTTAAACATCACCCTAACCCTACTCCTAAACCAAACACTAAATCTAGCCCAAAACATAATCCTAAAATGAGACCTAATTGTAAAGCCAGGTCTTAAATTAGCAATAGCCCTAACACTAACACAAATCCTAGCCTTAATTTGAACCCTAACCCTAGCCTTAATGCTAATACTAACCCTAACCCTAACCCTAGATCTAACCCTAACCCTTACCCTATGCCAACCCTCACCCTAATGCTACCCTAGTCCTAACCCTAGTCCTTAGCCTACCCCAAACTCTAACTCTATTACTAGTCATAACCCTGGGCCTCATTCTATCTCTAACCCTAACCCAAACCCTAAGCCTATCCCTGACCCTTATTCTGACCCTCACACTAACCCTAGGTCTAAGCCTGACCCTAACCCTAAACCAAACACTATCACTAGCCGTATGGGTAAACCTGTACCTAAACCTAACCATAACATTAACACTAGACCCAAACTTAAACATAAATATAGCCATAACTCTAGCCCTAGATCTAGCACTAAGAGTAACCATTAGTCTAATGCAATGACTAACAATACCCCTAGAACTAACCCTAGTAAAATTTGCTCCTAACCGTGAATCCAATGCTAACCTGAACACTGACCCTTACCCTAACACAAACACTAGCTCTAACCCTTATCCTTACCCAAAATATACCCCTAAAACTAGACCTATCCATAATCCTAACCTTAAAATTAGCCATAACTATAATCCTAGTTCTTACATTACCCACAGTCCTAACACTAGACATAAACCTCCCCCTAAACCAAGCCCTAAATGTAGCACTAAAACTAGCTGTAAGCCTAATCCTAACCTTAGCCCTAGGTCTAACCCTCATACTTGCCTAGCCCTAACCTTAGATCAAACTCTAACTCTTGCCCATAATGTAACCCTAACTCTGACCCGAACCCTAACCCTTGCCCTAATCCTAACTGTAACCATAGCACAAATCCTACTTCAAATTCTATACATTACCTTAAATATAACCCTAACACTAATGATAACCCTAGCCCTAACTCTAATCCCAATTCTAACCATACCCCTGACTCTAATCCTCAACCTTGCTGTAGCCCTAACCATAAACACTTAACCTAAACCTAACCTAACACTAACCCTAGGCCTAACTTTAATCCTAGTCCTAATCCTAACTTTAACCCAATCCCTAACTCTAGCACTAACTCTATCCATTACCCTACACATAAGCCTATCCAAAATGCTAACCCTAGGCCTAAACCTAACACTATCCCTAAAACTAACCCTATACATTACTCTATACCTAACCTGAACCCTAAACATAATCCTATACTTTACTCTAACCCTAAGCCTAATGCTAACTTGGTCCTAAGCCTAAACCTTAACCTAAAGTAAACCCTAACCTGGACTTTGACCCTAATAATACACCCAGCTCTAAACCTGACCCTTACCCTAAACCTAACCCTTACACTAGACCTAGCCATAAACCTAACCCCAACCATAACCCTAGACCTGATATTAGTCCTAGCCCTAATTCTAGCCCTTACCCTAACATAAAAGATAACCCTCATCCTAGCCCTAAACCTAGCCTTAATCCTAATCCAAATCTTCACCCTGGCTCTATCCCTAATTTTAACCCTTGGCTGAGCCCTGAACCTAACTATAAGCCCATCACATCCCCTAAAACTAAACCTAACCCTAACAATTTACAAACCCTAACCCTAGCCTTAACCATAGGCCTAACACTAACGCTAACCGTAGCACTAATCCTAGACCTATTTTAGCCCTAACCCTAACCCTAACCCTAGTCCTAAGACTAACTCACCCTCACCCTAGCCGTATTTCTATTTCTAACCCTATCCGTTACCTTAGCCCTAACTTTAGCCCTCATTGTTTCCATAGCCCTAATCCTAGATCTAACCATAACTCTAAATCTAACCCTAAACTTAAACCTAAACCTCAACCTACCACTTGCCCTAATACCATTGCTAATCCTAACACTATACCCTACCCTAGTCCCAGCCCTAAAACAAAACCAGCCATTGCTCTAACAATAAACCTTAACATAAACCAAACCTAATCCTACAACTAGACATAACCCTAGCTCTAATGCAAGTCCTAGGCCTAAAACTAACCATAGCTCTAAATATCACCCTAACTCTAAAGCTAATGCTAACACTAGACCAGCCCAAATCCCATCCCTAAAACTAACCCTAATCATAAACCTAGTTCTTACATTGGCCTTTGACCTAACTCTAGCCTTAACCCTAAAAACAAAAATAGCCCTAATCCGAGCCCTAACACTAGATTTAACCCTAACCCTAGACCTAAACCTAACCCTAACTCTAGACCTAACCGTATCCCTTACCCTAAACCAAACCCTATCCATATTGCTAACCCTAGTCTTAATCCTAATCCTTAGCCTAACCCTATTTCTAGTCCTAACCCAAGCACTCAGTCTAGCTCTAATTCTAACCCAAAACCTAACCCTAACCTTATTCTGACACTAACACTAATTATAGGTCTAAACCTGAACTGAACTCTAAACCGAACCCTGAAACAAGCCTTATAATAACCTTGTACCTAACCTAACCCTAACACTAGCCCTAAACCTAAAAGAAATTCTAAATCTAGCATTAACTCTAGCACTAGACTTAAACAAAATCTTAGGCCTAGCCCTAACAATAACCCTTAACCTAAAACAAACACTAACCCTACCCCTAAACCTAATCTCGTCCTAATTCTGGCTTTAAACCTAACCCTAACTCTAACTTGAACACTGACCTTGCCATTAACAGTAACCCTATCTCTAAACCTGAGCCTAACCAACATCTAAATCTAACACTAGAACTAGCCATAACTCTAACCCTAAAACTAGCCCTAATCATAACCCTAGCTCTTATATTACCCATAGCCCTAACCCTAGGCCTAAACCTAAGAAAAATCCTAGATCTTATCCTAGGCCTAAACCTAGCCTTAGGCATAACCCTAATGCAAACCATAGCCCTAACCCTACCCTAACCCTGGCTCAAAACCTAAACCTTATCCTAAATATAAACATACACCTATCCCTAAATCTAACCCTAAACCTAGCCCTAATCCTAAATTTAACTCTAGCACTAAACCTAGCTCTAAAGATGCATATTAACCTAAACGTAACCCTAACACTATTGATAACAATAGGCCAAACCCTAACCCTAAATCTAACCATAAAACTAATCCTATACCTAATCCTAAACCTCACCCTCACCATAGACCTAATACTAGCTCAAACCCTAACCCTTATTATAAACCTAACCATAACCATATACCTAACCCTATGCCTAAACCTCAATCTAACTCTAACCATAAACCTAAACCTACATCTAATCGTATCCATTACCCTAACCCTAACACTACCCCTAATGATGACCATAGCCCTAATCCTAACCCTAGACCTAACCCTAAACCTAACCCTCACCCTAGCCCCAAACCTAGCTCAAAACCCAACTCTTACACTAAACATAACACTAACCCTCACCCTAGATCTAACCCTATCCCTACCTCAAGACTAATTTCTAACCATAAACTTAGCCCTAAGCTTAGCTCTAACCCTATCCATTATCTTAACCATAACCCTTACACTAATGCTAACTCTAGACCTAACCCTAACCTTATTGCTAACACTAAAATTATCTATTACCCTAAACCTAAACTGAATGCTAAACAAAATCCTATCAGTACCCTAACCCTGACCCTAAAGCTAATTAGAGCCCTAACCCAAAACCCTAACCTCAAACAAACTCTAACCCTGAGCCTTACCCTAATAATTCCCCTAGCTCTAAACCTGACCATTACCCTAAACCTAATCAATACACTAGACTTAGCCATAAAATATTCTAAATCTATCCCCAACCATAACCCTAGACGTGACAATAGCACTAGCCCTAATCCTAACTCTAACCCTAACACAAACCCCAGCCCTTATCCTAGCCATAAACCTAGACTTAATCATAACCCTAACCCTAAACTCAGGCCTAACCCTAACATTAACCCTAGCACTAATCTTAGCTCTAACCATAGCCATAATCTTACCCCTAATTTATGCCTATCCCTAACCTTAGCCCTAACCCTAGACCTAAGACTAACTCTAACTCTCACCCTTGCCCCATCCCTAGTTCTAAACCTATCCCTTACTGGAACAATAATCCTAGCCCTAACCCTAGCCCTATCCTTAGCCCTAGCCCTAACCTAGATCGAACTCTAACTCTAAATCTAACTTTAAACCCAAGCTTAAACCTAAACCTAACGCTAGCCCTAACCCTAATTCTAATCCTAAAACTAGTCCTAATCCTATCCCTAGCCCCCCCAAAAAAAAATCCCAGACATAGCCCTAAACCTAACCCTTAACCTAAACCAAACCCTAAGCCTAACCCTAAACTTAGCCCTAATTCGAGTTTTAAGCTGAACCAAAAACTAACCCTGACCCTGAATCTGACCATAACACTAACCCTACATCTAAAGATCACCCTAACCCTAAAACTAAACCTAACACTAGACCTCGCCCCAACCCCAAACCTAAATTTAGCCTTAAATGTAACCCTGGTACCTACATTAGCCATAACCCTAACCCCAGCACTAACTTAACACAAAACCTAGCCCTAGTTCAAGCCCTAACCAAAGATTTAACCCTAACACTAACACTAACCCTAGCCCTAATCATAACCATAACTCCTGCTCTAACCCTAGCTCTAACCCTATCTATTGCCATAACTATAACCCTAACACTAATGCTAACCCTAGGCCTAAACCTAACCCTATCCCTAATCCTAACCCTATTCATTACCCTAAAAAAACCTCAACCATAAACCTCACTCTATCATTACCCTAATGCTAACCTTAATGCTAATTCAAGCACTAAATTTAAACCATAGCCTATCCTAAACCCTAACCATGGCCCTGATCCAATAATACTCCTTGCTCTTAACCTGACCTAAAACTAAACATAACCCTTATGCTACCTGTATCCATAAATCTAAACCTAAATCTATCTTTAACCATAACCCTAGATCTGATATTAGTCCTAGCCCTAATCCTAGTCCTACCCTAAATGAAAACCTAGTCCTCATCCTAGCCCTAAAACCAGCTTTAATCATAACCCCAATCCTAACCATAGGCCTAACCCTAATTCTAACCCTCACCCTACCTTTAAATCTGGCTATAATGTCAATCCTTACCCTAAACATAACCCTAACCCTAAACCTAATTCTAGACATAAGAAGAACAATAATTCTAGCCCTAATTTAACCCTATCCCTAACCCTAACTCTAGCCCTCAGACTAACTCTAACTTTCACAAAAGCTCTATCCCTAGCTCTAACACTATCCATTACTGTAACCTTAACCCTAGCTCTAACCCTAGCCATAAAGCTTGCCTTGTCCGTATTCCTAGCCATAACCCCAGATCTATCCCTAACTAAATCTAATACTAACCCTAAGCCTAAGCCTAACATAAACACTGGCCCTAACCCTAATGCTACTCGGAAAACCCTGACCCTAGAAGTAAATCAAAACCAAGCAATAGCCCTAATACTAAACCTTAACTTAAACCAAAACCTAATACTACACCTAGACCTAAACCTAGCCCTAATTCAAGTCCTAACCTTAACCTAAATACTAACACTGACTGACTCATATCCTAACACTCACCCTAGCTCTAAACACCATCCTAACCTTAAACCAAACACAGTAAACCTTGCCATAATTTGAGTACTAACCTTAATTTTAAAACTAACCCTGACCCTGACTACTAACCAAACACTAACACTAGCTCTAAATATCACCCTAACCTTAAATCTAATCCTAACACTAGAGGTCTAACCCCTAACCATAACCCTAAAATTAATCTTAATTATAACCCTCGTTCTTACATTAGTTATTACTCTAACCCTAGCCCTAATCCTAACACAAATCTAGCCCATATTTGAGCTCTAAACCTAGCTTTAACCCTAACCCTAGCTCTAACTCTATCCCTTACCCTAAGCCAAACCCTAACACTAATTCTAATCCTAACTCTAACACTAATCGTTAACCTAACCCAAACTATAATCCTATTACTAGTCCTAACTCTAGTCCTCATTCTAGCTCTAACCATAATCCAAACCTTAACCATAACCCTGACCCTTATTCTGACCTTAACACTAACCGTAGGTCTAAACCTAAACCTAACCCTAAATCTAGCCATATCTCTAGCCTTAGACCTAAAGAAATGCCTAGACCTAGCACTAATAATAACCCTTAGCTGAAGCCAAACACTAACTCTTTCCTTAGACCTAACCCTACTCTTAATTCTGGCTTTAATTCTACCATAATCCTAATCTGAAAACTGACCCTGACATTAACACTAACCATAGCTCTAAACATCACCCTAACCCTGAAACTATTCCTAGCCCTAGCATTAATCCTAAAACTAGCCTAATCATATCAAGTTCTTAATATAGCCAAACCCCTAACCTATTTCAAAACCTAGCCCTAATCCAAGCCCTACACTATCTTTAACCCTAAAGCTAACCCTAATGCTAACCATATCCCTAACCCTAAGCCTAAGCCTAACCTTAGATCAAATCCTAAGCATAACCCAGGCCTAACCCTAGTTCTAACCCTATCCATTACCCTAAGGATAACCCTAACACTTATGCTAACCCTAGGCCAATCCCTAATCCTATGCCCATCCCTAACCCTATCCATTACCCTACACCTATCTTGAACCCTAAACCTAAAACTATCGTTACCCTATCATTAACCTAATGCTAATTCGAGCCCTAACCATAAACAATAACCTAACCTAAAACCTAACCCTGACCCTAATAATACCCCTAGTTCTAAACCTGACCCTAACCATAAACTAACCCTTACAATGACCTAGATAAAAACCTAACCCTAAAACTATCCCTAAATCTAACCCTAGAACTGACATTAGCCCTAACTCTAATCCTAGTCCTAACCCTAACACAAACCTTAACCCACATCCTAGACATAATCCTCACCTTCATCTAACACTAACCATAATTGTAACCCTCACCCTATCCCTAAAACTAGGTATAAACTCATTCTTTACCCTAAACCTGACCCTAATCCAAACCCTAACACTAAACCTAGCCTAAACCTAGGCCTAACTCTAACATTAAACTTGCCCTAATCCCAGACCTAACTTAGCCCTATCCCAAACAATAAACATAAACATAGCCCTAAGACTAACTATAATTCTTAACTTAGACCTATAGGGTAGTTCTAAACTTTTCCCTTATCATCATCCTAATCCTAGATCAAATCTTAGCCCTAACCCTAGCCCTTGCCCTAAAACAAAACCTAGTTATAGCCCTAATCCTAAACCTTAACCTAAACCAAACCCTAACCTTACACCTAGCTCTAACTCTATCCCTAATTCTAGTCCTAACCCTAACCTGAAAACTAACCCTGACCCTGACTCTGACCCTAACACTAAACCTAGCTCTAAAAACATTGTAACCGTAAATCTAACCCTAACACTAGACCTAGCCTTAACTCTAACCTTATAACAAATGCTAATTATAACCTTACTTTGTACATTAGCCATAGTCTTAACCCTAGCCCTAACCTAACCCCAAACCTAGGCTTAATCAAAGTCCTTATCCTAGCTTTAATCCTTAACTTGAACCTAACACTAACCCAAACAAAAGCCCTAATCCTATACATAACCCTAGCCCTAAACTTAAGTCTAACTCTATCCATTACCCCAATGATAACCCTAACGCTTATCCTAACCCTAGGCCTAACCCTAACCCTACCCATTACACTAAACCACAACAAAACCCTAAACCTAACACTGTCATTACCCTAACCCTAAATCTAATGCTAATTTGAGCCCTAAACTTAAACCCTAACATAACCAAAACCCTAACATTTATTCTGATGCTAATAATAAACCTAGCTCTAAAACTGACCCTTACCCTAAGCTTAAACTTTTCATTGGACCAAGCCATAAACCTAACACTAAATGTATCGCTAATTGTAACCCAAGAACTGACATTAGCCCTAGACCTAATACAACCACTAAACCTAATACAAACACTCTCCCTCATCCTAGTCCTAAACCCTAGCCTTAATCATAACCTTAAACCTAACCTTGGCCCTAACACTCACCAAGCCCTCAATCTTGCTTTAACTCATTCCTTTAAATTAAACGTAACCCTAACTCTATCCCTAAACCTAGGCCTAAATCTAACAATAACCCTAGCCCTAATTTAGCCCTAACCCTAAGCATAACCCTAAACCTAGCCATAAGATGAACTCTAACTCTCACAGCAGCCCTATCACAAGTTCTAACCATATTCCTTACCAAACCATAACACTAGCCCTAACCATTGTCATAATCCTTGCCCTATCCTTAGCCCTAGCACGAACCTTAGATCAACACCTATCTCTAAATCTAAACCTAACCTGAAGCCTAAGCCTAACGCAAACACCAGCCCTAAGCTTAACACTAATCCTAAAACTAGCCCTAACCCTAGCCCTAGCCTAAAACAAAACTGAGCCATAGCTCTAACACTAATCCTTAAACTAAACAAAACCCTAACCAAACACCTACCCCTAACCCTAGACCTAATTCGAGTTTTAAGCTGAACCCTAAAACTAACTCTGACCCTGACTCTGACACTAACATTAACCCTAGCTCTAAACATCACCCTGACCTTAAACCAAACCCTAACACTCAACCTAGCCCTAACCTTAAACCTAAAATTAGCCCTAAATGTCACTCTAGTACTTACATTAGCCATAACCCTAACCCTAGCACTAACTTAACCTGAAACCTAGCCAAAATCTGAGCCCTATCCTGAGTTTTAAACCTAAAACAAGCCCTAACCATAATCCTAGCCCTAATCATAACCATAACCCTAGCCCTAACCCTAGTCTAACCCTATCCATTACCAAAAACATAACCATAACCCTAATGCTAACCCTAGGTCTAAACATAATGCTATCTCTAATCCTATTTGTATCCATAACCTAAACCTAACCTGAACCCTAATACTAACACTATCATTACTCTAAACCTAACCCTAATGCTAATTCAACTCCTAACTTTAGACTTTAACCTATCCCAAACCTTAACCCAGACCTTGTCCATAATAATACCCCTAGCCCTAAACATAACCCTAACCCTAAACCTAACCCTTACACTAGACATAGCCATAATCCTAAACATAAAATTATCTTTAAACATAATTCTATACCTGAAATTAGCTGTACCCTGAATTCTAGTCCTAATCCTAAAACAAACACTAGCCCTCATCCTAGCAATAAACCTAGCCTTAATCATAACACTAACCATAACCAAAGCTCTAACCCTAATTCTGAATATCACCCTACCTCTAAACCTAGCTATAACATTATGCCTTACCCTAAACTTAATATTAACTCAAACCCTTCTCTATATTTAAGCTGAACACTAACCATAGACCTAATCCTAGCCCTAATTTATCCATTTCCCTAACCCAAGCCCTAAGATTAAATCTAACTCACATTATCCCTACCCTTATTTCTAACCCTATTACATACCATAATCTAACCCTAGACCTAACCCTTGCCCTTTCCTCAGTCCTAACCCTAAACGTAAATCTAACCCTAAATATAAATCTAACCCTAAACCTAAGCTTAAGTCTCAAACTAACACTAGCCCTAACCTTAACTCTAATCATTAATTTGGCACTAACCCTAACCCTAGCAGTAAAGCAAAACCAAGCAATAGCCCTAACCCAAAACCTTAACTTAAACCACACTAACACTATATCTAGATCTAATCCTAGCCCTAAATTTGACTCCTAACCGTAACCTTAAAAGTAACCCTGACACAGACTCGTATCCTAACGCTCATCCTATCTCTAGACACCTTCCTAAACTTAAACCGAAACCTACCAGTAACCCTATCACTAATTCGAGTCCCTGGCTCTAAATATCACTCTAACCTTAAACCTAACACTAACACTAGACCTACCCTAAACCCTAACCCTAAAACTAATCCTAATGGTAACCTTAGTTCTTACATTAGCAATTGCCCTAACCCTAGCCCTAAACCTACAACAAAATCTTGCTCTAATTAAAGTTCTAAACTTAGCTTTAACCCTAACCCTAAACCTAATCCTAGCTCTATTCCTATCCTTTACCCTAAGCAAAACTCTAACCCTAATGGTAACCCTAGAACAATTCCTAATTGTTAGGCTAACCAAAATCAGAACCCTTTTAATAGTCCTGACTCTAGCCCTCATTCTAGCTATAATCTTATCCCAAACCCTAAAGCTAACCATGACCCTTATTCTGACAGAAACAATAACCCTAGGTCTAAACCTGAAACTAAGCATAGAGCAAATCCTATCACTGGCCCTACCGGTAAACTTATAATTAAACCTAACCCTAACCCTAGCACTAAGACTAACTCTAACTCTCACACTAGCCCTATCCCTAGTTCTAACCCCATTTTTTATTACCATAACCAAAAACTTAGCCCTAAACCTAGCACTAATGCTTGCCATAACCTTAGTTCTTGCCCTAACCCCATTTCTAATCCTAACTCTAAATCTTACCCTAAACCTAAGCCTAAGCCTAACACTAACACTAGCCCTAACTCTAAGGTTAGTCATAAAACTAGACCCAACCCTAACCATAGCAGTAAAACAAAACTGAGCAAAGGCCCTAACCTTAAACCTTAACTTAAACCACTCTAAAATTACATCTAGACCTAAGGGTACACCTAAATTCGACCCTAAACCTAACCTTAAATGTAACCCTGAAACAGACTCATATCCTAATGCTCATCCTAGCTCTAGAACCCATCCTAACTTTAAACAAGAACATAACAGTAACCCTATCGCTAATTCGAGTCCTAACATTAACCCTGTCCTTGACTCATAGCCTAACACTAAACCTAGCTCTAAATATCACCCGAACCTTAAACCTAACCCTAACACTAGACCTACCCCTAACCCTAAAACTAACCCTAATTGTAACCCTAGTTCTAACATTAGCCAATGCCTTAACCTTAGCCCTAACCCTACAACAAAACCAAGCCCTAATCCAATCTCTAAACCTAGCTTTAACCCTAGTTCTAAATCTAACCCTAACCCTAGCTCTAAACTTATTCCTTATCCTAAGCAAAACCTTAACCATAATGGTAACCCTAGACCTATTCCTAATCCTAAGGCTAATCAAAATCCTAATCCAATTAATAGTTCTGACCCTAGCCCTCATTTTAGCTCTAATCCTATCCCAAACTCTAATGCTAATCATAACTCTTATTCTGAACCTAACACTAAACTTAGGTTTAAACCTGACCCTAACCCTAGACAAAACTCTAACACTGGCCCTACAAATAAACTTATTCCTAAACCTAACTCTACCACTAGCCTTAGACATAAATATAATCCTAAATCTAGCCTTAAATCTAGCCCTAGACCTAAACAAATACCTAGTCCTAGCCCTAACAATAACCCTTACCCTAACCCAAACACTACCCCTACCCCTAGACCTAAAACTAGTCCTAATTCTGACTCTAACTCTAAACTAAACACTCACCAGCATTTAACAGTAAACCTACATCTAAAACTGAACCTAACTGAAAATATAAACCTAACACTAGACCTAGCCATAACCCTAACCCTAACACTAGCCCTATTGATATCCCTAGTTCTTTCATTACCCACAGCCCTAATCCTAGGCCTAAACCTAACACAAATCCTAGAGCGAATCCTAGGCCTTAACCTAGCCCTAAGCATAACGCTAACCCTAACCCTAGCGCTAATGCTAAATTAAACCCAGCCTTAGTACCAACCCTAGCTCAAAGCCTAACACCATAAACATAAACCTAAAAATATCCATAAATCTAACCCTAACCCTATCCCTAATTCTAAACTTAACCCCGGCCCTAACCCTAGCTCTAACCCTACAAAATACATTAAACCTAACCCTAAACCTATAGGTAACCCTAGACTTAACCCTAAATGTAACCCTAAACCTAACCAGAAAACTAAACCTAGACCTAACCCCAATCCTAACACTTGCTATAACCCCAATCCAGCTCAAAATCTAACCCTTACCATAACTCTAAACATAACCATAGCCCTAACCTTAACCCAAAACTTAAATCTAACCCTAACCCTAAACCTAAATCTAACCATATCCATTACACTGAACCTAAACCTAACCCTAATGATATTCCTAGCCCTAACACTAACTTTAACCCTAAAACTACCATAATTCTATCCCTTGACCTAACATTAACCTAAGCCTTGCTCTAGCCCTACCCATAGCTCATATCCTAACCCTTAGGCTGAAATACCCTAAACACAACACTAATTCAACACTCACCCTAACCCAAATTCAACACCTAAACCTAACCATAACCCTAGCCCTAAAGTAAACTCCAACTGTATCCTTTACCCTAAACATAAACCTTACCCTAATGCAAACACTAGGCCTAACAATAACCCTATCACTAACCCCAACCGTAACAATTATCCTAAACCTAACCCTATTATTACAATAACCCTAACCCAAATGCCAATTCGAGCATGAACCCTAAACTCTAACCTAAATCAAACCCTAACTCTAAATATGACCCTAATAATTCCCCTAGATCTAAAACTGACCCTTACCCTAAACCTAACCCTTACTCTAGACCTGGCCAAAAACCTAAGCTTGAAAATATTACTAACAGTAACCCTAGACCTGACATTACCCTAGCCATAATCCTAGCCCTAACCCCAAAAATAACCCTAGATCTTTTCTTAGCCCTAAACATATCCTTAATCATAAACCTAACCCTAAACCTGGGCCTAACCCTAACACTTACCCTAGCCCTAATCTTAGCCCTAATTTAGTTGTATCCCTAACCCTAATCCTAACCTAGCCCTTAGACTAAGTCTAACTCTCATACTTGCCCTAAAACTAGTTCTAAACCTAACCCTTACTGGAACCCTAATCCTAGCTCTAACACTAGGCCTAACCCTAGACATTTTCTTAGCACTACCCTAACCCTAGATCTAACCTTAAATCTAAATCTAACCCTAAACATAAGCCTAAACCTAAACCTAACACTAGCCCTAACCCTAAATCCAATACTAATCCTAAAACTAGTACTAACTCTAGCCCTAGCCCTAATACAAAACCAAGCCAAAGCCCTAGCCCTGACCCTTAACCTAAACCAAATCTTAACCCTACACCTAGCCCTAAGCTTAGTCTTAATTTGAATTTTAATCAGAAAACTAAATCTAACCCTGAAACTGACCTAACCCTAAAACTAGCTCTAAACATCACTCTAAATCTAACCCTACATCTAACACTAGATGTCCTAACCCTAACCATAAAACTAGTCTTAGTCATAACCCTAGAACTTATATTAGACGTAACCCTAACCCTAGCCTTAACTTAACTCAAAACCTAGCCAGAATCTCTCCCCTAACCCTAGCTTTATCCCTATCCCTAACTTTTACCATAACACTAGCCCTAATTGTAACCATAACCCTACCCATAAACTTAGCTCTAATCCTATCCATTACCCTAACCCTAACCCTAACCCTAATGCTAACTCTAGTTTTAAATCTAACCCTATCCCTAACATAACCCTATTCATTACCCTAAACCTAACCTGAAACCTAAACTGAACCCTATCATTACCCTAATTTTAACCCTAATGCTAACTCAAGCCCTAACTTAAAACCTTAACCTATCCCAAACACTAATAATGACCCTGACCCGAATAATACCCTTAGCTCTAAACCTGACCCTAACCTTAAACCTAACATTACACTAGATGTAGCCATAAAACTAACCCTAAAACTATCTTTAACCATAATGCTGGACTTGAAATTAGCCCTAGCCCTAACCCAAACCATAACCCAAGTTTTAACCTAATTCTATCCCTTGCCCTAGCCCTAAACCTAGCTATAACCCCATTCCTTACCCTAAATCTAACCATAACCCTAAACATAACCCTAACCAATCGCCCTAAACCTATGCCTATCAATAACACTAAGCCTAGGTTAACACTAATAATATCAATAACACTAATCCTAGTCCTATTTTAGTCCTATCCAAACCCTAAACTTAGCCCTAAGACTAACTCTTGCCCTAGCCCTATCACTAGTTCTATCCTAAGTCCTAGTCCTAATCATAACTCTAAATACATACCTAACTCTAAATTTAACTGTAACCATAAGCCTCAACCAACCTGTAACGTAGTCCTAACAATAATACTAATCCTAAAATTTGAACTACGCCTAGCCCTAGTCATAAAACAAAACCAAACCATAGCCCTAACACTAACCCTTATTCAAACTAAACTCTAATCCTACAATTAGCCCTAACCCTAACTCTAAAAACTAAACCTGAACCTGACGCTGACCCTAACACTAATCCTAGCTCTAAATATTACCCTAACTTTAAATTAAGCCTACCACTAGACCTAGATTTAACCCTAACCTTAAAACTAGCCCTAATCATAACCCTAGTTCATACATTGGTCGTTTTCCTAACCCTACCCCTAACCCTAACACAAATACTACCTGTAATCTAAGCCCTAACCCTAGATTTAACCCAAATCTTAACCCTCCCACTTGCCCTAACCCTAAACCTAGCCCTAACACTCCCCTTACCCAAAGCCAAACCCTATCCCTAATGCTAACCCTAGTATTAACCCTAATCCTTAGCCTGACTTATACTCTAACCATGTTACTAGTCCTAACCCTAGCCCTCATTCTAGCTCTAACCCAAATCCTGACCCTTATTCTGAACCTAACACTAACCCTGGATCTAAACCTGACCCTATCCCTAAACAAAACCCTAACACTAGCCCTACCTGTAACCCTATATCTATATTTAAACCTAACACTAGCACTCGACTTAAAGCTAAGCCTAAAAATAGCTATAACTCCAGCCCTAGACCTAAACAAAAACCTAGCTATAGCCCTCAAAATAACCCTTAACCTAAACCAAACACTATCCCTATGCCTAGACATAAACCTAGTCCTCATTTGGGCTATAACCCTAACCCTAACCCTATCCCAAACACTGACCCTTACCTAACACTAAACCTAGCTCAAAACCTGACCCTAACCCATAACCTAGACCTAACATTTGACCTAGCCATAACCCTAACCCTAAAACTAGCCCTAAACATAATCCTAGCTCTTACGTTACCCATAGTCCTAACCCTAGCCCTAAAACTAATATAAAATCTAGCCCTAATCTTAGGCCTAAACTTAGTCCTGAGAATAACTCTAACCGTAATCATTGCCCTAACACTACCCCTAACCCTAACCAATGTCTTAGACCTAAACCTAGCTCAAGGAAAAACACTTTCACTAAACATAGCACTAGCCCCATCTTAAAACCTAACCTTAATCCTAGCTCTAATCCTAACTTTAATCCTAGCCCAAACTTTAGCTTTAACCCTATCCATTACCCTTACCCTAACCCTAATTATAAATCTATCCCAAACACTAAATCTAACCTTAAACATAAATGTAACCCTAGACCTAACCTGAAACCTAACACTTGCAATAGCCTTAATCTTAGCTGAAACATTAAGCCTTACACTAAACCTAATCCTAACACTAGCCCTAACCCATACCCTAACCCCATCCCTAACCCTACCTCTAATATTATCCATTATTCTAAACTTAACCTTAACCCTAATTAAAACCCTAGACATAACCCTAACCCTAACCAAACCATAACATTAAACATAACCCTAGATCTAAACTTAAATGTAACCCTCGCCCTAGCTCTAACCCTAGCTCAAACACAAACCTTTCCTCTAACCTAACCATAACCCTAGCTGTAAACTTAACACTTACCCTAACCCTAATACTTATCCTAAACCAAACCCTAGCCCTATCCCTATACCTAACCCTAATTCTAGATTTACTCCAAATTATAACCTAGCCCTAACCTGAGCTCTAAACCTATCCATTACACTAAACATAACACTAATCCTAATGCTAATCCTAACCCTGTCAAAAATTCTAACCCATTCTTTACCCTAAACCTTAACTGAAACCTAAACCTAACCATATCCATTACTCTAACTCTAAACCTAAACCTACCGCTAACTCAAGCCTTAACCGTAAACTTTAACCTAAAACAAATGGCAACCCTGACTCTAAACCTAATAAAACACCTAGCTCTAAACCTGACCCTTACACTAAAAGTAACTCATTAGAACTAGGCATGATATAATACTAAAACTATCCCTAACCATAACACTAGACCTGACATTAGTCCTAGCTTGAGTCCTAGCCCTAAACCTAAAAAAAAAACCCTAGCCATCATTCTAGCCACCTGAATCCTACCCTGAACACTAACCCTAAACCCAATCCTAATTCTAACCCACATCCTATTCCTAAAGCTAGCTCTAACACAACCCATTCTCCTAAACTTAACCTTGACCCCAATGCTAACCCTAAACCTAGCCCTACCCCTCGGCCTAAACCTAACACTAACCCTAGCCCAAATCTTAGCCCTAATTTACTGTAACTCTAACAACAACCTGAGCCTGCTACTAAGTCTAAAACTAACTCTCTTCCTAGCTGTATCCCTAGTTCTAACACTATAACTTCCAGAACACTAACCTAGCCCTAACCCTAGTCCTAGATCTAACCCTAACTCTAATCCTAAACCTCATCCTAACACTAGCCTTAACTCTAACACTAATCCAAAATCTAGCCCTAACACTAGCCCTAGCCCTAAAATAAAACCGAGCCATAGCCCTAACTCTAAACCTTAACCTAAACCAAACCCTAACCCCACAACTAGCCCTAACTTTACCCCTAAATAGAGTCCTAACCCTAACCCTAAAACTAACCCTTACCCTGATTCTGACCCTAACACTAAACCTAGCCCTATACATCTCCCTCACCCTAAACCTAGGCTTTGCATGCTTCAGCATAGGGCTACATTCACAAGGAACAAATTAGAGGGTGCCCACAGAGAACTGATTGAGTGTGTGAAGTTTCAAGCAGCTAACACCTACCCTGTTTGTTATACAGCTCCATTTCCAATTACACATATAAGTCAAGATGAAGTGAAACCTTAAAACACAACTGTTTCTGACAGCGAACCATGAACCGAGAGGGGATAATAGTAAGGGGATAATAGTAAGGCTAGGTGAAAGATGAATCCTCCCTGGTGTCAAAGAAATTTGAACAAAACTAACTCTAACCCCAACAATAATTCTAACCCTAGCAATAAATCTAACAATAACCTAACCCTAACCTGTTTAGAGAACTTTTGATCATAGAAGACCCAAACTTGGGGTGCCTAGTAAGGCGAGGTAACAGGTGAATCCTGCCCATTATAAAAAAAAAAAAGTGACAAAATAATTGGAACAGGTGTTTCAGTACATGCCTATTTCCCGTGTTTTTTCTTAAAGTGCTCTTGGATAATGTTCTTTTCATTGTCATGGCTTTGGAAAACTTTCACTAGGAAGAAACCAGAGAGTGCCCACAGAGAAGTGATTGAGTGTGTGAGATTTCAAGCAGCTAGCACCAACCCTGTTTGATTACCAGCTCCATTTCCATTTACCCATATAGGACAACTTGAAGTGAAACTTTAAAATACAAACTGTTCCTGACAGTGAACAATTGAAATTAGAAGGCCCAAAACTGGGGAACATAATAAGGCTAGGTAAAAGAGGAATCCTGCCCAGTATCAAAGAAATTTGAACAAAAATAACTGTAACACTAACACTAGTTCTAACTCTAGTCCTAAATCAAACACTAACCCTAAATCTATCCTGTTTATAGAGCTTTTTTTAGAGAAAGAGAAAAAAAATTAATATTTATTTTTTAGTTTTTTGGCGGACACAACATCTTTGTTTGTATGTGGTGCTGAGGATTGAACCCCGGCTGCACGCATGCCAGGTGAGCGTCCTACCACGTGAGCCACATCCACAACCTATGTTTATAGACCTTTGCTCATACAAGTCCCAAACTTGGGGAACCCAGTGCTGCAAGCTAGCAGATGAATCCTGTGCAGTATCAAACCAATCTGACCAAATAAATGGGGGGAGGTAGTTCAGGACATGCATATTTCCCTGATTTCTCATAAAGTGCTCTTGGATAAAGTTGTTTTTGCATGCTTGTGCTTAGAGCTATTTTTACAAGGAAGAAATGACAGAGTGCCCACAGAGAACAGATTGTGTGAAGTTTCAAGCAGCTAGCACAAACCCTGTTTGATTTCTAGCTCCATTTCCATATATCTGTATAGATTCAAATGAAGTGAAAAATTTAACTGAACCTTGAACCAAGAACCAAGAAGGTCCAAAACTGGTGAACATAGTAAGGCTAGGTAAAAAATGACTCCTGCCCAATATCAAAAAAAAAAAAAAAAAAAAAAATTGAACAAAACAAACTCTAACACTAACTCTCACTCTAACACTAGCCCTAACCCTAACCCTAAAACTAACCCTAACCTGTTTAGAGAACCTTTGATCATAGAACTTCCAAACTTGTGGAGACTAGTGGGAAAAGCTATCAGATGAATCCTGTGCAGTATCAAAGAAATCTAACCAAATGACTGGGGGATGTAGTTCAGTACATGCATATTTTCCTGTTGTCTCCTAAAGTGCTCTCAGATAATTTTTTTTGCATGCTTCAGCTTTGGGATACTTTCACAAGGAAGAAATCAGAGAGTACCAACAGGGAATTGATTGAGTATGTGGAGTTTCAAGCAGCTAGCACCAACACTGTTTGATTTCGAGCTCCATTTCCATTTACCCATAGAGATCAAAATGAAGTGAACCCTTAAAATATACAGTGTTCCTGACAGTGAATACTTGAACTGAGAAGATCCAAAACTGGGGAACTTAAAAAGGGTAAGGAAAAGATGAATACTGCCCAGTATCAAATAAATTTGAACAAATCTAACTGTAACTCTAATGCCAGATTTGACTCTGTCCCCAACACTAATGCTAAGCTTTTTAGACAACCTATGATCATAGAAGTCCAAAAATGGGGGATCCTAGTGGGTCAAGCTAGTAGATGAATCCTGCACAGTATCAAAGAAATATAACCAAATATTTGGAGAAGGTATTTCAATATATTTACATTTCCCTCTTTTCTCCTAAACTGCTCTCAGATAAACTTGCTTTCCATGCTTCAGGATAGAGCTATATTCACAAGGAACAAAGCAGAGAATGCCCTCAGAGAACTGATTGAGTGTGTGAAGTTTGAAGCAGCTAGCACCAACCCTGTTTGATTTCTAGCTCCAAATCCATTTAGGTCAAAATGAAGTGAAACCTTAAAATAGAAACTGTTCCTGAAAGCGAACCATTGAATCTTGAAGGCCCAAACTTGGGGAGCCTACTAAGGCTACATCAAGGATGAATCCTGTAGAATATCAAAGTAATCTGACCCTAAAAAATTAGAAGCTCTTACAGTACATGTGTATTCTGCTTGCTCCTAAAGCACTCAGAGATAAAGCCAATTCTTTCTACTTCAGATTAGGGCTACTTCCACAGGAAACAAACCAGACAATCCTCACAGAGAACTGATTGAGTGTATGTTGATTTAAGCAGCTAGCCCAAACCCTGTTTGATTTCCAGCTTCATTTCCATTCACCCCTATAGGGCAAAGAGAAGAGAAACATGAAAATTGAAACTGTTCCTGAAAGAAAACCCTTTATGTAGGAGGCCCAAACATTTGGATTATACTCAAAATAGGAAAAAAGATGAATCCTGCAGAGTATCATAAAAATTTTAAAACAAAACTAACTCTAACCCTAACTCTAGGTATAATCCTAGTCCTAACACTAACCCTAACACTAACCTTAACCTGTTTAGAGTCCCTTTGGCCCTAGAAGTCTCACACTTGTGGAGCCAAGTGGGGCAGGCTAACAGATGAATCTTTCACAATATCAAAGAAATCTGACCAAATAATTGGGGGAGGTATTCCAGCACATTCATATTTCCATTTTCTCCTAAGGTGCTCTCACATAAAGTTTTTTTGCATGCTTCTGCTTAGGGCTAACTTCACAAAGAATCAACCAGAGAATGCCCATAGAGAACTGATTGAGTGTGTGAGGTTGGAAGTAGCAAGCACCAACCCTGTTTGATTTCCAGTTCCATTTCCATTTACCCACATAGGTCAAAATAAAGTGAAAACTTAAAATACAAACTGTTCCAGACAGGTAACCCTTGACCCAAGAGGCCCAAACCTAGGGAATATAGTAAGGCTATGTAAAAGCTGAATCCTGCCCAGTATCAAAAAAATTGTACAAAACTAAATCTAACAAAACACTAGCTGTAAACCTAGCCCTAACCGAATACCAAACCTAACCTAACCTGTTTAGAGAACCATTGTTCATAGTATTCCCCAAATAAAGGAGTCTAGTGGGGAAAGCTAACAGATAAATCCTGCACAGTATCAAAAAAATCTGACCAAGTAATGGGAGGGGTAGTTCAGTACATTCATATTTCCCTTTAGTCTCCTAATGTGCTCTTGGTTAAATTAATTTTTCATGCTGCAGTTTATGGTACTTTCATAAGGAACAAACCAGAGAGTGCCCACTGAGAGCTGATTGAGTGTGTGAAGTTTCAAGCAGCTAGTACTAACTCTGTTTGATTTCCAGCTCCATTTTCATTCACATCTATAGGCCATAATAAAGTGAAACCTAAAAATTCAAACTCTTCCTGACAGTGAACCAGCAAACCTTGAAGGCCCAAACTTGGGGTTCCTACTAAGGCTAGGAAAAGGATGAGTCCTGTACAGTATCAAAGCAATCAAGCAAAAAATGTTGAAGTTTGCTCCTAAAGTGCTCACAGATAAAGCTTTGTCTTTCTACTTCAGCTTTGGGCTACTTCCACAAGAAACAAACGAGAGAATGTGCACTGAGAACTGATTGAGTGTGTGAAGTTTCAAGCAGCTACCACAAACCCTGTTTGAGATCCAGCTCCACTTCCATTCACCCCTATAGGGCAAAATGAAATGAAACATGAAAATTAAAACTGCTCCTGAGAGCAACTCCTTTTACCTAGGAGGCCCAAACATGGGGAGTATACTAAAAATAGGAAAAAGATGAATCCTGCCCGGTATCAAAAAAGTTGAAAAAAACTAACTCTAACCCTAACACTGGCTCTAACCCTTGCCCTAACTCTAACCATAACTGTAACCCTAGCCTGTTAAGAGAACCTTTGATCATAAAATTTTCAAACTTGGGGAGACTAGTAGGACAAGCTTACAGATGAATTCTGCACAGTATCAAAAACTTCTGAACAAATAATTGGGTATGGATGCTATTTCACTACATGCATATTGCCCTGATTCCTCCTAAAGTGATCTTGGATTCATTAGTTTTGCATGCTCCATCTTACAGCTACTTTCACAAGGAAGAAACCAAAGAGTGCCCAAAGACAACTGATTGAGTATGTGGAGTTTCAACCAGATAGCACAAACGCTCTGATTTCTAGCTCCATTTGCATTTACCCATATAGGTCAAAATGAAGTGAGACATTAAAAACAAACTATTCCAGTCAAGGAACCATTGAACAAAAAAGTTCCAAAACTGGGGCACATAACAAGCCTAGGTAAAAGATGAATCATTCCCAGTATCAATGAAATTTGAACAAAACAAACTCTAACACTAACATTATTTCTATATCTAGCCCTAACCCTAATCCTAAACCTAACCCTAACCTGTTTAGAAAATCATTGATCCTAGATGTCCCAAACATGGGGAGCTTACTGGGGCAAGCTAACAGATGAATCCTGTGCAGCATCTAAGAAATATGATGTAATAATGAGATAGTTCAGTACATGCCTATTATCTTGTTTTCCCCTAAAGTATTCTCAGATGAAGTTGTTTTGCATGCTTCAGCTTAGGGTTACATTCACAAGGAACAAACCAGAGAGTGCACACAGAGAACTGATTGAGTGTGAGATATTTCAGTCAGCTAGCACAACCCTCTTTGATTTTGAGCTCCATTTCCCTTTACAATATAGGTCAAAATGAAGTGAAACCTCAAAACACAAACTGCTACTGTCAGCTAACCATTGAACTGAGAAGGTCAAAACCTGGGGAACATAGTAAAGTTAGGTAAAAGATGAATCCTGCCCAGTATCAAGAAAATTTGAACAAAACTAACTCTAAACCTAACACTAGGTCTAACCTAACCTTAACCCTAACTGTTATATTAACCCTAACCTGTTTAGATACCCTTTGATCATAGAAGTCCCAAAGTTGTGTACCCTAGTGGGGAAGCTAAGAGATGAAAAATGCATAGTATCAAAGAAATCTGACCAAATAATTGCGGGAGGTATTTCATTACATGCTTATTTCCCTGTTGTCTCCTAAAATGCTCTCAGATAAAGTTGTTTTTGCATGCTTCTCCTTTGGCCTATATTTAATAGAAAGAAAGCAGAGAGTGCTCACAGAGAACTAATTGAGTGTGTGACGTATCAAGCAGCCAGTACCATCCCCGTTTGATTTCCAGCTTCATTGTCATTCACACCTTTAGGCCATAATGAAATGACACCTAAAAATTCAAACTTTTCCTGACAGTGAACCATTGAACTTAAAGGCCCCAAATTGGGAATCCTATTAAGGCTAGGTAAATAATGAATATTGTAGAGTATCATAGTAATTCGACCAAAAAATATTGAAGATTGCTCCTAAAGCACTCACAGATGAAGCTATTTCTTTCTATTGCAGGATAGGGCTACTTTCACAAGAAACAAACCAGAAAATACACACTGAGAACTGATTGAATGTGTGAAGTTTCAAGCAAACTTTCAAACCAATTCTGTTTGATTTCAAGCTTATTTCTATTTACCTTATTTCTATTTATAGGTAAAAATGAAGTGAAAACTTAAAATACAAACTGTTCCTGACAGCGAACCACTGAATCCAGAATGCACAAACTGTGGAGAATAGTAAGGCTAGGGAAAAGATGGATCCAGCTCAGTATCAAAGAAATTTGAACAAAAATATCTCTAACACTAGCTCTAACCCTAACCCTAACCCTAACCCTAAGCCTTACCTGTATAGAAAACCATTGATCCTAGATGTCCCAAACTTTGGAAGCCCAGTGGGGCAAGGTAAATATGAATACTGCACAGTATCAAAGAAATCTGATCAAATCATTGGGAGACTTATTTCAATACATACATATTACTGTGTTTTCTCCTTAAGGGCTCTGAGATACAGTTGTTCTTGCATGCTTCAGCTTTGGCCTTCCTTCAAAAGAAAGAAACCACAAAGTGCCCACTGAGAACTGATTTGTGAAGTTTCAAGCACCTCCTATCAACCCTGTTTGATTTCCAGATCAATTTTCATTCACATCAATAAGCCATAATGAAGGAAAATCTTAAAATACAAACTGTTCCTGACAGTGAACCATTGAACCGAGAAGGCCCAAACCTGTGGAGCATAATAAGGCTAAGTAAAAGAAGAATGTTGCCCAATATCATAGAAATTTGAAGAAAACTAGGGCCATGCTGGAGCTTGCTGTGCAGATGAAACGCTCGGCTGTGTGGTTGCTCTTGGCTCAGTCGGAAGTCGGAAGTCTCGGCTGTGCATGAGCTCTTTGCACAGACGAAATTCTCGGCTGTACATGTGCACTCAGCTCAGATGGAAGTCTCAGTCCCACGTGAGCTCTTGGCCCAGATGGAAGTCTTGGCAATGGGTTCGCTCTCGGCTCAGATGTAAGTCTCGGTCGTGTAGGCATTCTCAGCACAGAGGATAGGTAGCACAGAACACAGAGGCTTTGCTTGTGGGTGACCAGACCAAGCTCTGGACATGGCCAAAGGTCACCCCAAACCCCCAACTGACCAAATACCCTACACAGGTAACAGATGGAATCCATCTTGGAAAATCTTACTCACCATCTATTGGTGGCCGTGGCTACCAGCTCAGTTCTGTGACTGCTCAGGTACCCTGTTTCCAACTCCCCTACCTCCAGCTGTGATAACTCAAGATTTTTCTCACAAGCTTTTGGGGCAGGGCGTAGCTATCAATGCATAACAGCAACTGTACAGGTACGTGGTTCCCAACTAAGAGACTAAGAGTAGGGAGGCTCCAGGTAGAAGCTCAAGCCCTCTCAAACTTGCTACCTCCACCACCCTTAGCACAGAGACTCAAGCTATGAATAGACAACTCAACCTACTGGAAGAAAACAGAGACTTGAGAGACTTTTCTATTCTCGCTCTTCTCATCTATTCTCCCCAACCTTCCCCCTCTGGCCCTCACAGTCTCAACAAACGTGAAACCAAGAAATATGCATGAAATTGGACTTTAAGAAATAAATTACCAGAATAGCTTAATATAGAGGAATTGCATCGGCCCACCTCACCCCCCTTTATTTTATCTTATTATAATTCTCCCTCTCTTTCTTTCCTTGTTTTTTTTTCTTCTTTTTTCTTCCTCCCTCTCTCTCACTTTGATCCTCCAAACTTTTACTATTTATACATAAGGTAATTTATGAATACAGATAAGGGATTTGAATTTATACATTCTTCCATAAATTACCCCTGTCTATTCATTACAGTTCTCCTCCAATTTACTAAGATAGATTAATCTCATATTTTCACTCCTTTCCTCCTTAACATAGCATCCTACCCCTGACCATCATTTGTCTATATACCACTAGAAATGGTATGCCTTTTATGAAACTAATGACTGTTTTCTAATAATATTCAAAAACTGAAGTCAACATCAGTAGACATAGAATCCAAATATAAATGTATTTATAATGGTTAGGCTTAAGCTTCGGTTTAGGGTTAGATTTAGAGTTAGGATTTGATCTCTGGTTATGGCTAGGACTAAGGATAGGGCAAAGGTTAGGACTACGGTTAGGACTAGGATAACGATTATGGTAAGGTATAGGATTAGAACTAGTGATAGACTAGTGTGAAGGTTAGAGTTAGTTGTAGGGCTAGGTCTAGAGTTATGTTTAGGGATAGGGCAAAATTATGGCTAGTGTTAGTGTTAGGTTTAGACCTCAGGTTAGGGTTAGAGTTAGGGTTACATGTAGGGTAAGGGAGTGGGTTATAGCTAAGTTGAGGGTTAGGGCAAGGTTTAGTATTAGGACTAGGGCTAGGGTTAGGGTTAGGGTTATGATTAAGTCTAGGATTAGGGCTAGAATGAAGGCTAGTGTCTGTGTTAGGGTTAGGGCTTAGTATTAGGTATAGGGCTAATGCCAGATGTAGGGTTACATTCAGGGATAAATTTAGTGTTAGGTCCATGGCTTGGTCCAGTGTAAGGGTTAGGTTTAGGGTAAGGGTTAGGTTTACACCTAGGGTTATTATTAGGGTCAGGTTCAATGTTAGGGTTCGGATTAAGTTAGAGGTAAGGTTTAGGGCTCAAATTAGCATTAGGTTTAGGGTTAGGGTTAATGACAGGGATAGGTTTAGAGTTTAGATGTTTTTAGTCTAATGGATAGGGTTAACATTAGGCCTAATGTTTAGCATAAGGGTTAGGGTTATCATTAGGGTAATGGATAGGGTTAGACCTAAGATTAGGGCTAGGGATATGTATAGGATTAGGGCTTTTATTTGGGTTAGGGTTAGGTTTAAGTTTAGGGTTAAAGCTAGATTTAGGACTCGGATTAAGGCTAGGTTTTGGGCTAGTTAGGGCTAGGGTTAAGGCTACGGGCAATGTACAAAGTAGGGTTAGAATTAGCACTTGTTAACGGGTAAGGGTTAGGGCTAGATCTAGTGTTAGGGATAGGTTTATGGTTATGACAATATTTAGAGCTAGAGTTAGTTTTAGGGTCAGAGTTAGTGTCCATATTTCTTTTCATGTTAGATTTAGGACTGGAATTAGAGATAGGTGTAGGGCTAGCTGTAAGGTTAGGGTTTGGTTTAGGTTAAGTGTTAGGATTAGGGCTATGACTTGGTTGTGTTTTAGGGCTAGGGGTAGAGTTAGGGCTAGTTTTAGGATTAGTGTTAGGGTTAGGGCTAGTGTTAGTGTGAGGTTTAGGCTGAAGTTTAGGGTTAGATTTAGAGTTAAGTTTAGATCTACGCTTTGAGCTAGGGTGAAGGTTAGGGCTAGGGTTAAGTCTAAGTTTAGGGCTAGGTTTAGGGTGATGGTAAAGTATTGGGTTAGAACTCAGTATAGGGCTACAGCGAGAGTTAGAGTTATTCTTACGGCAAGAGTTAGTGTTAGGGTTAGGCCTAGGGTTAGGGCTAGGGTTTATATTAGCTTAAGGGTTAGGGTTAGGTTTAGGGTAAGGGTTGGGATTACAGCTAGTTTATGGCTACAGTGAGGGTTATAATTAGGGTTATGGTTAGGTTTATGATTAAGGTGAATTTTATGGCTAGGATGTGGGCTAAGTTTTGTGTTAGGGTTTGCACTAGGATTAGATCTAGGGCAAAAGTCAGGTCTAGGTTTGCAGTTGGGGATAGTTTAGGGTTAGGTTTATAGCTAGTTCTACTTTTAGGGTTATGTTTATGGTTTGGGTCAAGTTTAGAGCTAAGGGTATTATTAGGTTTAGGGTCAGGTTTAGGGTTTTTGTTAGGTTAACGTTTATGTTTAGGGCTCGAATTAGCATCATTATTAAGGATAATGTAATGATAGTTTAACTTTAGGGTTCAGGTGAAGTGTAGGGTAATGGATAGGGTTAGGGTTAGGGATAGGATTAGGGTTTGGCCTAGGGTTAATATAAGGGTTACATTATCACTAGAGTAATGGATAGGTTAGACTAGGGTGTTAACTAGTGTTATCCTAAGGATTAGGTCTAGGCTTAAGCTTAGGCTTGTGGTTAGGGCCATGGTTAGGATTAGGATTAGCTTTATGGTTAAAGCTTGGGTAGGCCTTGGATCAGGGCTGGGTTGTGCAATATATTAGGGCTACAGCTAATGTAAGAACTTGTTATGATTCATGCTAGTTTTAGGGTTAATATTAGGGATAGGTATAGTTTGATTGTTAGGTTTAGGGTTGCGGTGGTGTTTAGAGCTAGAGTTACTGTTAGTGTCAGGGTCAGTGTTCAGGATAGTGTTATGGTTAGAATTAAAGCCAGAATTAGGTCTAGGGGAAGAGTTAGTGTTTGGCTTAGGCTAAGCGTTATGGTTAGGGCTATTTCTAGATTTTTCATTAGGTCTAGGGTTCGAGTTATGGCTAGATTTCTGATTAGGTTTAGGTCTAAGGCTAGTGTTATGGTTAGGTTTAGATATAAGCTTACCGGAAGGGCTACTGTTAGGGTTTAGTTTAGGATTAAGTTCATTTTTACACCTATGATTAGTGTTAGGGTCAGAATAAGGGTCAGGGTTTGGGTTAGGGGTTGGGTTATGGTTAGAGCTAGAATGAGTACTAGGGTTACGACTAGTAATAGGGTTAGGGTTTGTGTTAGGTTAAGGATTAGGGTTAGCATTAGGGTTAGGTTTTGTCTTAGGGTAAGGTATAGGGTTAGAGCTAGGGTTAGGACTTGGATTAGGGTTAAAGCTAGGTTTAGGGCTCAGATTAGGGCTAGTTTTATGTTAGGTTTAGGGCTAGGCAACAGCTAATGTAAGAAATAGGGTTACAATTAAGGTGAATTTGGGGGTTATGGTTTGGAGTTAAATCACTAGTGTTAGGATTAGGTTTAAGGTTAGGATGATATTTAGAGTGAGTGTTAGTGTTCTGTTAATAGTCAGGGTCAGAGTTAGTTTTAGAGTTAGGTTAGGACTCGAAATAAGGCTAGGGTTACTGAAAGGGTTTGGTTTAATTTTGGGGTGGTGTTTAGAGCTAGGGTGAGTTTTAGGATATGAGTCAGAGTCAGGGTTAGTATTAAGGTTAAGGATAGGACTCAAATTAGGGCTAGAGTTAGGTCTACGTGTAGTATTAGGATTTGGTTTAATTCAAGGTTTAGTGTTAGGGCTATTACTACTTTTGTTTTACTGCTAGGGTAAGGGTTAGGGCTAGTTTCATGATTGTGTTATGGTTAGTGCTAGTATTTATGTTAGGTTAGTATTAGGATTAATGTTAGAGTTAGAGTTAGATCTAGGGTTAGAACTAGGAATAAGGATTAGGCAAGTTTATGGCTATGTTTAGGGCTAGGGTTAGGGTTAAGTTAAAGGATAGGGTTAAAAGTAGGGATAGGGCTTGTTTGAGAGTTAGAGTTAGTCTTAGGGTTATGGTTAGCATTAGAATTAGGGATAGGTTTAACTTAGGGCTAGGATTAGGGCTAGGGTTAGTGTTCAATAAAGTTTAGTGTTAGGGTTAGTGTTAGAATTACGTTTAGTGTAAGAGATGGTGTTATAGCTAGGTTTAGTGGGAGGGTGAGGGTTAGAATTAGGTTAGGGCTATGGTTAAGGTTAGGGTAATGATTAGGGCTAGGTTTAGGACTAGGATGAGAGCTAGTGTTTGTTTTAAGTTTATGGATAGGATTGGGGCTAGGGCTAATATCAGGTCTTGGGTTATGTTTAAAGATAATTTTAGTGTTAGGTTTATGGCTACACGTAGTGTAAGGGTTAGTTTTAGGGTTAGGGTCAGGTTTAGAGCTAGGACTATTTTTACAGTCATGGTCTGGTTTATGGTTTGAGATAGGTTAGGTTTTAAAGTTAAGGCTGAAATTAGCATTAGGGTTAGTGTTATGTTAATGATAGGGTGAGGTTTAGAGTGTAGGTTTGGATTAGGGTAATGGAATGGGTTAGGATTAGGGATAGGGTTAGGTTTAGGACTAGGTTTAGCATTAGAGTTAGGGTTATGTTTACAGCAATGCATAGGGTTAGAGCTAGGGTTAGGGCTAGGTTAATGTTTATGATTAGGGCTAGTGTTAGAGTTAGGATTAGGGTTAAACCTTGGGTTATGGCTCTGATTAGGTCTAGGTTTTGTGTTAAGTTTATGCTAGAGTTAGGGTTATGGCTAATGTAAGTACCAGGGTTATATTTAGGGCTAAATTTAGGGTTAGGGATAGGGCTATGTCTGGTGTTAGGTTCAGGTATAGGGTTAGGTTTAGGTTTATAGGTAGGGTTAGTGTTTTGGCCAGAGTCAGGGTCAGGGTTAGTTTTAGGGTTCAGATTAAAACTCAAATTAGGGCTATTGTTAGTGTTAGGGTTTGGTTTACGTTAAGGGTTAGGGATAGAGCTATGGTTCAGTTTTGTTTTAGGGCTAGGGCTAGGGTTAGGGCTAGTTTTTGGAATAGCATTAGGGTTAAGGCTGTAGTAAGCTTTAGGTTTAGCCTTAGGGATAAAATTAGATTTAGAGTTTGAGTTAGGGTTGGGGCTAAGCTTAGGTTTATTGTTAGATTTAGAGTTAAAGTTAAATCTAGTTAGGGCCAGGGCTAAGGATAGAGCTAGGGTTAGGGCTAGGATTAGGGTTCTGGTAGAGCAAGGGATGGGACTAGGGTGAGATTTATAGTTTGTCTTATGACTAGGGTTAGGGCTAGGGTTAGGAATAGGGCTAAATTAGGGCTAAGATTAGGGCTAGGTTAGTGTTAGAGTTAGGGTTAGGAGTAAGTGTTAGGAGTAAGAGTATGTTTGGTGACATGATAAGGGCTGTGATTTGTGTTAAATTTAGGGCTAGGATTAGGACTCGGGCTAATGTCAGATCCAGCCTTACATTTGGGGATAGATTTAGGATTACGGTTATGGCAAGTTCTAGTGTAAGTGTTAGGTTTAAGGTAAGGGTCAGCTTTAGAGCTAGGTGATTTAATATGGTCAGAGTCAGAGTTAGAGTTTGGTTAAAGTTAGAGTTTAGGATTAGGGGTCGAGTTAGCATTTGGGTGTGGGTGAGGGTAATGATGGGGTTTTGTTTAGGGTTCAGGTTAGTTTTAGCTAATTTTTAGGGTTAAGTTTAGGTCTAAGGTTCACATTATGGTAAGGTTTAGGGTTAGTATATTGGACAGTTTAGGGCTACGTTTCGGGCTAGGTTTATGTTTAGGAATAGGCCTTGTGTTACGGTTAGGGTTAGGGTCAGAACTAGGGTTAGGGTCAGGTTATGTTAAGCATAAGGGTTAGGTTTTGAGCTAGGTTAATGCCTAGGGTGAGCGTTAGGTTAGGGTTAAGTCTAGTGATAAGATTACAGTACGGTTAGTGTTAGGGTTAGGATTAGGGCTATGTCATCATTAGGGGTAGGGATAAGGTTAAGGTAATGGATAGGTTTAGAGGTAGGTTTAGGGTTATAGTTAGGGTAAGATAGAGGTTTAGGTTTAGGGTTAGAGATATGGTTATGTTTAGGTTTATAATAAGGGGTAGGGTTTGAGCTAGGTTTAAGTCAATTGCGAGTGTGAGGTTGAGGGTTATGTCTAGGGTTAGTTTTCTGGTTAGTTTTAGTATTGGGCCTAGGATTATCAATAGGGTTAGGGTTAGGTTCAGGGTAAAGGGTAGGTTTAGGGCTAGGGTTAAGGTTAGGATTAGAACGAGGGTTAGGGTTATTTTTAGGGATAGATATAGGTTTATGTTTAGGGTAAGGGTTAGGCTTTAAGCTAGGATTAGGGCTAAGTTGAGGTTTCGGTTACAATTAGGGAGAGGTTTAGGGTTAGGGTTATGCTTAAGGCTAGGTTTAGGCCTGGGATTAGCTCTGGGTTTGTGTTAGGTTTAGGGCTAGGGTTAGAGCTATAGGTAATGTAAGAACTAAGGTTATATTTAGGGCTAGTTTTAGGGTTAGGGTTATGGCTAGATATAGTGTTAGGTTTAGATTTACGGGTAGGGTCAAATTTAGAGATAGGTTTATTATAAAGGCAGGGTCAGTGTTTGGGTTAGAGTTAAAGTTATAGTTACAGCCAGAATTAGGACTAGGTTTAGGTCTAGAGATAGGGTTAGTGTTTGGGTTAGGCTTAGGGTTATTGTTAGGGATAAGGCTATGTTTGGGTTAGGTCTATGGCTAGATTTAAGTCTAGATTTAGGATTAGGTTTAGGTCTAGGTTTAGTGTTAGGGTTTGGTCTAGGGTTAGGGTCAGGTTTAGACCTAAGTTTAGTGTTAGGATCAGAATAAGGATCAGGTTAGTATTACATTGATGGCTTGGTTTAGGACTATACATAGGGTTAAGATTTTGGTCAGCCTAAAGATTAGGGTTTGGTCTAGGGTTACCATTAGTGTTAGTGTTTAGCTTAGGGTAAGTGATAGCTTTAGAGCTAGGGTTAGGGCTAGGGTTAGGATTAGGTTTAGGGTTAAATCTATGTTTTGGACTCAGACGACGGCTAGTTTTGTGTTAGGGTTAAGTCAATTTCTAAGGTAAAAACTAGGGTTACAATTAGGGTTATTTTTAGGTTAAGGGTTAGGGATAGGTGTAAGTTTAATTTTTAGGTTTAAGATTAGGGTAATATTTAGAGCTAGGGTTATTGTTAGGGTGTGAGTAAGAATCAGAGTTTGTTTTAGGATTGGCATTAGCACTCAAATAAGGGCTAAGTTTACTGTTAGGGTTCTGTTTAAGATGAGGGTTGTGTTTAGAGCTAGGGTGACTGTTAGGATATGAGTTAGGGTCAGGGATAGTTTTAAGGTTAGGGTTAGGACTCCAATTAGGCCTAGGGTTAGGTCTAGGTGTAGTGTAAGGGTTTGGTTTAAGTTAAGGTTTAGGGTTAGGGGTATTGCTCAATTTGGTTTTAGCCCTAGGTTTAGGGTTAGCACTATTTATATGATTAGCATTAGGATTAAGACTAGTGTTAGTGTTAGGCTATGCTTAGGGTTAGGGTTAGATTTGAAGTTAGCATTAGATCTAGGGTTTGTACTAGGTCTAAGGATAGGACAAGAGTTAGTGCTAGGGTTAGGATTATGGTAACAGATAGGTTTAGAAATAGGGATATGACTAGGACAAGAGTTAGAATTAGTCATAGAGCTAGGGTTATGGTTACTTTTAGGGATAGGGCTATATAATAATAGGATTAGGGCTAGGTTTAGTGTTCATCTTAGGTATAGTGCTACAGTTAAGGGTAGATTTAGGGTTAGGTTTGTGTCTAGGTCTAGTGTAAGTGTTAGGCTTAGGGTAAGGGTCAGGTTTAGAGCTAGGTGTATTTTTATGGTCAGGATCAGGGTTAGGGTTTGTTTTAGCTTAATGTTTAAGGATAGAGCTCAAATGAGCATTAGGGTTAGGGTTAGAGTAATGGATAGGGTTAGGTTTAGGGTTCAGGGTAGGTTTAGGGGAATGGAGAAGTTACAGGTTAGCAAAACGATTAGGGTTAGGCCTAGGGTTAGTATTTGGATTAAGGTTATGATAAGGATAATGAATAGGGTTAGAGCTAGAGTTAGGGCTAAGGTTATTGTTAAGATTAGGTCTAGATTTAGGCTTAGGTTTGGGGTTAGGTCTAGTAACCATAGTTTAGGGTAGGGTTAGGCTTAAGTTTAGGTTAAAGTTTAGGTTTTGACATACAATTAGTCCTAGGGTGAGGGTTAGGTTTAGTGTTAGGTCTAGGGTTAGGATTATGGTTATGGTCAGGGTTAGATTTAGGTTTAGGGCTAGGGTTTTCGTTAGGGTTATGGTTAGGTTTAGGGTAATATATTGTGTTAGATGTAAGGTTAACTTTAGTGTTAAGGTTAGATTTAGGGTTAAGTTTAATTTTAGGGCTAGGTTTACTGTTGGGTTTAGGGTAAAGTTTAGGGTTTGTGTTAGGGTTAGGGCTACAGCAAGGTTTAGGTTTAGGGTTTGGCCTAGGGTTAGGTTTATGTTTTGTATTAGGGTTTTGGTTAGTGTTAGGACTAGGGTTATCATTAGGGTTAGGGTTAGAGTTAAGGTAATGTCTAGGGTTAGAGCTAGGATTAGAGCTAGAGTTAATGTTAGGATTAGGGCTAGGGTTAGGGTTAGGGTTAGAGATAGTCCTAGGTTTATATTTAGGCTAAGTGTTAGGCTTTGAGCAAGGGTTAGGGCAAAGTTGAGTGTTAGGGTTAGAGTTAAGGCTAGGGTTATACTTAGGGTAGGTTTAGACCTTGGATTTAGGCTAGGTTTGATGTTAGGATTAAGGCCTAGGGTTCGTGCTATGGTTAATCTAAGATCAAGGGCTCTAAATAGGGCTAGTTTTAGGGTTAGGGCTATGGCTAGGTCTAGTGTTAAATTTAGATTTTGGTTTAGGGTCTGATTTAGAGCTAGGTTTATTTTTAGTGTCAGGTTCAGTGTTCAAGTAAGTATTAGGGTTAGGGTGAAAGTCAGAATTAGGACTAGGTTTAGGCATAGGGGTAGGATTAGTGTTTGTTTTAGGTTAATGGTTATTATTAGGGCTAGGGCTAAGATTTTGTTTAGGTCTAGGGCTAGAGTTATCACTAGATTTAGGATTAGGTTTAGGTCTTGGACTAGTGTTAGGGTTAGGTTTCTGTATAAGGTTACTGGTAGGGCGAGTTTCAGGTTTCGGTTTAAGATAGGGTTGTGTTTAGTCTTATAATTAGTGTTAGGGTCAGAATAAAGGTGAAGTTTAGAATTAGGTTTTGGGTTAGGATTAGAGTTAGAATGAGGGCTAGGGTTAGTCCTAGTAATAGGGTTAGTGTTTGGTTTAATCTAAGTATTAGGATTAGGACTAGGTTTAACATTATGCATAGGTTTTGGCTTAGCGCAAGGGATAGGGTTAGACTAGGGTTTGGGCCACGTTTAGGGTTAGGTTTAGTGCTAGGGTTAGGGTTATGGTTAAGGTTAAATCTAGGGCTCAGATTAGTGATATTTTTGTGTTAGGGTTAGGGCTATTTCCAATTTAAGAACTAGGGTTATGATTAGGATTAGTTTTAGGGTTCAGATTTGGTCTCGGTCTTGTGTTAATATTAGCTTTAGGGTTAGGGTGATATATAGAGCTAGGGTTAGTGTTTGGATAAAAGTTGGGTCAGGGATAATTTTAGGCCTAGGACTCGAATAAGAGCTAGGGTTATTGCTAGTTATAGTGCTAGGGTTTGGTATATATATATATATATATATATATATATATATATATATATATATATATTAGGGTTAGAGCAAAAGCTCAGTTTTGTTTTAGGGCTAGAACTAGGGTTATGGTTAGTTTTAGGATTAGCAATAGTTTTAGGGCTAGTGGTAGATTGAGGTTTAGGCTTAAGATTAGGTTTAGATTTAGCATTATGATTAGATCTAGGTTTAGGGCTATGAGTAGGGTTAGGGCTAAGGTTAGGACTAGTGTTAGGGTTACAGTAACAGATAGCGTTAGAAATAGAAATAGGGCTAGGGTTGAGAATTAGAGGTAGTCTTAGGGCTAGGGTTAGGTTTATGGCAAAATTAGGACTTGGATTAGCACTATGATAAATGTTAGGGTTAGGCCTATGGTTAGGTGTAGGTTTATGGTTAGTTTTAGGGGCAAGGATGGTGTTATATAGCTTGATTCATGGCTAGGGTAAGGGTTAAAATTAGGTATAGGGCTAGTGTGAGGGTTCTGGTTAGGATTAAGGCTATGTTTAGGGCAAGGATGAGGGCTAGGGATTGTGTTAGTCTTAGGACTAAGATTAGGGCTAGGGCTAATATAAAGTCTAGGGTTAAAATTAGGGATAGTTTTAGGGTTTGGTTTATGGCTAGGTCTAATGTAAATGTTAAGTTTAGGGTAGAGGTCCGGTTTAGAGCTAGGTGGCTAGGTGTATTATTAGGGTCAGGTCCGGGTTAGGGTTGGTTTGAGTTAAGGGTTTGAATTAGTGTTAGGGTTAGGGTTGGTCTTAGGGTTAGGTTTAGAGTAAGTGTTATGGCTTGAGGTGGGGTTAGGGCTTGAATTAGCATTAGGGTTAGGGTTTGGGTTAGAATAATGGATAGGTTTAGGTTTAGGGTTCAGTTTAGGTTTAGAGTAATGTATAGCGTTAATGGTAGGCATAGGGTTAAGTTTAGGCCTAGTGTTAACATTTGGGTTAGGTTTATGTTTAGGGTAATGGATAGGGTTCATGCTAGTGTTAGGGATTGGGTTAAGGTTAGGGTTAGGGCTAGGATTAGGGCTAGGATTAGGTTTAGGCTTAGGGTTGGTGTTATGGTTAGGTTTAGAGTAAGTGTTATGGTTTGAGCTGGGGTTAGGGCTAGCATGAGGTTTAGGGTTAGAGTCACTGCTATGGTTAGGGTTAGGGTTAGGGCTAGGGTTAGCATTAGGGTTAGAGTTATGTTTAAATTAAGGGATAAATTTAGATCTAGGATTTGGGCTATGGTTACAGTTAGGATTCGGGCTAAGTTTAGGGTTAGGGTTAGGGCTAGGGTTAGGCTTAGGGTAAGGTTTAGAGTTTGAGCTAGGGTAAGGGCTATGACAAGCATTAAGGTAGGGTTTGGTAAGGTTAGTGTTAGGGTTGTGTTTAGGGCTAGGTTAAGGGCTATGTTTTATGTGAGGTTTATGGCTACCATTAGGGTTATGGGTAATGTAAGAGCTAGGGTTATGGTTTTGGCTAGTTTGAGGGTTAGGGTTATGGATAAATCCTGTGTTAGGGTTAGGTTTTGGGTTAATTTAGTATTTAGAGCTAGGGTTTAGTTTAGGGTAAGGATCAGTGTTCACGTTAGTATTGGATTTAGCATTAGGGCCAGAATTAGAACTAGGTTTAGTTCTAGGGGTAGGGTTAGTCTTTGTGTTAGGTTAATGGTTATTGTTAGGACTAGGGCTAAGATTTTGTTTGGGGCTAGGGCTAGAGTAATGGCTATATTTAGGATGAAGTTTAGGTCTAGTGCTAGTGCTACAGTTAGATTTAGATATAGGTTTAGCAGTAGGGTAGTGTTAGGGTTTAGTTTAGGATTAGGTTCAGGCTTATTCCTAGGGTTAGTGTTACGGTCAGAAAAGAGGTCAGAGTTAGGGTTAGGCTTTGGTTTAGGATTAGAGATAGAATGAGGTCTAGGGTTAGGATTAGTAATAGAGTTAAAGTTTGGGGCAGGCTAATGATTAGGGTTAGAACTAGGGTAGCATTAGGTTGAGGGTTTGACTTAAGGTAAGGGATAAGTTTCGAGCTAGGGTTAGGGTTATGGTTAGAGCTAGGGTTAAAGCTAGAGTTAGGGCTCAGATTAGGGCTAGGTTTTGTGTTAGGGTTAGGGCTATGGCTAATGTACGAGCTGGTTTTATGATTAGGGCTAGTTTTCTGGTTAGGGTAAGGGCTAAGTCTAGTGTTTGGGTAAGGTTTAGGGTTTGGGTGATATTTAGAGCTAGGGTTAGTTTTAGGTTCAGAGTCAGGGTAAAATTTAGTTGTAGGGTAACGGTTAGGTCTAGGTGTAGTATTAGGATTTGGTTTAGGTTAAGGGTTAGGATTAGGACTATAGCTCCATTTTGTTTGAGGGCTAAGGCTAGGCTTAGGGCAAGTTTTCAAATTAGCATTAGGGTTAGGGCTCCTGTTAGGGTGAGGTTTAGGTTTAGGGTTAGGGTTAGATTTAGAGTTAGGGTTAGATGTAGGTTTACAGCGAGGCCTAAGTTTACGGATAGGTTTGGGCTAGGGTTAGGGCTAGGCTTTGGCTTATATAAAGGGATAAGTTTATAACTAGGGATAGGGCTAGAGCAGGAATTAGACTTAGTCTTAGGGCTAGGGATATGGTTAGGTTTAGGATTAGGGCTATATTAGGGATAGGATTAGAGCTAGGGTTAGTATTTGGGCTAGGCCTTTGTTTAGGGTTAGGGTTAGGATTAGGGTTAAGGTATGGTATGGTGTTATAGTTTGGTTTAGGCCTAGGGTGAATATTCAATTTAGGGTTAGGACTAGTGTTCGGGTTAGGGTTAGTACTAAGGCTAAATTTATGGCCAGGATTAGGGCTATGGTTTTTGTTAGGGTTAGGTCTAACATTAAGACTAGGGCTAAGGTCAGGTCTAGTGTTATGGTTAGGGATAGTTTTAGGGTTAATTTTATGGCTAGGTATAGTTTAAGGGTTAGGTTCAGTTTTAGATAGGGGTATTATTAGGGTCAGAAGAAGGGTTAGGGTTTGTTTAGGTTAAGATTTAGGTTTAGGCCTCAAATTAGAATTAGGGGTATGTTTAGTGTTAGAGTAATGGATACTGTTAGATTTAGGGTTTAGGTTAGGTTTGGGTAATAGTGTTAGAGTAATGGATAGGGTTAGGGTTATCCTAGGGTTAGCAAGAGGATTAGGTTTAGGGTTAAGGTAATGGATAGAATTAGAGCTAGGCTTAGGGCTATGGTTATGGTTAGGATTAAGGTTATGGTTAGGATTAGGTTTAGGGTAAGTGTTAGGGTTAGGGTTAAAACTAGGATTAGGGCTCAGATTAGGGCTAGATTTTAGATTAGTTTAGGGTTAAGGTAGGGTTATGGCTAGTGTAAGAACTAGCATTATGATTAGGGCTAGATTTAGGGTTAGGGTTAGGTCTAGGTCTAGTTTACTATTAGGTTTAGTTTTAGGGTGATGATTTGAGATAGGGCAAGTGATTGGGTAAGAGTCAGGGCCAGTGTCAGTCTTAGGGTTAGGAATAGCATTCGAATTAGAGCTAGGGTTAAGGGTAGGTATAGGTTTAGGTTTTGCATTAAGTTTAGAACCAGAATTAGGGCTAGGGCTAATGTCATGTATACAGTTACATTTAGGTTACAATTAGCATTAGGACTATGACTCAGTTTTGTTTCAGGGGTAGGGGTAGGGTTAGGGCTAGTTTTTGGATTAGCAATAGTTTTAGGGCTAGAGGTACGGTGAAGTTTTGGCTTAGGGTAAGGGTTATATTTAGAATTATGGTTAGAGTTAGGGTTGGGGCTAGGATTAGGGCTAAGTTTAGGGCTAGTATTAGAGTTACAGTAACAGATAAGGTGAGTAGTAGAAGTAGGTCTAGCTCAAGAGTTAGAGTTAGTTGTATGGCTAGGGTTAAAGTAAGGGTTACATTTAGCGATAAACTAGGGCTAGAATTAGAGCTAGAGTTACTCTTATGTTTAGGCCTACTGTTAGGTCTAGGGTTAGGGTTATTGATAGTGTTAGGGTTAGGGTTAGGATTTGGGGAAGCGATTTAGTTATACCTAGGTTCAGAAGTAGGGTGAGGTTTGAAATCAGGGATTGGGATAGGGTTAGGGTTTGGATTAGGATTAAGGTTAAGTTTAGGGCTAGGGTGAGGGCTAGGGTTTGTGTTAGGTTTAGGGCAAGAATTAGGTAGAGTGATAAGGTCAGGTCTATGGTTTGGTTAGGGATAGTGCTATGGTTAGTTTTATATCTAGGTCTAGTGTAAGTGTTTGGTTTAGGGTAAGGGTCAGCATTAGAGCTAGGTGTATTATTAGAGTCAGTGTGTTGTTCAGAGTTTGGTTTGGGTTATGGTTTAGGTTTAGATCTCAAATTAGCGTTAGTGTAGGTTAGGGTTAGAGTAATTGATAGGGTTAGGTTTAATGCTCAGGTTAGGTTTAGGGAATGAATAGGGTTAGTGTTAGTGATTGGTTTAAGTTTAGGCCTATGGTTTGTATTTGGGTTAGGCTTATGTTTAGGGTAATAGATAGGTTTAGGGCTAGCATTATGGTTAGGATTAGGTTCAGGGTTAAGGTAGGGTTAGGTTTAGACTTAGGGTTAGTATTAGGGTTAGGTTTAGGGTAAGTATTAAGGTTTGACCTATGGTTAGGGCCAGGGCGAGGGTTAGGGTTAGTGTCAGGTCTTGGTTTAAGATTAGGGTTAAGTTTAGTGCTAAGATTAGCACTAGTGTTAGTTTTATGTTTATGGTAATGGATAGATTTAGAGCTAGGGTTTAGTCTTGGTTATGGTTAAGATTTGGGCTAGGATTAGAGTTAGGATTAGGATTAGGTCCAGGGTTACATTTATGTTGAGGGTTAGTGTTTGACCTAGGTTTAGTGCTAGTGCGAGGGTTAGGGTTAGTGTTAGGTCTAGGGTTATGGTTAGGTTTAGGCTTAGGGCTAGGGTTAGGGCTAGTATTAGGGCTAGATTTTGTGTCAGGTTTAGGGCTAGTATTAGGGCTATGGGTAGTAAATGAGCTAGCATTAGAACTATGGCTAGGTCTAGTGTTAGTGTTATGGCTAGATTTTGGTTTAGCATAAAGTTTAGGGCTAAGTTTGTGTTAGGGTAAGCATCAATGTTTGGGTTAGTGTTAGGGTCGGAGTCAGGGTCAGCGTATGTTCTAGATTTAGGATTGGGACTCAAATTAGTGCTAGGTTTAGTGGTAGGTATAGGGCTAGGTTTTGATTTAGGGTAAGATTTAGGATTAAGCCTATGACTCAGTTTTATTTGAGTGCTAGGGCTAGGATTAGGGCTAGTTTTCCAATTAGCAGTAGACATAGGGCTAGTTTTAGGATGAGATTTAGGCTTAGAGTTAGGGTTAGATTTAGAGTTATTATTAGATCTAGGTTTAGGGCTAGGGCAAAAGTTAGGGCTAGGTTTGAGGTTAAGTTTAGGGCTGGGGTTTGGGTTATTTTAAGGCATAGGTATAAAACTAAGGATAGGACTACAGTGAGATTTAGAGTTAGTCTTAGGTCTAGGGTTAGGGTTAGGTCAAAATTAGTACTAGGATTAGAGCTAGGATTATTGTTAGGGCTAGGTCTAGTTTTAGGGCTAGGGTTAGGGTTAGGGTTAGCATTAGACTAGGTTAATTGCTAGCATTACGGCTAGGTTTTTAATTAGGGTTAGGGCTAGGATTAGGGTTAGGGTTAATGTCATGTCTAGGTTTATTTTTAGGGTTAGTTTTAGGGTGAAGTTTATGGCTAGTTCTAAGGTAAGGGTTAGGTTGAGGGTTAGGGTCAGTTTTAGAGATAGGGTTATTATTAGGTTCATGGTAACAGTTATGGTTTGGGTTAGGTTAAGGTTAAGAGTGAAGGCTCTAATAAGCGTTAGGGTTAGTGCAAAGGTTAGGGTAATGGATATATTAGGTTTAGGGTTCAGGTTAGGTTTAGGGTAATGATTAAATTTAAGGTTATAGATAGGGTTTGTGTTATCCTAGTGTTAGCATTAGGGTTAGGGTTATGGTTAGGGTAATGGATAGGGTTTGAGCTAGGTTTAGGTCTAGGTTTATGCTTACAATTAAGGCTAGAGTTAGGTTTAGGGTTAGGACAAGTTTTAGGGTTAGTTTTAGGTTTATACTAATGTTTAGGGCTACGGCCAGGGTTAGAGTTAGGGATAAAATGAGGTTTAGGGATAGGATTAGGGCTATGCTTTGGGTTAGGTTAGGGATAGGGTTACTGTTACAGCTAATGTAAGAACTAGGGTTATGATTAAGACTACTTTTAGTGTTAGATTTAGGGCCATATCTAGTTTTAGGGTTAGGTTTATTTTTAGGGTGATGTTAGAGGTAGGGTTAGTTACAGGGTCAGAGTAAGGGTCAAGGTTAGTTTTAGGGTTAGAATAGGACTGTAATTGGGTATAGGTTTAGGGCTAAGTTTTGGGTTAAGTTTTGATTTAAGATAAATTTTAGGGCTAGGGCTGTGGCTCGGTTTTGATTTAGTGCTAGAACAATGTTAGGGCTAGTTTTAGGATTAGCGTTTGTGTTAGGGCTAATGTTAGTGTGAGTTTTATGGTTAGGTTTAGGGTTAGATTTAGAATTATTGTTAGATCTAAGGTTAGGGCTAGGGCTAGGGTTAGGGATAAGGTTAGGACAAGTGTTTGGGTTATGATAAGGGATAGGGTTAGAACTAGGAATAGGGCTAGAATGAGAGTTGGAGTTAGTCTTAGTGCTAGTGTTAGGATTAGGGTTAGGGTTAGGGTTAGGGTTAGGGCTAAATTAGGGCTAGGATCAGGTCTAGGGTTAGTTGTAGGTTTAGGTCTAAGACTAGAGTTAGGGTTAGGTTTAGGGGAAGGAATGGGGTAATAGTTGGTTCAGAACTAGGGTGAGGGATAAAATTAAGGATAGTGCTAAATTAGGGTACAAGTTAGGATCAAGGCTAGCTTTAGGGCTAGGATGAGGGCTAGCATTTGTGTTAGGGTTATGGCAAGTATTAGGGCTGAGGCTACTATCATGTCTTGGTTTTTCGGTTAGGAATAGTTTTAGGGTAAACGATATGGATAGGTCTAGTGTCAGAGTTAGGTTTAGAGTAAGGTTCAGGCTTAGAGCTAAGGGTATTAAAATGGTCAGGGTCAGGTTTGGGGTTTGGGTAGGTTAAGGTTTAGGGTTAGGACTCAAATTAGCATTATGGTTAGAGTTACGTTTAGGGTAATGGGTAGGGCTAGGTTTATACTTCTGTTTAGGTTTAGGGTTCAGGTTAAGTTTAGGGTAATTTGTAGGGTTAGGGTTAGGCCTAGGGATAGCATTAGGGTTATGGTTATCTTTAGGGTAATTGATAATATTAGAGCTAGTGTTAGATATAGAGTTATGGTTTGGATTATGGCTAAACTTTGGGTTAGGGTTAAGGCTAGGGTTGGGTTAGGTTTAGGGTATGCTTTAGGATTTGAGCTAGGGTTAGTGCTAAGGCTAGGGTTAGGTTTTGGGTTAGAACGAGGGTTAAGGTTATGGTTAGGGTTAGGGTTAGTATTTTGGTTATGTCTAGGGTTATCATTAGGTTTAGGGTTATGGGAAGGATTAGATGTTGGTTTAGGGTTATGATTAGCTTTAGAACTATGGTTAGGCTTAGATTTAGGGTATAATTAGGTTTTGAGCTAAGGTTAGGACTACGGCAAGGATTATATTTAAAGTTAAGTCTAGGGTTATGTTTATGTTTAGGGTTAGGAAATGAGTGAGGTTAGAGCTAGGGTTAAGTCTATGGTTAAGTTTCGGATTAGGGATAGGGTTAAGGTTAGGCTAAGGCTTAGGGTAAGGGACAGGGATTGAGTATGGTTAAGGGTAAGGGACAGAGTTTGAGTAAGGGCTAGGGCTAGGTTTAGGGTTTGGGTTAGAATCATGGCTAGGGATAGAGTTAGGGTAAGGGTTAGGGCTAGGATTTGGGTTAGGGTTTGGGCTAGGGTTATGTTTAGGGTAAGGTTTAGTGTATGAGCTAGAGTTAAGGCTAGTGATAGGTCGAGGTTTAGGTTCAGCATTAGGTCTAGGGATAGGATTATGGTAGGTTTAGGGTTAGGGTTAGGGTTATGGCTAGGGTTATCATTAGTGTTAGGATTAGGGTTAAGGTAATAGATGCAGTTATATATAGTTTTAGGTGTAGGGTTATGGTTAGATTTAGTTTTAGGGTTCAGGTTAAGGCTTTGATTATGTTTAGGATTATGGTATGGGTTTGGGTTTGAGCTAGCATTAAGGCTGTGGCAAGTGTTAGGTTTAGGGTTAGGACCAGGAGTAGATTTTTTGTTAGTATTAGTGTTAAGGTTATGGCTAGGTTTATAAATAGGGTTAGGATTAGTGTTAGGGTAATGGGTGGTTTAGAGCTAGGTTTAAGTCTAAGATTCAGGTTAAGATTAGGGCTAGCGTTAGTTTTAGATTTACGGTTAGGTCTAAGTTTATATTTAGGGTAAGGGTTAGTCTTCAAGCTAGGTTTAGGACTAAGGCTAGGGTTAGGATTAGAGTTAGGGCTAGAGTTAGGGTTAGGATTAGGCTTAAGGCTAGGTTTAGGCCTAGGATTTGCTTTAGGTTTTGTGTTAGCTTAAGGTGAAAGGATAGGGCTATGGATTATGTGAGAGCTAGGGTTATGATTTGGGCTACTTGTAGGGTTAGGCTTATGGCTAGATCTAGTATTAGGTTTATATTTTCAG
Organism: Marmota flaviventris; assembly: GCF_047511675.1. Classification (NCBI taxonomy): domain Eukaryota; kingdom Metazoa; phylum Chordata; class Mammalia; order Rodentia; family Sciuridae; genus Marmota; species Marmota flaviventris. The sequence goes on along the minus strand of NC_092510.1, from coordinate 12,305,942 downwards.
TTGGGGTCAGGTTTAGAGGTAGATTTACTGTTAAAGTCAGGGTCAGTGTTCAGGTTAGAGTTAGAATTAGGTTTAGAGCAAGAATTAGAACTAGGTTTAAGTCTAGGAGTACGTTTAGTGTTTGGGCTAGGTTAACGATTATTGTTAGGGCTAGGTTTTTGTTTAGGTCTAGGGCTAGAGTTAAGGCTAGATTTAGAATTAGGATTAGGTCTAGAGTTAGTGTTAGGTTTTTGTCTAGATTTCGGGTCAGGTTTAGACCTAGGGTTAGTGTTAGGGTCAGAATAGAGGTCAGGGTTTGCATTGGAGTTTGGGATAGAGTTAGAGCTAGAGTGAGAACTATGATTAGGACTATTAATGGGGTTAGGGTTAGGGTTAGTGTAAATGGGTAGGTTTAGAGCTAGGTTTAGGGATAGGATTAATGTTAGAATTAGGGCTAGTTTTAGCTTCAGAGTTAGAGATATGTCCAAATTTATATTTAGGGTAAGAATTGGGCTTTGAGCTAGGGTTAGGACTAAGGCTACGATTAGGATTAGGGTTAGGGCTAGGATTAGGGTTAGGGTTATGCTTAGGGATAAGTTTAGGCTTAGGATTCCCTCTACATTTTGTGTTAGGTTAAGGTGTAAGGTTAAGGCTATGGATAATGTATGAACTAGTGTTATAATTAGGGCTAGTTGTAGGGTTAGGGTTATAGTTAGGTGTAGTTTTAGGTTTAGGTTTTCATTTAGGGTCAGGTTTAAAGATAGGTATAGTGTTAAAAGTAGGGTTAGTGTTCAGATCAGAAATAGATTTAAGGTTAAAGCCAGATATAGGATTAGGATTATGTCTAGGATTAGGTTTAGTGTTTGCATTAGGTTAAGTGTTATTGTTAGGGCTAGGACTAGTGTTAGGGTTGGGTCTAAGGTTAGGGTCAGGTTTAGACCTAGTGTTAGTGTTATGGTCCAATAAGGGTCAGGGTTAGGGCTAGGGTTAGGTTTTGGGATAGGGATAGAGGTAGAATGAAGACTAGGTTTAGGATATTAATTGAGTTAGATTTTTTGTTAGCCTTAGGATTAGGAGTAGGTCTAGGTTTACCATTAGGGTTAGCATTTTTCTTACGGTTAAGGATAGTGTTAGAGCTAGTGTTAGGGGTAGCATTTGGGGTAGGGTTGAAGCTAGGTTAGGGCTCAGTTAGGGCTATATTTTGTGTTAGGTTTAGGGCTAATGTTAGGGAAATGGCTAATGTAAGAACAAGGGTTAAAATTAGTGGTCTATTTAGGGTTAGTTTTAGGGGTTAGACCTCTAGTGTTAGAGTTAGTTTTAAGGTTATGTTGATATTTAGAGCTAGGATTAGTATTAGAATAGGTGTCAGCGTCAGAGTTCATTTTAGGGTTAGGGTTAGGACTCAAATAAGGACCACAGTTACTGTTAGGGTTCAATTTAAGGTTAGAATGGTGTTTAGAGCCTGGATGAATGTTAGGATATGAGTAATTGTCAGGGTTAGTTTAAGGCTAGATTTCGAGTAATGAATAAAGACAGATGTAGGATTAGGGTTAGGTTTTGATTTCAGTTTAGGGTTAGGGTTAGGGCTATGATTATGTCTAGGTTTATGGTAAAGGTTAGAGTTTGAGCTAGGGTTAGCACTATGTTGATTGTTACATTTAGGGTTATGTCTAGGGGGAGTTTTTTGGTTAGGGTTATGGTTAACGTTAGGGTTCTGGCTAGGATTATCAATAGGGTTAGTGTTAGGCTTAGGGTATTTGGTGGGTTTAGAGCTAGGTTAAGGATAGGGTTAAGTATAGGGTTATGGCTGAGGTTAGGGTTAGAGTTAGGGATAGGTCTAGGTCTATGATTAGGGTAAGGGTTAGGTTTTGAGCTATTGTTAGGGTTATGATTAATGTTAGGGTTTAGCTAGGTTTAGGTCTCGGATTAGGGATAGTTTTTGTGTTAGTGTTAAGGCTAAGTTCGGGGAAATGGCTAATGTAAGAACGAGGGTTACAATTACAGTTAGTGTTAGGGTTAGGGGTAGGAGTAGTTTTAGTGTTAGGGTTAGGGTGATATTTATATCTATGGTTAGTGTTGGGATATGAGTCATGGTCAAGGTTAGTTTTAGGGTTAGGGTTAGGACTGGAATTAGGGCTAGGATTACTGTTAGGGTTTGATTTAAATTTAGGGTTGTGTAGGGATTGGGTGAGTGTTAGGATACAAGACAGAGTCAGGGTTATTTTTAACGTTAGAATTATGACTCAAATTAGGGCTAGGATTTGGTCTAGGTGAAGTTTTAGAATTTGGTTTAAGTTAAGGTTTAGATTTTGGCCTCTTGCTTGGTTATGTTTTAGTGCTAGGTTTAGGGTTAGGACTAGTTTTATGATTAGCATTAGGGTTAGGGCTAGGGCTATGATTTGGTTTAGAATTAAGGCTAGGTTTAAGTTTAGGGTTAGGTCTAGGTTTTATGTTAGGTTTAGGGCAAGAATTGGGGCTAGGGCTAATATCCAGTCTAGGGTTACAGTTAGGGATAGTTTTAGGGTTACGTTTAGAGAGAGGGTCAGGTTTAGAGCCAGGGGTATTATTAGAATCAGTGTCAGGTTTGGGCTTTGGGTTTAGGTTAAGGTTTAGTTTTAGGGCTCAAATTAACATTAAGGTTAGATTTAAGGTTAGTGTAATGGATAGGGGTTAGGTTTAGGGTTCAGGTTAGCTTTAGGGTAATGAATATGGTTAGGTTTTGTGATATGTTTAGGTTTAGGCCGAGGGTTAGCATTAGGGTTAAGGTTATCATTAAGGGTAAATTTTAGAGTTAGAGCTAGTGTTAGGGCTAGAGTTATGATTAGGATTAGGGCTAGAGTTAGGGTTAGGATCAAGGTTAGGGCTAGGGTTAGGGTTAGGATTAGGATAAGGGTATGGTTTAGGGTTTGATCTAGTGTTAGTTCTAGGGCTAGGGTTAGGTTTAGGGTTATGGTTATGGTTAGTGTTAGAGTTGGGACTAGGGTTAACATTAGTGTTAAGGTAATTGATAGGGTTACATGTCAGGTTAGAGTTAGGGTTTGTTTTAGGGTTAGGGTAGGGTTAGTTATCGAATAAGGGTTAGGATTAGAGCTAGGGTTAGTTTTATATTTAGGGTTAGGTTTCAGTTAGTTCTAGATTTAGGTTTATTCTTAGGGTTAGGGTAGGTTTAGGTTTAGGTCTAGGTTTATCTTTAGGGTTAAGTTTAGGGTTAGGATTATGGGTAGTGTTCGATCTAGATTTAGGGCTATGGATATTGTAAGAACTAGCTTTACGGGTAGAAATAGTTTTAGAGTTAGGATTAGGGCTAGGTATAGTGTTTGGTTTAGGTTTAATGTTAGAGTGATGTTTAGAGTAGGGTTAGTTTTAAGGTCAGAGTCAGGGTCATCATTATGTGTAGGGATAGGGTTAGGACTAGGTGTAGCTTTCGGATTTGTTTTAGGTTAATGTTTTGTATTAGGGCTATACATCAGTTTTGTTTGTGAGATATGGCTAGGGTTAGGGCTAGTTTTCAAATTAGAATTAGAGTTAGGACTAGTATTAGTGTGAGGTTTAGGTTTAAAGTTAGGTTTAGATTTAGAGTTAGGGTTAGTTCTAGATTTAGGACTATGGCTAGGGTTAGGAATAATGTTAGGGCAAGTGTTAGGGTTAGGCAATAGATAAGGTTGGTACTAGAAATAGATCCAGGGCTAGATTTAGGGTTAGTCTTAGGGCTAGGGTTACAGTTAGCAATAAGTTAGGGCTAGGATTAGAGCTATGGTTAGTGTTAGGATTAGGCCTAGTGTTAGGGCTAGGGTTAGTGTTAGTGATAGTGCTAGGGGAAAAGATGTGATTATACCTAGGTTCAGAACTACAGAGAGGGTTGAAATTAGGGTTTGGGCTAGGGTTAGGTTTCAGATTAGAATCAAGGCTAGTTTTAGGGCTAGGATGAGGGCTCAGGTTTATGTTGGATTTAAGGCAAGAAATAGGTAAAGTTCTAATGTTAGGTCTAGGGTTACAGTTAGGGATACTGTTAGGGTTAGTTTATGGCTAGGTCTAGTTTAAGGGATATTTTTAGGGTAAGGGTCAGTTAAGAGCTAGGTGTGTTATTAGAGTCAGTGTCTTGCTCAGAATTTGGCTTAGATTTTCTTCTAGTTTTAGTGCTCTAATTAGAATTAGGGTTAGGTTTACAGTTAGGGATAGAGTAATTGATAGGGTTAGGTTTAGTGTTCAGGTTAGTTTAAGATAAGGATATGGTTACAATTAGTGATAGGTTTAGGTTTAGGCCTAAATGGATAGTGTTAGATTTACATTTAGGACTAGGGTTAGTGTTAGGGTTAGCCTAACTCTTAGGTTTTGAGCTAGGATTTGGTCTATGGAAAGGGTTAGGGTTAAAATTAGGTCTAGGGTTAGGTTTACAGTTAGGGTTAGAGTAAGTTTAGGGTTAGGACTAGGGTTAAGTTTACAGTAAGGGTTAGAGTAGGTTTAGGGTTAGGGCTAGTTTTTTCATGATGTTTATAATTAGGGTTAGGGTAATGAGTGTGTTTATAGCTATGTTTAGCGCTATGTTTTGGTTAGACTTAAGTTTAGGGTAATGGATAGGTTTAGGTCTGCGGATATGGTTAGGATTATGGCTAGAGTTAGGGTTAGGTTTAGGTCTAGGCTTAGTGTTAGGGTTAGGTTTAGGGTAAGTGTTAGGGTTTGAGCTATGTTTAGGGATAGGTAAATGGATAGGGTTAGTGTCAGGTCTAAGTTTAGGATTAGGGTTAAATTTAAAGCTAGGCCTCTTGGTCCCGGTACCGCCAAATACTGTGGAGGTAAATACCAACCAAGCCTTCATAGGCAGTGGCAACAGGATTGAGATGGCTTGAGATGGCCAGGCAGGACCCACCCATTGCTTTGGTCACCCTGCAAAGGGAACAAAATGGTGTCATTCACATGGGATACCAACATGGCAGAGAACTGACGTCACCGGAAAGCAGCGGAGGAGATAAATTCATTGATTCCAGCGGCGTCATGTGTGTAATCCCCTACCCACCCCTCCACACAGTGAGGAAACCTCAAGAGCCCCTCCCAGCTCTCCCATGAGCGCGATAGTCAGACCGAGGGATTCAGGAGTGGCGCGGGATCCAGCGGTGCAGGACCCCCGGCTACCGCTCCCACAAATGCAGACAACTGAGGTCTCTTGCACCAGTTCCCAGAGGCGTGGCTACCAGAGGGCTAGCAAAATACGCGAAGGGCTCTCAGCCCCAAGCTCCACAACCTTAGGGGCTGAGGGATTGAGAAGCAGGGAGAGTGTGCCCAGATGTTCAAGAAGATAGAGCTCCCATGAGCAGCAGACCTGGCTCGTAACCAGTATTGTGGTGAGCATCACCTATAAACGGGGCCAGTGGCGAGGTGACTAGATACAAGAAACGGCCCGAGGCACTCAGGAGTGGAGACCCGCCCCATCGAGGAGGAGGAGCTGCTGCATAGTGATTGGTTCCTGTGCACTGAGAGGAGAAGCTTGGCCCGGTGGGCACAGCTCCACCTACTGGAAGAGAAGTTAATCGAACACTAAGACTGCATTTTTAAATTGTTTTTAATTTTAATTTTTTTTCTTTTTTAATTTTTTAAAATATTTTTTATTATTTTTTTATTTTCACTTTTTTGGTAAATTTTTTTTAATTTTTTTTTCTTTTTTTAATTTCTATTTTTTCTTTTGACTTTTCATTTCTTTTCTATTTCCTTATTCCCCTTTCCTTGAATTCTATCTGTTTACTCTCATTCTCTTTAGTGACTTCTTCCCTTCCCTTCTAATACCTTTCCTCCCAAGCAATATGACACTGTTTATGTGTAATTTACTAAATATGTATAGGCCAATGTTCTGGGATGTTATATAGTGCTACCAAGACCTTAACTTCCCCCAAATACTCCAGACCATTCTCCTGTTAATATCCCTCATCAGTAGAGCAACCTTCCAAAGTTGCCAAGAGATACCAACCTCAATACTATCACATCATTCGACCTAAATATAAGTCCCAAGACCAAACTGCTGGCTGCTATATGCCATCAGAATCCATACACAGTTTAGGAAATGAATGAATCTACACTAAAGTGCAACAAAACTAATCATCTCTAATCATAGTCTCCTATCACAAAAGAGAGACCCCAGAGACACTCAAAACCAAAAAAAAAATATAGGAGTAAACAGTAACTTAGCAGTCAAACAGAGCAAGAAGTAACATAAGCAGCATGAAAAAGCAAGGAAGAAAAGGTGTACAAACAATGCAGGACAGCCTAAATATACAGGAGAACCTAGAGGCATCAGAAAAATGGCCAAATAAAGAACTCAAAGAAACCTTAGACAGATGGAATGGAATCTTAAAGAGGAGATGAGACAGCAATGAAAGAACTCATTGAAAGTGAAATTCACAAGCAAATAAAAGAAGCAAATAAGCAACTTTATCGGGAGATAGAGATTATTAAAAAAAAATCAAACAATAATTTTAGAAATGAAGGAAAATATAACCCAAATTAAAAACTCAAATGAGAGTATCATCAACAGAGTGGAGCAAGTAGAAGCCAGAATGTCAGATAATGAAGACAAAATATATCATCTTGAAAAGAGTCTAGCCAACTCAGAAAGGCTGGTAAAAAATCACTAAAAAAATATCCAAGAGATATGGGAAAACATAAAAAAAAAAAAAAAAAAAAAAAAAAAAACAAATTTAAGAGTTATCAGGATGGAGGAAGGCATAGATGTTCAAACCAAGGGAATGAACAACCTGTTGAATGAAATAATTATAGAAAACTTTCCAGACATAAAAAAGGAAATGGATGTACAAATTGTAGATGCATACAGGACACCGAGCATAAAAAATCACAGTAGACCAATGCCAAGACACATTGTTATGAAGATATCCAATATACAGAATAAAGAGAAATTATTAAAAGCTACAAGAGAAAGGAGGCAGATTACATTCAGGGGTAAACCAATTAGGTTAACAATGGATATTTCATCACAGATGCTGAAAGTGAGAAGATCCTGGGACAACATATTTCAAACTGTGAAAGACAATGGATGCCAACCAAGAATTTTTTACCCAGCTAAATTAAGCTTCAAGTACGACAATGAATTAAAAATCTTTCATGATAAACAAAAGTTAAAAGAATTTGCAGCCAGAAAACCAGCATTGCAAAGCATCTAGAGCAAAACACTACACGAGGAAGAAATGAAAAACAATAACCAAAACCAACAGTGGGAAGTACCTCAGTAAGCCAGAGAGTGGGGGGAAAGCTAATCATGGAGAAAAAAAACAAATTAAAAAAAAATTAAATAATCAAACATGGCTGGAAATACAAATCATATATCAATAGTAATGGTAAACATAAATGGGTTAAACTCACCAATAAAGTGACATAGGCTGGTAACATGGATTAAAAAAATAAATCCAACAATATGCTGCCTCCAGGGGACACATTTGATTGGAAAAGACATACACAGGCTGAAGATGAAAGGTTGGGAAAAAACATACAACACACATGGTCCTCGTAAGCAAGCAGGGTGGCCATCCTCATATTGAATAAAATCGAATTCAAGATTAAGTTAATCAAAAGGGATAAGGAAGGACATTATATACTGTTAAAAGGAACCATTCACCAACAAGACATAACAATTATCAATATTTATGCACCAAATAATGGTGCTGTGACATTCATAAAACAAACTCTCCTCATGTTCAAGAATCAAATAGACAACAACACAATAATTATGGGTGACTTCAACACTCCTCTCTCACCATTGGACAGATCCTCCAAACAAAAGTTGAATAAAGAAACTATAGAACTCAATATCACAATCAATAATGTAGACTTAACTGACATATTTAGAATATATCAACCATCATCAAGTGGATATGCTATTTTGTCAGTAGCACATGAATCATTCTCAAAAATAGACAATATATTATGCCATGGGACAACCCTCATTAAATATAAAGGGGTGTAGATAATACCATGCATCTTATCTGATCATAATGGAATGAAACTGGAAATCAACAATAAAAGAAGGAAGGAAAAATCATACATCTCATGGAAAACGAACAATATGTTACTGAATAACCAATGGGTTACAGAAGACATAAAGGAGAAAATCAAAAAATTCTTAGAGACAAATGACAATACAGACACAACATATCAGAATCTATGGGACACAATGAAAGCAGTTTTAAGAGGGAAATTCATTGCCTGGAGGTCATTCCTCAAAAAAAGAAAAAAGCAAACCAATAAATGAGCTCACACTTCATCTCAAAGCCCTATAAAAGGAAAAACAAAACAACAGCAAATATAGCAGAAGGCAAGAAATAATTCATATCAGAGCGGAAATCAATGAAATTGAAACTATTGAAAAAATTGACAAAACTAAAAGTTGGTTCTTTGAAAAAATAAATAAGGTCAAAAGACCCTTAGCCATGCTAATGAAGAGAAGAAGAGAGAGAACTGAAATTACTAACACACGAGATGAAAAAGGAAATATCACAACAGATGCTACAGAAATACAGAAGACAATTAGAAATTATTTTGAAACCCTATATTCCAATAAAATAGAAGATAGTGAAGACATTGATAAATTTTTTAAGTCATATGATTTGCCCAGACTGAATCAGGAGGATGCACACAATTTGAACAGACCAATATCAATGGATGAAATAGAAGAAGCAATCAAAGGACTATCAACCAAGAAAAGTCCAGGACCGGATGGGTATGCAGTGGAGTTTTACAAAACATTTAAAGAAGAATTAAAACCAATACTTTTCAAGTTATTTCAGGAAATAGAAAAAGAGGGAGCCCTTGCAAATTCATTCTACGAGGCCAACATCACCCTGATTCCAAAACCAGACAAAGAATCAACCTAACAAAAGAGGTGAAAGACTTATGCAATGAAAACTACAGAACCCTAAAGAGAGAAATAGAAGAAGATCTTAGAAGATGGAAAAATATACTCTGTTCATGGATAGGCAGAACTAACATCATCAAAATGGCGATATTACCAAAAGTTCTCTATAGGTTCAAGCATTGCCAATCAAAATCCCAATGACATTTCTTGTAGAAATAGATAAAGCAATCATGAAATTCATATGGAAAAATAAAAGACCCAGAATCGCAAAAGCAACTCTAAGCAGGAAGTGTGAATCAGGCGGTATAGTGATACCAGATTTCAAATTATACTACAGAACAATAGTAACAAAAAGATCATGGTACTGGTAGCAAAACAGGTGGGTGGACCAATGGTACAGAATAGAGGACACAGAGACTAATCCACAAAGTTACAACTATCTTGTATTTGAAAAAGTGGCTAAAAGCATGCAATGGAGAAAGGATAGCATCTTCAACAAATGGTGCTGGGAAATCTGGAAATCCATATGCAACAAAATGAAACTGAATCCCTTTCTCTCGCCATGCACAAAAGTTAACTCAAAATGGATCAAGTAGCTTGATATCAAATCAGAGACTCTGCATCTGATAGAAGAAAAAGTTTGCTCCTATCTACAGACTGTGGGGTCGGGCTCCAAATTTCTTAATAGGACACCCATAGCACAAGAGTTAATAACAAGAATCAACAAATGGGTCTTACTTAAACTAAAAAGTTTTTTTTTTCTCAGCAAGAGAAACAATAAGTGATAAATAGGGAGCCTACATCCTGAGAACAAATTTTTACTCCTCACACTTCAGATATAACCCTAATATCCAGAGTATACAAAGAACCCCCAAAATTAAATAATAAGATAACAAATAACCCAATCAACAAATGTTCCAAGGACCTGAACAGACACTTCTCAGAGGAGGACATACAATCAATCAACAAGTACATGAGAAAATGCTCACCATCTCTAGCAGTCAGAGAAATGCAAATCAAAACAACCCTAAGATACCATCTCACTCCAGTAAGATTGGCAGCCATTATGAAGTCAAACAACAACAAGTGCTGGCGAGGATGTGGGGAAAAGGGTACACTTGTACATTGCTGGTGGGACTGCAAATTGGTGCAGCCAATTTGAAAAGCAGTAAGGAGATTCCCTTGAAAGCTGGGATGGAACCAACATTTGACCCAGCTATTCCCCTTCTTGGACTATTCCCTAAAGACCTTAAAATAGCTAGACTGTGGAACCAACCTAGATTCCCTTCAATAGATGAAAGGATAAAAAAAATGTGGCATTTATACAAAATGGAGTATTACTCTGCACTAAAAAATGACAAAATCATGGAATTTGCAGGGAAATGGATGGCACTAGAGCAGATTATGCTAAGTGAAGCTAGCCAATCCCTAAAAAATAAATGTCAAATATCTTCTTTGATATAAGGAGATCAACTAAGAACAGAATAGAGAGGAAGAGCATGAGAAGAAGATCACCACTAAACAGGTATGAGAGGGAGGAGGGAAAAAGAGAGAGAAGGGAAATTGCATGGTAAAGGAAGCAGACCCTCATTGTTAAACAAAATTACATATAAGAGGAAGTGAGGGGAAAGGAAAAAAAAAAAAAAAAGAGAGAGAAATGAATTACAGTAGATGGGGTAGGGAGACAAGATGGGAAGGGAGGGGAGGGGAGGGGATGGAAGGGGAGGGGAGGGGGGATAGTAGAGGATAGGAAAGGCAGCAGAATACAACATACACTAGTATGGCAGTAGGTAAAATGTGGATGTGTAACCGATGAGAATCTGCAATATGTATATAGGGTAAAAATGGGAGTTCATAATCCACTTGAGTCAAATGTATGAAATATGATATGTCAAGAACTTTGTAATGTTTTGAACAACTAATAAAATAAAATACAATAAAATAAAAATAAATTTAAGGTTTGGGTTACCATTAGGGTTAGGGTTATGTTTAGGGTAATGGATAGGGTTAGAGCTGGAGTTAGGGCTAGAATCATGGTTATGATTAAGTCTAGGGTTAGGTTTAATGTGAATGCCAGATTTAGGGTTAGGAATAGGTTTAGGGTAATGATTAGGGCTAGGGTTAGGGTTAGGGTTAACACGAGGTGTAGGGCTCAGTTTAGAGATAGATTTTTGGTTAGGTTATGGCTATGGCTAATGTAAGAATTAGAGTTATGATTAGGGCTACTTTTAGGGTCATGGTTAGGGCTAGTTCTAGTTTTAGGATTAGATAGACTTTTAGGGTGATATTAGAGCTAGGGTTAGTATAAGGTCAGTCAGGCTTAAGGTTAGTATTAGGGTTAGGTTAGCACTGGAATTAGGGCTAAGTTTAGGGCTAGGTGTAGGGTTATGTTTTGGCTTAGGTTAAGGGTTAGGGTTAGGGCTATGGCTTGGTTTTGGTTTAGGGCTTGAACTAGATTAGAGATACTTTTAGGATTATTGTTATTGTTAGAGCTAGTGTTAGTGTGAGTTTTAGGCTTAGGGTTAAGGTTGGACTTAGAGTTATGATTACTTCTATTTTTAGGCCTAGGGCTAGTGTTAGGCTAGGGTTAGGCACGTGTTAGGTTTTGGTAAGGGATAGGTTTAGATCTAGGAAAAGGGCTAGGGCGAGAGTTAGAGTTATTCTTAGTGTTAATGGTAGGGTTAGGGCTAAATTTGGCCTAGGATCAGGTCTAGAATTAGTGTAAGGGTTAAGACTAGAGTTACAGTTGGGTTTAGATTTGGGGGAAGGTTTTGGGTAATAGCAGGGTTCAGAACTAGGGCAAGGGATAAAATTAGAGATAGGGCTAGAGTTAGGGTTTGGGTTAGGATCAAGGCTAGGTATAGGGCTAGGAAGTGGGTTAGCATTTGTGTTAGGTTGATGGCTAGAATTAGGGCAAGGGCTAATATCAGGTCTATGGTTACGGTTAGGGATAGTTTTCAGGTAAGATTTATGGCTAAGTCTTGTGTCAGTGTTAGGTATAGGGTGAGGTTCAAGTTGAGAGCTAGGGGTATTTTAACATTCAGAGTAAGGTTTTGGGTTTGGGTTAGTTTGAGGTTTAGGGTTATGGCTCAAATTAGCTTTAGGTTTGATTTAGGGTTAGGGTAATGGATAAGGTTAAGTTTAGGCTTCAGGTTAGGTTTATGGCTCAGGTTAGGTTTAGGAGAATGGACAGGGTAAGTGTTAGTCCTAGGGTTAACATTAGGTTTATGGTTATCATTAGGGTAATGGATAGGGTTAGAGCTAGGGTTAGGGCTAGGGTTATGTTGAAGTTTATGGTTAGAGTTAGGGCTAGGGTTAGGGTTAAGGCTAATGTTAGGTTTAGGGTATGGGTTAGGGTTTGAGGTAGGGTTAGTGCTACGGATATGGTTAGGTTTAGGATTAGGTCTAGGTTTAGGATTAGGGTTATGATTAGGTTAAGGTAATGGACAGGTTTAGATATCAGTTAGAGTTTTGGATAGGTTTAGGTTTAGGATTACGGTTATTGTTAAGTTTAGCATAATTGTTAGAGTTTGAGCTAGGGTTAGGACTACGGCAAGGGTTAGGTTAATGGATAGGTCTAGAGTTAGGTTTACAGTTAGGATTAGAGTAGTTCTAGGTTTAGGGCTAAGGTTATCATGATGTTTATGATTAGGGTTAGGGTAATTGGTGGGGTTAGAGCTAAGGTTAATTCTAGATTTAATTTTAGGATTAGGGCTAGGATTAGTGTTAGGGTTAGGTTAGGCTTATCATTTTCTTATGGTTAGGTTAAGGGTAAGGATCAGAGATTGAGTAAGTATTAGGGCTAGGTTAATGCTTCAGGTTAGAATCAGGGTTAGGGATAGAGTTAGTGTTAGTGTTAGGGTTATGGTTAGGGTTAGGTTTAGCATTAGGTTTAGGGTTATGTTTAGGGTAATGGATAGAGTTAGAGTTAGAGTTTGGGCTATGGTTATGGTTAGGATTAGGGCTAGGATTGGGGTTAGGGTTTGGTCTAGTGTTATGTTTAGGGTAAGGACTAGGGTTTGAGCTATTGTTAGTGCTAGGGTTAGGTCGAGGATTAGGTTCAGCCTAGGTCTAGGGACAGGATTATGTTAGATTTAGGGTTGGGGTTAAGGTTAGGGCTAGGGTTACGTTAGGGTTAGGATAAGGGTTAGGGTAATAAATATGGTTAGATGTAGGTTTAGTTTTAGGTTTAGGGTTAGATTTAATTTTAGGGTTAATGTTAAGGCTACGGTTATGTTTAGGTTTATGTTATGGTTTAGGTTTTGAAATAGGGTTGGGGCTATGGCGAGTGTTAGTTTTAGGGTTAGTTCTATTGTTAGTTTTCTGGTTAGGGTTAGGGTTACAGTTAGGGTTAAGGCTAGGGTTATCAATACAGTTCGTTGTAGCATTAGGTAAGTTGTAGGTTTAGAGCTCGGTTTAGCAATAGGGTTAAGTTTAGGGTTAGGGCTAGGGTTAGGGTTTAGAGTAAGTTATAGGTCTAAGTTTATATTTATGGTAATGGTTAGGCTTTGAGTAAGGTTTTTACTAAGTCTAGGGTTAGGTTTAGTGTTAGGGTTAGAGCTAGGGTTATGGTAGTGTTAATGCTTAGTGCTATATTTAGGCCTAGAATTCCCTCTATGTATTGTGTTAGAACTATTAGTATGGTGAGAGTTTTGATTAGGCTGAGGATTATGGTTACCATTAGGGTTAGGGTTTTTCTTAGTGTTAGGGATAGGGTTAGAGCTAGTGTTAGGGGTAGGGGTAGGGCTAAAGCTAGGTTTAGGGCTCAGATTAGGGCTAGATTTTGTGTTAGTGATAGGGCTAGGGTTAGGGCAACAGGTAATGTAAGAACTAGGGTTACAATTAGGGTTAGCTTTAGGGTTAGGGTTAGGGGTAGGGGTATATCTAGTGTTAGTGTTAGATTTAAGGTTAGGGTGATATAGAGGTAGAGTTATTTTTAGGATAGTAGTCAGGGTCAGGGTTAGTTTTAGGTTTGAGTTAGGAGTCAAATTAGGGCTAGGTTTAGTGTTAGGTTTCAGTTTAAATTTAGTGTCATGTTTAGAGCTAGGGAGAGTGTTAGGATATAAGTCAGGTACAGGGTTAGTTTTAAGGTTAGGGTTAGGACTCGATAAGGGCTAGGATTAGTTCTCATAGTAGTTTAGGGTTTGGTAAAGTTAAGGTTTATGTTTAGGTCTATTGCTTAGTTTTGTTTTAGTCCTAGGGTTAGTTTTACAATTAGTATTAGGGTTAGGGCTAGTGGTAGTGTTAGGCTTAGACTTATGGTTAGGGTTATATTTATAGTTAGATTTAGATCTAGGATTAGGCTAGGATTAAGGATAGGGCAAGAGTTAGGGCCAGGGTTAGAGTTATGGTAAGGGATAGGGTTCGTAGTAGGAATAGGGATAGTGTGAGAGTTAGAGTTAGTGATAGGGCTAAATTTAGAGTTAAGGTTTGGGATAGGGTTAAATTAGGGCTAGAATTAGGGCTAGGGTTAGTGTTCTGTGTATGCCTAGTGATAGAGATAGTGGTAAGTTTAAGTTTAGGATAAAGAATGGCGTTATATCTAGCTTTAGATGTAGGGTGAGTGTTAGAGTTAGCATTAGGGTTAGGGTTATGTTTAGGGTTATAATTAAGGCTAGGTTTATGACTAGGATTAGGCTAGTGTTTGTTTTAGATTCAGGGCTAGGATTAGTGCTAGGGATAATATCAGATCTAAGGTTATGGTTAAAGATAGATTTAGGGTTAGACATATGGCTAGGTGTAGTGTAACTTTTAGGTTTAGGGCAAGGGTCAGGTTTAGAGCTCAGGGAATTAATAGGATTAGGATTTGGCTTAGATAATGTTTTAGGTTTATGGCTCAAATTATCATTAGCATTAGGGTTAGGGTATAGTGAGGGTTTGTTTAAAGGTTCAGGTTTGATTTAGGGTAATTGATACAGTTAGATTTAGTGATAGGGCTAGCTTGAGGCTTAAGGTTAGCATTAGATTAAGAGTTATGGTTAGGGTAATTGATAGGGTTACAGCTTAGATTAGAACTAGAGTTATGGTTAGGAATATGCCTTGCGTTGGGTTTAGAGTTAGTGTTAGAACTAGGGTTAGGGTTAGGTTTAGGGTTATGTTTAGCATAAAGGTTGGGTTTTGAGCTAGGGTTAGGGTTAGGTTTAGGGTTAGGTCTAGGGAGAGGATTAGGGTAGTTTTAGAGTTAGAGTTAGGGCTAGGGTTATCATTAACGTTAGGTTTAGGTTTAAGGTAATGGATAGGGTTAGGTTAGGTTTAAATTTTGGTTTAAAGTTAGAATTGGTGATAAGGTTAGGATTAGAGCTATGGTTATGTTTAGGCTTATTGTTTGATCTAGATTTAGGGCTATGCTGAGTGTTAATTTTAGGGTTATGTCTATGGTTAATTTTCCAGTTAGGGTTAGGGTTAACATTAGGTTTTAGGTCAGGATTATCAATAAGGTTAGATTTAGGGTTAGGGTAATGGGTAGGTTTAGAGCGAGGTTTAGGGCTAGGTTAAGATTAGAATTTGGGCTAGGGTTAGGGTGCGAGTTAGGTATAGGTCTAGGTTTACATTTAGGGTAAGAGATATGCTTTGAGCTATCTTAGGTATAAGGCGAAAGCTAGGGTTAGGTATAGGGCTAGTGTTAGTGTTAGGGTTATGCTTAGGGCTAGGTTTAGGCTAAAATTAGCTCTATGTTTAGTGTTAGGTTTAGACCTAGGCATAGGGCTATGGGTAATGTAAGGTTTAGGATTATGATTTAGGCTAGTTTTAGAGTTAGGATTATGGCTGGGTCTAGAATTAGGTTTAGGTTTGGGTTAGTTTCAGGTTTAGAGGTAGGTTTAGTGTTAAAGGCAGGGTCAGTGTTTGGGTTAGAGTTAAAGTTAGGGTTAAAGCCAGAATTAGGACTAGTTTAAGGTGTAGGGGTAGAGTTAGTGTTTGGGTTAGGTAAAGGTTTTTGTTAGGGCTAGCACTAGGATTTTGTTTAGTTCTAGAGCTATATTTCAGGCTAGATTTATGATTAGGTTTAGGTCTAGAGCTAGTCGTAGGGTTAGGTTTAGGTGTTAGGTTACAAGTAGGGCTAGTGTATAGTTTGGTTTAGGGTTAGCGTCAGGTTTATACCTAGAGTTTATGTTATGGTTAGAATAAAAGTCAGGGTTAGGTTTAGGGTTAGGCCTTAGATTAGGGCTAGGTTTTCTGTTAGGTTTAGGGCTATGGATAATTTAAGAACTGGCATTAAGTTTAGTGCTAGTTTTAGGGTTAGGTTTTGGGCGAGGTCTAGTGTGAGGATTAGGTTTATGGATAGGTTGATGTGTAGAGCTAGGGTTAGTGTTAAGGTCAGAGTCAGGGTTAGTATTAATCCTAAGGTTAGGGTTAGGACTCGAATTAGGGCTAGGGTTATGGCTAGGTGTAGTGTTAAGGTTTGGTTTAGGTTAAGGTTTAGTGTCAGTGCTATGGCTTTGTTTGGCTTGAGGGCTAGGACTAGGGTTAGAGCTAGTTTTCAAATTAGAGTTAGGGTTAGATATAGTGTTAGGGTGTGGTTTAGGGTTAGGGTAAGGGTTATATTTAGAGTTAGTGTTAGATGTATGTTTAGGGCTACAGTGAAGGTTAGGGCTAATATTAGGGCTAGGTTTTGAGTTATCATAAGGGATTGGTTAGAACTACGGATAGGGCTAGGGCAAGGGTTAGAGTTAGTATTAGTGTTAGGGTTAGATTTAGGTTTAGAATTAGGGCTTAATTAGGGCTAGGATTAGAGGTAGGGTTAGTATTAAGGCTGAGCCTAGGTTTATGGCTAGGTATGGTTATGGTTATGGTTAGGTATGATGTTATAACTAGCTTTAGAACTAGGGTGAGGATTAAAATTAGGTTTAGGTCTATGGTTAGGATTAAGGCTAAGATTAGGGCTAGGATTAGGGCTAGAGTTTGTTTTAGGGTTAGTGCTTTATTAGTGCTAGGGCTAATGTCAGGTCTAGGGTTATGGTTAGAGGTACTTTTAGGGTTAAGATTATTAAGGTTACGATTAAGTTTATGGATATGCTTAGGTTTAGGGTTCAGGTTAGGTTTAGGGTGATGTATAGGTTAAGGGTTAGGAATAGTTTTAGGGTTATCCTTGGTTAGCAATAGAGTTAGGATGAGGATTAAGGTAATGGATAGCATAACAGCTCAGGTTAGGGCTCAATTTATGGTTAGGATTTAAGCTAGGGTTAGGTTTTGGGTTATGGCAAGAGTTAGGGTTAGGATTAGGTTTAGGGTAAGGTTTAGGGCTAGAATTAGTGTTATGATTAGGGTTAAAATTAGTGTTAGGGCTCCGATTAGGTATATGTTTTGGGTTAGATTAGGGTTCCTTTAGGGCTACACCTAATGTAAGAACTAGGGTTATGATTAGAACTAGTTTTAGGGTGAGGGTTAGGGCTAGGTCTAGGTTTAGGGTTAGGTCTAGGGTTAGCTTTAGGTTTAGGTTTTGAGTGATATTTAGAGTTTTGGTTAGTGTAAGGGTCAGATTCAGAGTCAGGGTTTGTTTTAGAGTTAGTGATAGGACTCGAAATAGAGCTAGGTTAGTTAGTTAGTTAGGGTTTGATATAGGATTAGGGCTAGGGCTAGGGTTAAGGCTAATGTAAAGGCAAGTGATAAGATTATGATAATGGATAGGGTTAGAGCTAAAAAATAGGAGTAGGGCGAGAGAGTTAGTCTTAGGTCTAGGGTTAGGTTAGGTTTATCGCTAAATTAGGGCTAGAATTAGGTCTAGCCTTTGTGTTTGGGTTAGGTCTATTTTTAGGGTTAGGTTTAGGGATAGGGTTAGGTTTAGGGGAACAGATGGTATTAGAGCTAGTTTTAGGGCTAGGTTGAAAGTTAGAATTTCAGTTAGGGCTAGGGTTATAATTTGGTTTAGTAATAAGGCTAGGTTTAGGGCTAGGATGAGGGCTAGCATTTGTTTTAGGATCATGGCAAGATTAGGGATAGGGCTAGTGTCAGGTACAGGCTTATGTTAGGGATAGATTGAGGGTGAGATTTATCGCGAGGTCTTGTGTTTATTGTTATGACCAGCATTAGGTCTAGGGTTTGGTCTAGTGTTAGGGTTAATGTTTGAGTTAGGTTAAGGGTTCAGTTTAGGTTAAGGGTCAGGTTTAGAGCTAAGGGTATTATTAGGGATAGAATTAGGTTTTGGGTTTGGATTAGGTTAGGGTTTAGGTTTAGAGCTTGAATTAACATTAGGGTTTGGTTAGGGTAGTGATAGGTTTGGGTTTAGGGTTCATGTTAAGTGTAGGTTAATTGATAGGGTTAGAGTTAGCAAAAGGGTTAGGGTTAGGCCTAGTATTAGCCTTAGGGTTATGATTGTGCTTTTGATAATGGATAGGGTTAGGGCTAGATTTATGGTTTGTATTAGAGTTAGAGGTAGGGTTAGGCCTAGGGTTAGGGTTAGGTTCAGGTTTAGGATATGGTTTAGAGTTTGAGCTAGGGTTAGTGCTAGGGCAAGGTTTAAGTTTAGGGTTAGATCTAGGATATAGATACGGTTAGGGTCAAGGTTAGTGTTAAGGTTAGTGTTGGGTTATCATTAGGTTTAGGGTATAGAATAGGGTTTGATTTTGTGTTAGGGTTAGGGTTAGGGTTAGGTTTTGGCTTAAGATTAAGATTAGGGATAGGCTTAGGTTTAGGTTTAGGGTAATGTTTAGGGTTTGAGCAAGGGTTAGCTCTATGGCAACGATTAGGTTTATGGTTATGTCTAGGGTTAGGGTGAGGGTAGATATAGGGTAAGGGCTAGGGTTATCATCAAGGTTATGGTTAGGGTGAGAGTAATGGGTAGGATTAGAGCTAGGGTTAGGGCTAGGGTTATTATTAAGGTTAAGTTTAGAGTTGGGGTAATATGTAGGCTAGAGCTAGGGTTAAGGATAGGGTTAAGAATAGGATTAGGGCTAGGGTTAAGGTTAGGTTTAGGTTTAGGCCATGGGTTAGTGTTAGGGTTAGGTTAAGCTTGAGGGTTAGGGATTGAGCTAGTGTTTGGACTAGGATGTGGATTAGGGTTAGAGTCAGTGTGAGGATTAGGGCTAGGTTTAACATCAGGTTTAGTGTTGGGTTTAGGGTAATGGATAGAGTTAGAGGTAGGTTTGGCCTATGGTGATGGCTAGTTTCAGGGTTAGTGATATGGCTAGGTCTAGTGTTAGGGTTATATTTTTTTGTTAGGACAAGTTTTAGAGCTAGGCTTTGTTTTAGGGTAAGGGTCAGTGTTTGACTTAGGGTTAGGTTTATTGTTATGACCAGCATTAGGTCTAGGGTTTGGTCTAGTGTTAGGGTTAATGTTTGAGTTAGGTTAAGGGTTATTAGGGCTAGGACTAAGTTTTTGTTTAGGCCTAGGCCTAGAGTTATCACTAATAAAGGATTAAGTGTAGGTTAAGGTTTAGTGTTAGGGTAAGCTTTAGTTATAAGGTTACATGTAGTGCCAATGTTAGGGATCAGTTTAGGGTTAGGGTCAGGTTTAGACCTGTGGTTAGTGTTTGTGTCAGAATAAGGGTTATGGTTAGGGTTAGGTTATGGGATAGTGATAGATCTAGATTGAGAATTAGGGTTAGGACAAGTAATAGAGTTAGGTTTTGGGTTAGGCTAAAAATTAGGTTTAGGACAAGAGTAGCTTTAGGGTTAGAGTTTGGCTTATAGTAAGAAATAGGGTTAGCGCTAGTGTTAGGGCTTGGTTAGGGTTAGAGTTAGGGCTAGGGTTAGGTTTGGGGTTAGGGTTAAACCTAGGGTTAGAGCTTGGATTAGGGCTAGGCTAGGTTTTGTTTTAGCTTTAGGACTAATGGCTAATGTAAGAACTAGGGTTACATTTAGGGCTAGTTTTAGGGGTAGTATTACATCTAGGTTTAGTGTTTGGTTAGGTTTAGGGTTACAGTTATATTTAGGGTAATGGATAAGTTAGGGTTAGTGAATGTGTTAGGGTTAGGTTGATGTTTAGCATTATGGTTAGGATTAGGATTAGGGTTAGTGTTAGAGTAATGGATACTGATAGAGGTAGGGTTAGGGCTAGTGTTATGGTTAGTGTTAGTGTTAGGGTTAATGTTAGGTTTAGGGTTAGTGCAATGATTAAAGTTAGGCTTAGTTTTAGGGTAAGGGTTAGGACTTGGTTTAGGTTTAGAGTTAGGTTTAATGCTAGGTTTGGGGCTCGTATTAGGGCTACATTTTGGGTTACATTAGGGCTAGTGTGAGGGATACAGCTAATGTAATAACTAGGGTTATGATTTAGGCTAATTTTATATTTATGGTTAGGGCTAAGTCTTGTTTTATGTTTAGGTTTAGTTCAGGGTGAGTTTTGAGCTAGGTTTACTCTTAGGTTCAGAGTCAGGGTAAGTGTTAGTTTCAGGGTTGGGGATAGGACTCAAATTAGGAGTAGGCTTAGGGCTAGATGTAGGGTTAGGTTTTGGTTTAGGTTAAGGATTAGGCTTAGTGCTATGGCTCATTATGTTTAGGGCTAAGGCAAAAGTTAAGTGTAGTTTTACGATTAATGTTAGTGTTATTCCTAGTGATAGGGTGAGTTTAGGTTTAGGGGTACATTTAGAGTTACGGTTAATTCTAGGATTAGGGCTATGGATAGGGTTAGGGCTAAGGTTAGGTGTAGTGTTTGGGTTATGGTAAGGGATACGGTTAGAACTAGGTATAATGCTAGGGTGATAGAGTTAGTCATAAGTCTAAGGTTAGTGTTAAGTTTAGGGGTAAATTAGGGCTAGCAATATGACTAGGATTGGTGTTAGGGTTAGGCCTAGGATTAGTGCTATGTTTATGATTATGTTTAGGGTTAGGTTTAGGAGAAGGCAGGGGTTGATAGCTAGGTTTAGGGCTAGGGCGATGATTAGAATTAGATTTAGGCCTAGGGTTAGGTTTGTGTTAGGATTAAGGTTAGATTGGGGGTTAGGATGAGCGGTAGTGTTTGTGTTAGGGTTAGGGCAAGTTTTAGGGATAGTGGTAATATCAGGTTTAGAGTTAGGCTAGGGATAGTTATATAGTTAGGTTCATGGCTAAGTCTAAATTTAGGTTTAGGGTAAGGTGTATTTTTATGGTCAGGGTCAGGTTCTGGGTTTGTGTTAGGGTAATTATTACAGTTAATGCTCAAATTAGTGTTAGAGTTCGAATTAAGGTTAGGTTTATGGATAGGTTTAGGTTTAGGATTCAGGTTAAGAATAGGGTAATTGCTAGGGTTAGGGTTAGTGAGAGGGTAAGGGTTAGGCCTAGGGTTAGCATTTGGGTTAGGGTTATTGTTAGGGTAATGAATAACATTAGAGCTAGGGTTAGGGCTAAGGTTTTGGATAGGATTAGGTCTAGAGTTAGGGTTATGTTTAGGGCTAGGACAATGGTTAGTGTTTGGGTTAGATTTAGGGTACATGTTAGGTTTTGAGCTAGGTTTAGAGCTAAGGTGAGGGTTAGGTTTAGGATTAAGTCTTGGGTTAGATTTATGGTTAAGGTTAGGGTGGTTATCCCTAGTGTTAGGGTTAGGGCTAAGGTTATTTTTAGAGTTAGGTTAATTGATAGGGTTAGATGTCAGGTTAGGGGTAGGGGTATTTTTATGTTCAGGGTTAGTGTTAGAGTAAGCGTTAGAGTTTTATCTAGGGTTAAGTCTACAGTGAGGGTTATGTTTAGGGTTAGGTCTATTATTAGGTTATCATTAAAGCTAGGGCTAGGTTTTTGTTTAGGTCTTCATTAAGGATATGGCTAGATTTAGGATTAGGTTTAATCTAGGGCTAGTGTTAGGTTTAGGTTTAGATATAGGGTTATGACTAGGGCTAGTGTTAGGATTTGGTTTAGGTTCTGGGTCAGAATAAGGGTCAGAGTTAGGGTTAGGATTTGGGCTATGGTTATAACACGAATGAAGGTTAGGTTTAGGACTAGTAATATGGTTAGGTTTTGGGTTAGACTAAGGATTCGTTTTAGGACTAGGGTTAGCATTAGGGTTGGGGTTTGGCTAGAGTGAAGGTTATTGATAGAGCTAGGGTTAGAGCTAGTGTTCGGGTTACAGTGAGGGCTAGTGTTAGGTTTAGGGTTATGGTGAAAGCTAAGTTTAGGTCTCAGATTTGGGCTAGGTTTTGTTTAGCATTAGGTATAAGGTTACAGATAATGTCTGATCTAGGGTTATGATTAGAATTAGGGTTAAGACTAGGTCTAGTGTTTGTTAAGATTTAGGTTTAGGGTGATGTTTAGAGGTAGGGTTAGTGTTCATATCAGAGACTGGTTCAGGGGTAGTTTTAGGGTAAAGTTTAGGACTCTATTTAGGGCTAGGTTTAGGGCTAGATGTATGATTAGAGTTTGGTTGAGGTAAAAGTTTAGGGTTACTGTTATGGCTCAGTTTTGTTTTAGGGCTAAACCAATTGTTAGGGCTAGTTTTAGGATTAGCTGTAGGGTTAGGGCTAGTATTAGGGTTCGGTTTAGGTGTAGAATTGTGGTTAGATTTAGAGTTAGGTTTAAATCTACGGTTAGGGCTAGGTGTAAGGTTAGGGTTAAGGGTATTCCAGGCTTAGGGCTAGGAATAAGGTTACAGTAAATGATAGGGTTAGAATTAGAGCTAGGGATAGGGCGAGATTTATAATTAGTCTTAATCTAGGGTTAGGGTTAGGTTTACGATTAGGGCTAGGATTAGTGTTAGAGTTAGTCCTAGGGTTAAGGTTAGGGCTAGGGTTAGTGTTAGGGTTATGGTTTTGCTTAGGTTTAGGGTAAGTGTTAGGGTTATAACTAGATTTAGGGCTAGAAAAAGGGTTAGAATTAAGGTTAGGGTTATGATTAAGTCTAGGTTGTGGGCTAGGATGAAAGTTAGTGTTTGTATTAGGGTTAGGGCTAGGTTTAGGGCTAGGACTAATGTCAGGTCTAGGGTTACTGTTAGGGATATGCTTTGGGTAATGTTTATGGTTAGGTCTAGTGTAAGAGTTAGTTTTAGGGTAAGGATCAAGTTAATAGCTATCTGTATTATTAGGGTCAGTGTATGGCTTAAGGTGTGGTTTAAGTTAAGGTTTAGGTTTAGGGCTCGAATTAGCATTAGGGTTAGATTTAGGGGTAGGGTAATTAATAGACTTAGTATTAGGGTTCAGGTTAGTTTTAGGGTAATGGATAAGTTTAGGAATTTTGTTAGGGTTAGGGTTAAGACTAGGGTTAGCATTAGGGTTTGGATTATGGTTAGGGTAATGGATAGTATTAGAGCTAGGATAAGGGCTAAAGTTAGGTTAGTGTATATAATTAGAGCTATAGTTAGGGCTATGGTTAAGGTTAGGATTAGTGCTGTTGTTAGGTTAGGGTTTAGGATAGGGCTAGGGTTATGTTAAGGGTAAAGGTTACGTTTGAGGAAGGGTTAGGTCTAATCAAGGCTTAGGGTTAGGGTTAGGGCTAGGGTTAGGTTTAGGAATACACTTAGGACTATGTTCAGGCCTAGGTTTAAGGCTTGGTTTTGTGTTAGTTTAGGCCTAGGGTTAGGGCCATGGGTAATGGAAGAACCAGGGATATGATTAGGGCTAGTTTTAGAATTAGGGTTATGGCTAGGTCTAGTGTTAGGATTAGGTTTTCGGTTAGGGTGAGGTTTGGAGCTAGGATTATGTTAGTGTCATGGCCAGTGTTAGGTTAGTGTTGAGGTTAGAGTTAGTGTTGGGGTTAGTGCCAGAATTAGGAGTAAGGTTAGGTCTAGGGGTAGGGTTAGTGTTTGGGTTAGGTTAAGGGTTAGTGTTAGGGCTAGGGCTAGGTTGTTGTTCAGGTCTAGGTCTAGAGATATGGTAAGATTTAGGATTAGATTTAGGACTAGGGCTAGTGTTAGGTTTAAGTTTAAGTATAGGATTACTGGTTTAGGTTTAAGTATAGGATTAGTGTTCTCTTTTGGGTTAGGGTCAGGTTTAGACTTACTGTTCATGTAAGTGTCAGAATAATTGTCAGGGTTATGGTTTGGGTTTGAGTTAGGGTTAGAGCTAGAATGAAAGTTAGAGTTAGGACTAGTTATAGGGTTAGGGTTTGGGTTAGGCTCTGGATTAGTGTTAGAACTTGGGTTAGCATTAGTTTTAGGTTTTAGCTGAAGGTAATGGATATGATTAGAGCTATGATTACAGCTAGGGTTAGTATATGGTTTAGGGCTAGTTTTAAGGTTAGGGTTAAAAATAGCATACTCTCATGTTAGGCCCAGGTTTGGGGTTAAGTTGGGGCTAGTGTTAGGCTTACAAGTAAGGTATGAACCAGGGTAATGATTATGGCTACTTTTTTGGTAAGTGTTATTGCTAGGTCAAATTTAGGGTTAGGGTTAGCGTTAGCATGATGTTTAGAGCTAGGGTCTGGGCCAGTGTTCAGGTTTTAGTTAGGGTTAGGGTTAAACCCAGAATTATCACTAGAATTAGGTCTAGGGTTAGGGTTAGTGTTTGTGTTAGGTTAAGGTTTATCATTAGGGCTAGGGCTAGGATTTTGTTTAGGTCTAGAACTAGATATATGGCTAGATTTAGTATTAGGTTTAGGTCTAGAGCTAGTGTTAGGGTTAGGTTTAGGAATAGGTTTATTTCTAGTGGTAGTTTTAGGGTTCAGTATAGGCTTAGGGTCAGGTTTAGACCTACCGTTACCATTAGGGTAAGAATAAGTGTCAGGTTTGAATTATGGTTAGAATTAGAATGAGGGCTAGGGTTAGCACTAGTAATAGGGTTAGGATTTGGGTTAGGCCTAGGGTTAGCATTAGGGTTAGAGTTAGCTTAGGGTAAGTGATAGGATAAGAGCTATGGTTAGGGCTATGTTTAGGGTTAGGGTTAGGGCTAGTGTTAGGTTTAGGTTTAGTGTTAAATCTACTGTTAGGTCTTGCATTAAGGCTAGGTTTTGGTTAAAGTTAGAGATAGGTTTAGAGTTATGGCCAATGTATGGACTAGGGTTTCACTTTGGGCTAGTTATACCATTAGGGTTAGAACTAGGTCTAGTAGTAGGATTAGGTATAACATTAGGGTGATGTTTAGAGCTAGGGTTAGTGTTAGGGTCAAATTCAGGGTTAGAGTAGTTTTAGGGTTAGGGTTTGGATTCTAATTAGGACAAGGGTTAGGGCTAGGTGTAGGGTTAGGTTTTGGTTTAGGTTAAGTTTTAAAGTTAGGGCTATGGCTCGTTTTTAGGTTTGTTTTAGGGCTAGGGCTATATTAAGGGCTAGTTTTAGGCTTAGCATTAGTTTTAGGGCTACTGTTAGGTTTAGGTTTAGGCTTAGGGTTAAATTTAGATTTAGATTTAGGATTAAATCTAGGGTTAGGTCTAGGGCTAAGGATAGGGCTACTGTTAGGTCTTGGTTTATGGCTAGGATTAGGGTTATGGAAAGGGATAGGGTTAGAAACAGGAATAGGGCTAGGGTGAGAGTAAAAGTTAGTCTTATGGCTAAGCTTAGTGTTTGGTTTGGTATAGGGCTTAATTAGGACTAGTAATAAGGCTAGGTTTATGGTTATGTTTAGGCCTAGGGTTAATTTTAAGCTTACGGTTAGGTTTAGTGTAAGCGATGGGGTTAGAGCTAGAGATAGGGCTAGGGTGAAGTTTAGAATTAGGGTTAGGGTTAGGTTTCATTCAAGTTATGATTCAGGCTAGTTTTGGGGCTAGGATGAGGGCTAGGTTTTGTGTTAGGGTTTGGGCTAGGATTAGTGTTAGGGCAAATGACAGATCTAGGGTTACAGTTAGGGATAATTTTAGGGTTAGGATTATGGGTATGTTTAGTGTAAGTGTTAGGTTTACAGGAAGGATCAAGTTTAGAGCTAGGTGTATTATTAGGGTCAGGGTCAGGTTTTGGGTTTTGTTTAGGTTTGGGTTTAAGGTTAGGGCTTGAATTAGCATTAGGTTTTGGGATAGGGTAATGAATGCATTTGGTTTAGGGTTCAGGTTAAATTTAGCATAATGAATAGGTATAATGTTAGGGATAGGGTTAGATTTAGGCCTAGGGTTAGCATTGTAATTAGGGTTATGTTTAGGGTAATTAATAGAGTTAGAGCTAATTTAGGGCTAGGGTTATGGATAGGATTAGGGCTAGGTTTAGGGTTAGGGTTAGGGTTTGGTTTGTGTTAAGATTAGGGCTACAATTACATTTAGGGAAAATGTCAGTTCTAGGGTTATGGTTAAGGTTAGTTTTAGGGTTAGGTTTATGGCTAGGTCTAGTATAAAAGTTAGGATTAGGGGTAGATTCAAGGTTAGAGCTAGGTATATTATCATAGGAAGGGTCAGAGTTAGGGTTTGGGTTAGGTTAAGGTTTAGGAGCAGGGCTTGAATTAGCATTAGGCTTAGGGTTAGGGTAATAATGGTGTTAAGTTTAAGGTTCAGGTTAGGTTTAGGTTAATGAAATAGGTTAGGGTTAGGGATAAGTATAGGGTTAGGCCGAGGGTTACCATTAAAGTTATGGTTATGGTTAGGGTAATGGGTAGGGTTAGACATAGTGATAGGGATAGGGTAATGGTTAGAATTCTGGCTAGTGTTATGGTAAGGTTTAGGGTTAGGTTCTGAGTTAGGTTTAGGGTTAAACCTAGAGTTAATGCTCGGATTAGGGCTTGGTTTGTGGTTTGGTTAGGGCTAGGGTTAGGGCTATGTATAATGTATGAACTAGTGTTACAATTATCGCTAGTTTCAGGGTTAGGGTTAGGGTTAGGGCTTAGTCTAGTGTTACGGTTAGGTTTAGGGTTAGGGTGATGTTTAGAGCAAGGGTTATTGTTAGGGTCACTGTCTGAGTCAGGGTTAGTTTTAGGGTTAAGGTTAAAACTCAAATTAAGGCTAAAATTAGTACTAGGTGTAAGTTTAGGGTTTGGTTTAGGTTAAGGGTTAGGAATATAGGTTGGTTTTGTATTAGGGCTAGGGTTACATTTACAGCTAGATTATGGATTAGCACCAGGGTTAGGGCTAGTGTTAGGTTGAGGTTTAGGCTTAGAGTTAGGGTTAGATTTAGAGTTAGGGTTAGATCTAGGGTTAGGGCTAGGGCTAGGGTTAGGGATATGGTTAGGGTTATGGTAATGAATATGATTAGAACTAGGTATATGGCTATGTTGAGAATTAGTCTTAGGGTTAGTTTTAGGTTTAGGGCTAGGGTTAGGGCTAAATTGGGGCTAGGATTAGGGCTAGGGTTAGTGATAAGTTAGGTATATATTAGGGCTAGGATTAGGGCTATTGTTAAGGTTAGGTTTAGGGCAAAATTAGGGATAGGATTAGGGCTATGTTTTAATATTATGGTTAGGGCTAAATTAGGGCTAGAATTAAGGCTAGGGTTAATGTTGGGGTTAGACCAAGGGTTTGGGCTAGAGTTAGGTTTGGCATTGGTCTTAAGGTTAAGTTTAGCAGAAAGAGTGGGTTTATAGCTAGCTTTAGGGCTAGGGTGAGGGATAGAATTAGTATTAGGCCTATGGTCATGGTTCAGTTTAGGATTAAGGCTAGGTTTAGAGCTAGGTTATGGGCTAGCGTTTCTGTTAGGGTTATGGCTAGGACCAGGTTTAGGGCTAATATCAAGTCTAGGGTTAATGTTAAGGATAGTTTTAGGTTTAGGTTATGGCTAGGTCTAGTGTAAGGGTTAGGTTTAGTTTAAAGGTCAGCTTTAGGGCTAGGATTATTATTAGGGTCAGGGTCAGGTTTAGCATTTTGTTTAGCTAAAGGTTTAGGGTTAGGGCTCGAATTAGCATTAGGGTTAGGTTTAGGGTTAGCATAATGGATAAGGTTTAGTTTAGGTTTCAGTAAAAGTTTAGGGTAATGGATGGGTTAGATTTAGCCATCAGGTTAGGTTTATATTTAGTGTAATGGATAAGTTTAGAGCTAGAGTTAGGGCTATGTTATGGTTTGGATTAAGTCTAGGATTAGGGCTAGGATTAGGGATAGGGCTAGGGTGTGATTTAGAATAAGTTTTAGGGTTAGGGTTAGGGTAAGTGTTAGGTTTAGGGCTAGGGTTATGGTTAGGTTAGGGTTATTATTAGGTTAGTGTTTGAGCGAGGGTTAGGGCTAGGGTGATATTTAGATTTGGGTTTAGTTCTAGCTTTACAATTATGGTTACAGTTAGGTTTAGTATTAGGGATAGAGTTTTAATTATGGGTAGAGTAAGGGGTAGGGTAATGGATATGGTTAGAGCTAAAGTTCAGACGATGTTTAATGTTAGAATTAGGGTTAAGGTTATGGATAGGGTTTAGGATAGAGCTAAAGTTATGTTTAATGAAAAGGTTAGGCTTTGAACTAGGGTTAAATCTAAGGCGTGGCTTATGTTAGGGCTAGGATTAGGGCTAGGTTTTGTATTAAGTTTAGGACAATGAGTAATGTATGAACTAGGGTTATGTTTAGGGCTAGTTTTAGGATTAGGATTATGGCTTGGTCTAGTGTTAGGTCTAGGTTTAGGGTGAGTGTCAGGTTATAAAGCTAGGTTCAGTGTTAGAATCAGTGTCAGTTTTGGGGATAGGGTTAGGGTTAGGATTAGAGCCACATTTATCACTAGGTTTAGGTCTAGGGGTAGGGTAAGTGTTTCATTTAGGTGAAGGGTTATTGTTAAGGCTAGTAGTACGTTTTTGTTTAGGTCTAGGGCTAGAGTTATAGCTATATTTAGGATTAGCTTTGGGTCTAGGTCTAGTGTTAATCTTAGGTATAGATATAGGGTTACCAATAGGGCTAGTGTTAGGATTTTGTTTAGGGTTAGGGTCAGGTGTAGACCTAGGGTTACTATTAGGGTCAGATGAGGGTCAGAGTTAAGTTTAGAGTTAGAATGAGGGCTAGGGTTAAGACTAGTATTATGGTTAGAGTTTAAGTTAGGCTAAGGATCAGGATAATAACTAGGGTTAACATTTGGGTTAGGGTTTGGCTTAGTGTAAGGAATAGGGTTAGAATTAGGCATAGGGCTAGTGTTAGGATTAGGGTCAGGACTAGTATTAGGGTTAGAGCTAGAGTTAGGTCTCGGATTAGGGGCAGAATTTGTGTTAGGGTTAGTGCTACGGTTAAGACAATGACTAATGTATGAACTAGGGTTATGATTAAGGCTAGTTTTAGTGTTAGGTTAAGGTTAGAAATAGTGTTAAGGTTAATTTAAAGTTAAGGTGATTTTTAGAGCTAGGATTAGTGTTAGGGTCATTGTCATGGTCAGGGTTAGTTTTAGAGTTAGTTTCAGGGCTATTTGTAGGGTTAGGGTTTGATTTAGGATTTGGGTTAGGTTTAGGGCTATGGCTTGGTTTTGGTTTATGATTAGGGCTAGGTTTAGGGCAAGTTTTAGGATTAGCATTGTGGACAGTATAGTGTTATGATTTGGTTTAGGCTTATTGTTACAATTATATTTAGAGTTAGGTTAGATGTAGACTTAGGCTTAGATCTAGGATTAGGATTAAGGCTAAGGATAGAACTAGGGCTAGGGCTAGGGCAAGAGTTAGAGTTAGTCGTATGGCTAGGTTTTGTGTTAGGATAGGATTAAATAAGGCTAGGATTAGCACTAGGTTTTGTGTTAGGCGTAGACTTAGGACGAGGGTTATGGTTAGTTTTTAGGTACAAGATGAGGTTATAGGTGGATTTAGGGCTACAAGGAAGAATAAAATTAGGGTTAGGGCTCGCGTTATGGTTCGGGTTAGGTTTAAGCCTAGGTTTAGGGCTAGGATTATGGCTAGGGCTAATTTTAAGTCTAGTGTTGCAGTTAAAAATAGTTTTAGAGTTAGGTTTATGGCTATGTCTAGTGTAAGGGTTAGGTTTAGGGTTAGGGTCAGGTTTAGAGCTAAGTGTACTATTAGAGTCAGGGTCGTGATTAGTGTTTTGGATAGGTTAAAGTTTAATGTTAGTGCTCAGATTAGCATTAGAGTTAGGATTAGGGTAAAGATAGTGTTACATTTAGGTTTCAGGTTAGTTTTAGTATAATGCATAGGGTTAGGATTAGGGATACAGTTATGTTTAGGCTCAGGTTTAGCATTAGGGTTAGTGTTATGGTTAGGGTTATGGATAGGGTTAGGTTTGGGCCAATGTTATGATTATTGATAGGGTTAGGCTTAGGGATAGGTTTAGGGTTAAATCTAGAATTACGGCTAGGGTTATAGTTATCATTATTGATAGGGTTAGATTTAGGAGTAAATCAAGGGATAGTGCTCTGAATAAGTCTAGCTTTTGGATTTAGTTAAGGCTAGGTTTAGGGTAACGGCTAATGTAAGTACCAGGGTTGTGATTAGGCTAATTTTAGGGTTAGGGTTAGGGCTAGGTCTATTATTAGGTATAGGTATAGGGTCAGGGTGATGTTTAGAGCTAGGGTTAGTGTTAAGGTCAGAGTCAGGGTCAGGGTTAGTTTTAGGGTTTGGCTTAAAACTCGAATTAGGGCTAGAGTCATGGCTAAGTGTAGGATTATGGCTTAGTTTATATTAAGGGTTAGGGTTAGGAGTATGGCTTGGTTTTGTTTTAGGGCTACGATTAGTGCTAGTTTTAGGATTAGCCTTAGGGTTAAGGCCAGTGTTAGGTTTAGGTTTAGGCTAAGGTTTAGGGTTAGATTTAGAGTTAGGGTAAGATCTAGGGTTGCTGCTAGGGCTAGTGTTAGACCTATGGTTTGTTCTAGGACTAGGTTTCCTGTAAATTATAGGGTTAGAACTAGGGTTAAGACTAAGGTGAGATGTTAGGGTTAAGTTTAGGGATCGGGCTATATTAGATCTAAATTAAGGCTACAGTTTTGTTAGGGTTAGGCCTAGAGTTATGTTTAGGGTTATAATTAAGACTATGTTTAGGGCTATGATAAGGGCTAAGGTTTGTGTTAGGGTTAGGGCTAGAGCTAATATCAGTTCTAGGATTATGCTTAGGGACAATTTTACAGTTAGTTTTATGGCTAGGTCTAGTGTAAGGGTTAGTTTTAAGGTAAGAGTGAGGTTTAGAGCTAGGGGAATTATTAGGGTAAGTGTCAGTGTTAGGGTTTGTTTTAGGTTTGAGTTTAGGTTTAGGGCTCAAATTAGCATTAGGGTTAGGGTTAGGGTAATGATTGGATTAGGTCTAGGTTTCAGGGTAGGTGTAGGGTAATTGATAAGTTTGGGGTTAGTGATATGTTTATCATTAGGCCTAGGTTTAGCATTAGGGTAAGTGGTATGTTTAGGGTAATGATATAGTTAGACTTAAGGTTGTGGTTAGGGTTAAGGTTAGGTTTAGATCTAGAGCTAATGTTAGGGTTAGGTTTAGGAATAGGTTTATTTCTAATGGTAGTTTTAGGGTTCAGTACAGGGTTAGGGTCAGGTTTAGACCTACAGTTACCATTAGGGTCAGAATAATTGTCAGGTTTGAGTTATGGTTAGAGCTAGAATGAGGGCTAGGCTTAGCACTATTAATAGGGTTTGGGTTTGTGATAGGCTAAGGATTAGGGTTAGGCCTAGGTTTAGCATTATGGTTAGAGTTAGCTTAGGGTAAGGGATAGGATTAGAGCTAGGGTTAGGGATATGTTTAGGGTTAGGGTTAGGGCTAGTGTTAGGTTTAAGTTTAGGGTTAAAGCTAGGGTAAGTTCTTGCATTAAGGTTAGGTTTTAGTTAGAGTTAGGGCTAGGTTTAGAGTTATGGCCAATGTATGGAGTAGGGTTTCAATTTGAGCTAGTTATAGGTTTAGGGTTAGGACTAGGTATAGTGGTAGGATTAAGTATAACATTACGGTGATATTTAGAGCTAGGGTTAGTGTTAGGGTTAAATTCAAGTTCAGAGTAGTTATAGGGTTAGTGTTTGGACTCCTATTAATGCTAGGTTTAGGGATAGGTGTAGGCTTAGTTTTTTACTTAGGTTAAGTTTTAAAGTTGGGGCTATGACTCGGTTTTGTTTTAGTGCTAGGGCTATGGTTAGGGCTAGTTTTAGGCTTAGCATTAGGTTTAGGGCCAGTGGTAGGTTTAGGTTTAGGCTTAGTGTTAAAGTTAGATTTCTATTTAGTATTAAATCTAGGGTTCAGTCTAGGGCTAAGGATAGGGCTACTGTTAGGTCTTGGTTTATGGCTAGGATTAGGGTTATGGTAAGGGATAGGGTTAGAACTAGGAATAGGGCTAGGGTGAGAGTGAGAATTAGACTTACGGCTAAGGTTAGTGTTTGGTTAGGTATAGGGCTTAATTAGGGCTAGTAATAGAGCTAGGTTTATGGTTATGTTTAGGCCTAGGTTTAGTTTTAGGCTTAGGTTTAGTGTAAGCTATGGGGTTAGAGCTAGGGATAGGGCTAGGGTGAAGGTTAGAATTAGGGTTAGGGCTAGGGTTTCATTAAAGTTATGTTACGGCTAGGTTTAGGCTAGGATGAGGGCTAGGGTTCGTGTTAGGTTTAGGCCTAGGATTAGTGTTAGGGCGAATGTCAGATCTAGGGTTATGGTTAAGGATAGTTTTAGGGTTAGGTTTATGGCTATGTTTAGTGTAAGTGATAGGTTTAGGGGGAGGATCAAGTTTAGACCTAGGGATATTATTAGGGTTAGGGTCAGGTTTATGGTTTTGTTTAGTTAGGCTTTAGGTTTAGGGCTCAAAGTAGCATTAGGTTTTGGGTTAGGGTAATGACAGGGTTTGGTTTAGGGTTCAGGGTAGTTTTAGCATAATGGAAAGGGTTACTGTTAGGGATAGGGTTAGATTTAGGCCTAGGGTTAGCATTTTAATTAAGGTTATGTTTATGGTAATTGATAGGGTTAGAACTAATTTTAGGGCTATGATTATGGATAGGGTTAGGGCTATGGTTAGGGTTAGGATTAGGGTTATGGGTTTGGTTTTTGTTAAGGTTAGTGCTAGAATTACATCTAGGGCAAATTTCAGGTCTAGGGTTATGGTTAGTGTTAGTTTTAGGGTTAGGTGTATGGGTAGGTCTAGTATTAAGGTTACTTTTAGGGGTAGGGTCAAGTTTAGAGCTAGGTATATTATCATGGAAAGGATCAGAGTTAGGTTTTGGGTTAGGTTTAAGTTTAGGGCTCAAATTAGCTTAGGGTTAGAGTTAGGGTAATGATAGGGTTAGGTTTAGTGTTCAGGTTAGGTTTAGGTTAAAGAAACAGGTTAGGGTTAGTGATAAGTTTAGGTTAGGCATAGGGTTACCATTAGAGTTATGGCTCTGGTTAGGGTAATGGATAGGGTTAGAGCTAGTGATAGCCATAGTTTAATGGTTAGAATTCTGGCTAGTTTTAGGGTAAGGTTTCAGATTAGGCTTTGTGTTAGGGTTAGGTTTAGGGTTAGGGTTAAATGTAGGGTTAAGGCTCAGATTAGAACTTGGTTTGGGGTTTGGTTAGTGCTAAGGTTAGGGCTATGGCAAATATTTGAAGTAGTGTTACAATTAGTGGTAGTTTTAGGGTGAGGGTTAGGGTTAAGGCTAGGTCTAGTGTTACAGTTAGGTTTAGGGTTAGGGTGATGTTTAGAGCAGGGGTTAGTTTTAGGGACACTGTCAGAGTCAGGTTTAGTTTTAGGGTTAGTTTTAGAACTCGAATTATGGCTAAATTTAGTACTAGGTGTACAGGTACGGTTTGGTTTAGGTTAAGGGTTAGGAATATAGGTTGGTTTTGTATTAGGGCTAGGGCTACGGTTATGGCTAGTGTATGGATTAACATCAGGTTTAGGGCTAGTGTTAGGTTGAGGTTTAGGCTTAGAGTTAGGGTTAGATTTAGAGTCAGGATTAGCTCTAGGGTTAGGGCTAAGGCTAGGATTAGGTTTAGGATGAGGGTTAGGGTTATGGAAACGAATATGGTTAGTCTTAGTAGTAGTCTTAGGGTTAGGGTTAGGGCTAAATTAGGGCTAGGATTAGGGCTAGGGTTAGGGCTAGGTTTAGGGCTAAATTAGGGCTAGGATTAGGGTAGGGTTTGTGATAGGGTTAGGGCTAAATTAGGGCTAGGATTATGGCTAGAGTTAGGGTTAGCTTTAGGGCTAAATTAGGGGTAGTATTAGGGCTAGTGTTAGTGGTAGGGTTAGGGCTAATTAAGGCTATTATTAAGGCTAGGGTTAGTGTTGTGGTTAGACCAAGTGGTTGGGTTAGAGTTAGTCTTAACATTGGTGTTAAGGTTAAGTTTAGGGGAATGGGTGGGGTTATAGCTAGCTTTAGGGCTAGGGTGACAGTTAGAATTAGGATTAGGCCTAGGGTTATGGTTCAGTTTAGGATTAAGGCTAGGTTTAGTGCTTAGTTAAGGGCTAGGGTTTCTTTTAGGGTTATGGCTAGGACAAGGTCTAGGGCTAATATCATGTCTAAGGTTAATGATAAGGATAGATTTAGGGTTAGGTGATGGCTAGGTCTAGTGTAAGAGTTAGGTTTAGGTTAAAGGTCAGCTTTAGTGCTAGTACTATTATTAGGGTTAGGGTCAGTTTCAGGATTAGCATTTGGTTTAGCTAAAGGTTTAGGGTTAGGGCTCAAATTAGCATTATGGTTATGGTAGGGTTAGAATAATGGATAGGGTTTAGTTTAGGTTTCAGTTAAGGTTTAGCGTAATGGATGGGTTAAGTTGAGCGATTGGGTTATGGTTAGCATTAGGGTTAGGGTTATGTTTAGTGTAATGGATAAGTTTATAGCTAGGTTTAGGGCTAGGTTTTGGTTTGGATTACGTCTTGGATTATGGCTAGGTTTAGGGATAGGTCTAGGGTGTTATTTATGTTAAGTTTTAGGGTTAGGGTAAGAGTTAGGTTTAGGGCTAGGGGTATGGTTAGGTTAAAGTTAGGGTTAGTGTTTGATCTAGGGTGAGGGCTAGGTTGAGGGTTAGGTTTAGGTTTATGTCTAGGTTTATATTTATGGTTAGAGTTAGGTTTAGTGTTAGGGCTAGAGTTTTAATTGGGGTTAGGGTAATGGTTATGGTTAGAGCTAAAGTTCAGGCTAGGTTTAATGTTGGCATTAGGATTAGGTTCAGGGTTAGGGTTTAGGATAGAGCTAGGTTTATGTTTAGTGAAAAGGTTAGGCTTTGAGCTAGGGTTAGGTCTAAGGCGAGGCTTAGGTTAGGGCTAGGTTTAGGGCTAGGGTTAAGCTGAGGGTTATGCTTAAAGGTAAGTTTAGGCATAGGATTATGGCTAGATTTTTTGTTAGATTTTGTGTTTGGTTTAGGACAATGCATGATGTAAGAACTAGGGTTATGTTTAGGGCTAGTTTTAGGTTTAGAATTATGGATAGTTCTAGTATTAGGTCTAGGTTTAAAGCTGGATTCAGTGTTAGAATCAAGATCAGTTTTGGGTATAGGGTTAGTGATAGGGTTAGATCCAGAATTAGTACTAGGTTTAGGTCTCGGGGTAGGGTAAGTGTTCAGTTTAGGTTAAGGGTTATTGTTAGGGCTAGTGCTAGGTTTTTGTTTAGGTTTAGGGCTAGAGTTATAGCTACATTTAGGATTAGCTTTGAGTCTTGGGCTAGTGTTAGTCTTAGGTATAGATATAGGGTTACCAGTAGGGCTAGTGTTAGGATTTGGTTTAGGGTTAGGGTCACGTTTAGACCTAGGGTTACTGTTAGGGTCAGATGAGGGTCAGGGTTAGGTTTAGAGGTTGAATGAAGGCTAGGGTTAAGACTAGTATTATGGTTAGACGTTAAGTTAGGCTAAGGATTATTATTAGAACTAGGGTTAGCATTTTTGATAGGGTTTGGCTTAGTGTAAGGAATAGGGTTAGAGTAGGCTTAGGGCTAGTGTTAGGGTAGGACAAGGGATAGTATTAGGGTTAAAGCTAGGGTTAGGGCTCAGATTAAGGTTAGAATTTGTGTTAGGGTTAGGGCTATGGTTAGGATAGTGACTAATGTATGAACTAGGGTTATGATTAACGCTAGTTTTAGGGTTAGGTTAAGGCTAGATATAGTGTTAGGGTTAATTTAACGTTAGGATGATTTTTAGAGCTAAGATTAGTGTTACGGTGTTAGGGTCACAGTTAGTTTTAGAGTATGTTTTAGGGCTAGCTCTAGGCTTATGGTTTAATTTACCTTAAGGGTTAAGATTAGGGCTATGGCCTGGTTTTGTTTTATGGCTAGGGCTAGGGCAAGTTTTAGGATTAGCGTTATGATTAGGGGTAGTGTTAGGGTTTGGTTTAGGTTTATTTTTACAGTTAAATTTTGAGTTAGGTTTTTATTTAGACTTAGGCTTAGATCTACGTTTAGGATTAAGGCTAAAGATACAACTAGGACTAGGACTAGGTCTAAGGCAAGAGTTAGAGTTAGTCTTATGGCTAAGGATTTGCGTTTAGGGTTAGGATAGGATTAAATAAAGGCTAGGATTTGCAATAGTCTTTGTGTTAGGCCTAGGTTTAGGGCGAGGGTTAAGGTTGGGTTTAAGTTTTTGGTTAGTTTTGGGGTACAAGATAAGGTTATATGTAGATTTAGGGCTAGGGCAAAGAATAGAATTCGGGTTTCGGCTCAGGTTATGGTTCGGATTATGATTAAGCCTAGGTTTAGGACTAGTATTACGGTAGGACTAATTTCAGATCTTGTGTTATGGTTAAAATAGTTTTAGGGTTAGGTTTATGGCTATGTCTACTGTAAGGGTTAGGTTTAGGGTTAGGGTCAAGTTTAGAGCTAAGGGTACTCTTAGGGTCAGGGTCTCAATTACTGTTTTGGATAGGTTAATGTTTAATGTTAGGGCTTGAATTAGCATTAGAGTTAGGATTAGGGTAAAGATGCTGTTAGGTTTAGGTTTCAGGTTAGGTTTATGGTAATGGATAGGGTTAGGATTAAGGATACACTTAGATTTAGGCCAAGGTTTAGCATTAGGGTTATGGTTATGGTTAGGGTAATTGATAGAGTTAGAGATAGGGGTACAGCTAGGGTGAATGTTATGATTATTGATAGAGTTAGGCTTAGGGTTAGGGTTAGGGTTAAATCTAGGGTTATAGTTACAATTAGTGATAGGGTTAGGGTTAGGAGTAATTCTAGGGATAGTGCTCAGAATAAGGCTAGGTTTTCGGTTAAGTCTAGGTTTAGGTTTATGGCTAATGTAAGTACCAGGGTTGCGATTAGGACTAACTTTAGGGTTAGGGTTAGTGTTAGGGCTAGGTCTATTGTTATGTTTAGGTATAGGCTTATGGTGATGTTTAGAGCTAGGGTTATTGTTAAGGTTAGAGTCAGGGTCAGGGTTAGTTTTAGGGTTTGGCTTAAAACTCAAATTAGGGAAAGAATTATGGCTCAGTGTAGGGTTAGGGCTTAGTTTATATTAAGGGTTAGGGTTAGGACTATGGCTTGATTTTGTTTTAGGGCTAAAGTTAGTGCTACTTTTAGGATTAGCCTTAGGGTTAGGCCTAGTGTTAGGTTTAGGTTTAGGCTAAAGGTTAGTGTTAGAATTAGAGTTAGGGTTAGATCTAGTGTTGCTGCTAGGGCTATGAATATGGCTAGTGTTAGACATATGGTCTAGGCTAGGATTAGGGT
The DNA here is from genome assembly GCF_047511675.1 of Marmota flaviventris. NCBI lineage: Eukaryota > Metazoa > Chordata > Mammalia > Rodentia > Sciuridae > Marmota > Marmota flaviventris. Next base: position 12,268,925 of record NC_092510.1, on the reverse strand, counting down.
TTCAGTAAATTATAGTTAGAACTAGGATTAGGACTAAATTGAGACTTAGAGTTAGTCTTTGGTCTAGGTTTAGGGTTAAGGGTAGGCATAGGGCTAAGTTAGAACTAAGATTAGGTCTAGGGTTATTGTTGGGGTTAGGCCTAGGGTAGTGGTTAGAGTTATAATTAAGGCTATGCCTAGAACTAGGATAAGGGCTAGGGGTTGTGTTAAGGTTAGGACTAGTATCATGGCTAGAGCTAATATCAGGTATAGTATTATGCTTAAAGATAGTTTTAGGGTTAGTTATATGGCTACGTCTAGTGTAAGGGTTAGGTATACGGTAAGAGTGAGGTTTAGAGCTAGGGGAATTATTAGGGTTAGTGTCAGTGTTAGGGTTTGGTTTAGGTTTCAGTTTAGGGTTAGGGCTGTAATTATCATTAGGGTTAGGGTTAGGGTAATTATTGGATTAGGTCTAGGGTTCATGGTAGGTTTAGTGTAATTGATAAATTTAGCGATATTGATATGTTTAGGGTTAGGCCTAGGGTTAGCATTAGGATAAGGGTTATGTTTAGGGTAATGATACAGTTAGACGTAAGGTTAAGGCTAGGGTTATGGTTAGGATTATGTCTTGAGTTAGGGTTAGGGTGAGAGTTAGAACTAGGATTAAGTTAGGGTTATGTTTAGTGTAAGGGTTAGGTTCTGAGCTATGGTTTGGGCTGGGCTGAGAGTTAGGTTCAGGATTAGTTCTAGGGATAGGATTACGGTAGATTTTGGGTTAGGGTTAGGGTTAGGATTAGACCTAGGATTAGTGGTAGTATCAGTAAAAGGGTCAGGGTTAGTGTTAGGGTTTGGAAAGGGTTAGATCTATAATGAGGTCAAGGGTAAGGGCTAATAATAGGGTTAGTGTTTTGGCTAGCCTAAGGATTAGATATAGGTGTATGTTTACCCTTAGGTTTAGGGTTTTCTTAGCTAAATGATTCATTTCGAGCTAGGGTTATGGCTATGTTTATGGTTCGCATTAGGGTTAAAGATTGGTTTAGGGCTCTTATTAGGACTAGGTCTTGTGTTAGAGTTTGGGCCAGTGTTAGGGCAATGGATAATGTAAGAACTAGTGTTACCATTATGGTTAGTTTTAGTGTTAGGGTATGGGTTAGGTTTAGTGTTAGAATTAGGTTTAAGTTTAGGGTGATATTTATAGCTAGGGTTCATGTTAGGATAGGAGTCAGGATCAGGCTTGTTTTTAGGGTTAGAGTTAGGACTCAAAATAGGGCTAGGGTTACTGTTAGTGTTCAGTTTAAGGTGAGGTCGGTGTTTAGAGCTAGGGTGAGTGTTAGGATATGAATAAGGGTCAGGGTTGGTTTTAAGGTTAGGCTTAGGACTGGAATTAGGGATAGGGTTAGGTCTAATTGTAGTGTTAGGTTTAGGTTTAAGTTAAGCTTTAGGGTTAGGGCTCGTAGTCGGTTTTGTTTTAGTCCTAGGGTTAGGGTTAGCACTAGTGTTAGTGTTAGGCTTAGGTTTAGTGTTAAGGTTAAATTTGAATTTAGGGTTAGATCTAGGGTTAGAGCTAGAACTAAGGATAAGTCTAGGTTTAGGTCTAGAATGAGTGCTAGGGTTATTTTTAGGGTTAGGGCTAGGATTAGTGCTAGGGCTAATTTCAAGTCCAGAATTATGGTTAAATATAGTTTTAGGATCAGGATTATGGGTATGTCTAGTGTAAGGTTTAGGTTTAGGGATTGTGTGAGGTTTAGAGTTAGGGGTATTATTAGAATCAAGTTCTGGGTTAGGGTTTGGGACAGGTTAAGGTTTAAAGGTAGGGCTTGAATTAGCATTAGGGTTAGGGTTATGGTTATGGTAATGGATAGAGTTAGAAATCCGTGTAAGGCTAGGGTTATGGTTATGATTAGGGCTAGGTTTTGGGTTAAGTTAGTGCAGAGTTAGGGTTACGGCTAATGTAAGTACTAGGATTATGATTATGGCTAATTTTTGTGTTTTAGGGCTAGGTTTACTGTTAGGTTTAGGTTTAGGGTTAAGATGATGTTTTGACCTCAAGTTAGTCTTATGATCAGTGTAAGAGTCAGGGTTAGTTTAAGGGTTTGGCTTAAAATTTGATTTAGGGCTGGGGTTAGGGCTAGGTGTAGGGTTAGGGATTGGTTTAGGTTAAGGGTTAGGATTAGAGCTTTGGCTCAGTTTGATTTTAGGGTTATGTTTAGGGTTAGTGAAATTTTTAGGATTAGTGTTAGGGTTAGGGCTAGTCTTAGATTTAGGCTTAGGCTTTGGTTAAGGGTTAAATTTAGAGTTAGGTTTTTATCTAAGGTTAGTGCTAGGTCTAAGGATCGGGCAAGGGTTAGGACTAGGATTTGGAATAGGGTTAGGTTTATGGGAAGGGATAGGATTAGAATGACTGGTAGGCCAGTGTGAGAGAGTTATTCTTTGGGCTAGGATGAAGGTTAGGGTTAGGGATAGGGCTAAATTATGGCTAGGGTTAGTGTTAGGTCTAGGGTTAGGGCTAGTTTTAGAATTAGCATCAGGGTTAGGGCTAGTTTTAGGCTTAGGCATCGAGTTAGGGTTAGATTTAAAGTTAGATTTCGTCTAGTGTTAAAGCTATGGCTAAGAATAGGGCAGTTGTGATGAGAAGGGTTAGGGTAAGAGTTAGGGTTACGTTTAGGGTAAGGGATGTGGTTTTGGCTAGATTTAGGGCTCAGACAAGGGTTAGTATTAGGGGTGGGCTTAATTAGGATTAGGGTTATGACCTAAGGCTAGGTTTATGGCTAGGAAGAAGTTTAGGATTTGTGTTAGGGTTAGGGATAGTATTAGAGCTAGGGCTATTGTCAGGTCTAGGGTTATCATTATGGCTACTTTAGTGTTAGATTTATGTTTTTTTTCAGTGTAAGGATTATGTTTAAGGTAAGATTTAGGTTTATATCTAGGGTTATTTTTAGGGTCAGGGTCAGGGTTAGTGTTTGGGTTAGGTTAGGATTTAGGTTTAGGTTAATGACATGGTTAGTATTAGGGTTTATGTTTGGTTTAATGTAATGGATAGGTTTAGGGTTAGGTCTAGGGTTACCTAAATGGTTAGGGTTATTGTTAGGGTAACAGTTAGGTTTAGACCTAAGGTTAGGGCTAGGGTTACGTATAGGATTAGGGCTAAATTCGGGTTAGGGTTCAGTTTAAGTTTAGAGTTAAAGCTAGGTTTAGGACTCAGATTAAGGCTAGGTGTTGGGTTAGGTAGGGCTAGGGTTAAGGCTACTGCTAATATATGAAGTAGGGTTATGATTAGCACTAGTTATAGGGTTATAGTTAGGGCTAGGTCTAGTGTTAGGTTGAGATATATGGTGATGATAATGTTTAGAGCCAGGGTTAGTGTTAGGGTCAGAGTCAGGGTCAGGGTTAGTTTACCAGTTAGGATTAGGACTAAAATTATAGATATGGTTAGAGGTAGGTGTATGTTTAGTGTTTGGTTTAGGTTAAGGGCTAAGGTTTTGGCTATGACTCGGTTTTATTTTAGGGCTAGAGCTAGGGTTAGAGCTAAATTTAGGATTAGCATTAGCGTTAGGGCTAGTGTTAGGTTTAGGTTTAGGATTAGGGTAAGGGTTAGATTTATACTTAGGGGTAGATCTAGGGTTATGGCCAGGGCTATGAATCAGGCTAAGATTACACCAAGGGTTAGGACTAGGATGAGGGTTCTCATAAAATATAGTGTAGAAGAAGGGTTAGGGTTAGGGTGAGAGATAGAGATAGTCTTTGGGCTAGAGTTAGGATTAGGGTTAGGGATAGGGCTAAGTTAGGGCTAAGATTAGGACTAGGGTTAGTGTTAGGGTTAGGCCTAGGTTTTGGGTTAGTGATAAAATTAAGGCTATGTTTAGGGCTAGGATAAGGGCTAGGATTTGTGTTAGTTTTAGGGCTAGGATTAAGGCTAGGGTTATTATCAGGTCTAGGGTTAAGTTTAGGAATAATTTTAGGGTTAGTTTTATGGCTAGGTCTAGTGTAAGTGTTACATAGGGTAAGAGTCAGGTTTATAGCTAGGGGAATTATTAGAGTCACGGTCAGTGTTAGGGTTTAGTTTAGGTTTGAGGTTAGGTTAGGGCTTGAATTTGCATTAGGGTTAGGGTTAGCGTAATGATTGGGTTAGGATTAGGTTTCAGGGTATGTTTAGGGTAATTGGTAGGTTTGGGGAAAGCGATAGGTTTAGGGTTAAGCCTAGGGATAGCATTATGTTAAGGGTTATTTTTAGGGTAATGGAAACAGTTAGAGTTAAGATTAGGGCTAAGGTTATGGTTAGAATTATGTCTTGTGTTAGGTTTAAGGTGAGGGTTAGAACTAGGATTAGGTTTAGGGTTATGTTTTGCATAAGGGTTAGGTTCTGAGCTATGATTAGGGCTAGGCTGAGAGTTAGGTACAGAGTTAGGTCTAGGGATAGGATTATGGTAAACTATGGGTTAGGGTTGGCGTTAGGTTTAGACCTAGGTTTAGTGTTAGGTTCAGAATAAGGGCCAGGGTTATGGTTAGGTTTTGGGATAGTGTTAGAGCTAAAATGAAGGCTAGGGTTAGGACTATTAATAGGGTTAGTGTTTTGGTTATTCTAAGGACTAGGGATTAGGTCTAGGTTTACTCTTAGGTTTAGGGTTTCACATAGGGAAAGGGATTGATTTCAATCTAGGGTTAGGGCTATGGTTAGGGTTAGAATTAGAGTTAAAGCTAGGTTTAGGGCTCTTTTTTATGCTAGTTTTTGTGTTAGGTTTAGGGCAAGGATTAGGGTAATGGCTAATGTAAGAACTAAGGTTACCATTAGGGTTAGTTTTAGGGTTAGGGGTAAGAGTAGTTTCAGTGGTAGGGTTAGGTTTATGGTTAGGGTAATATTTATAGCTACAGTTCTGGTTAGGATAGGAGTCAGGTTCAGGGTTAGTTTTATGGTTTTCATTAAGCCTCGAATTAGTGCTATTGTTAATGTTAGTGTTCAGTTTGAGTTTAGGGCAGTGTTTAGATCTAGGCTGAGTGTTAGGATATGAGTCAGGGTCAGGATTTGTTTTAAGGTGAGGCTTAGGACTCAAATTAGGGCTAGGTTTAGGTCTAGGTGTAGTGTTAGTGTTTAAGTTAAGGTTTAGGGTTAGGGCTATTTTTCAGTTTTGGTTCACTGCTAGGATTAGGGTTAGGGCTAGTTTTACGATTAGCATTAGGTTTATGGCTAGTATTAGTTTTGGGCTTAGACTTAGGTTTAAGGTTAGATTTAGAGTTAGGGTTAGAGCTGGGACCAACTTTAGGGCAAGTGTTAGGGCTAGTGTTAGATTTACAGTAGCAGATAGGGATAGAACTAGGAAAAGGGCTAGGGCAAGAGTTAGAGTTAGTCTTAGGACTAGGGTTATTATAGGGTTAGAGATAGAGCTAAATTAGGGCTAGGATTAAGGCTAGGTTTTGTGTTTAGCTTAAGCTTAGGGTTAGGGTTAGGTTTAGGTTTAAATTTAGGGTAAAGAGTTACATTATAGCTAGGTTTAGAAGTAGGGTAACGGTTAGAATTCGGGTAAGGTGTAGGACTATATTTAGGGTTATGATTAAGGCTAGGTTTAGGGCTAGGATTAGGGCTAAGTGTGTTTTTAGTGTTAGGGGTAGGATTATGGCTAGAGCTAATTTCAGGTCCAGAATTATGGTTAAAGATAGTTTTAGGGTTAGGTTTATTGCTAAGTCTAGGCTAAGGGTCAGGTGTTGGGTTATGGTCAAGTTTAGAGCTAGGGGTATTATTAGCGTCAAGTTCTGGGTTACGGTTTCGGATAGGTTAAAGTTTCAAGTTTGGGCTTGAATTAGTTTTAGGATTAGGTTTAGGGTAATGATAGGGTTAGATTTAGGATTCAGTTTAGGTTTAAGGTAATGGAAGTTTTAGGATTCAGGAGAGGGTTAGGTTTATGTCTAGGGTTATCATTATGGTTACAATAATGGATAGATTTAGAGATCAGTTTAAGGCTAGAGTTATGGTTACAATTAGGGCTAGTGTTAGGTGAGACTTAGAGTTAGTCTTTAGACTAGGGTTAGGGTTAAGTTTAGGGATCGGGCTAAATTATATCTAAGATTAAGGCTACAGTTAGTGTTAGGGTTAGGCCTAGAGTTATGTTTAGGGTTATAATTAAGACTATGTTTAGGGCTATGATAAGGGCTAAGGTTTGTGTTAGGGTTAGGGCTAGAGCTAATATCAGTTCTAGGGTTATGCTTAGAGACAGTTTTATGGTTAGTTTTATGGCTAGGTCTAGCATAAGGGTTAGTTTTAGGGTAAGAGTGAGGTTTGGAGCTAGGGGAATTATTAGGGTAAGTGTCAGTGTTAGGGTTTGTTTTAGGTTTGAGTTTAGGTTTAGGGCTCAAATTAGCATTAGGTTTAGGGTTAGGGTAATGATTGGATTAGGTCTGGGTTTCAGGGTAGGTTTAGGGTAATTGATAAGTTTGGGGTTAGTGATATGTTTATGGTTAGGCCTAGGTTTAGCATTAGGGTAAGTGTTATGTTTAGGGTAATGATATAGTTAGACTTAACGTTATGGTTAGGGTTAAGGTTAGGATTAGGTCTTGAGTTAGGTTTAGGGTGAGAGTTAGAACTATTGTTAGGTTAAGGCTATGAATACTGTAAGGGTTAGGTTCTGAGCTATGGTTTGGTCTAGGCTGAGAGTTAGGTTCAAGATTAGATCTAGAGATAGGATTCCCTTAGATTTTGGGTTAGGGTTAGGGTTAGGATTAGACCTAGGATTAGTGGTAGGGTCAGTAAAAGGGTCAGGGTTAGTGTTAGGGTTTTGGATAGGGTTAGATCTAGAATGAGGGCATGGGTAAGGGATATTAATAATGTTAGTGTTTTGGTTAGCCTAAGGATTAGGGATAGGTCTAGGGTTACCCTTAGGTTTAGAGTTTTGCTTTGGTAAGGGATTTGTTTAGAGCTAGGGTTATGGCTATGGTTATGGTTAGAGTTAGGGTTAAAGCTAGGTTTAGGTCTCAGATTAGGCCTAGGTCTTGTGTTCGGGTTAGGGCTAGTCTTAGGGCAATGGATAATGTAAGAACTAGGTTTACCATTAGGGTTAGTTTTATTGTTAGGTTATGGGTTAGGTTTAGTGTTAGGGTTAAGTGTATGGTTAGGGTGATATTTTACCTAGTGTTCGTTTTAGTGTAGGAGTCAGGTACAGGCTTAGTTTTAGGGTTAGATTTACGACTCGAATTAGAGCTAGAGTTACTGTTAGGGTTCCGTTAAGGGTGAGGGCAGTGTTTAGAACTAGGGTGAGTGTTAGGATATGAGTCAGGGTCAGAGTTGGTTTTAAGGTTAGGGTTAAGACTCGAATTAGGGCTAGGGTTAGGTCTAGTTGTAGTGTTAGGATTGTGTTTAGGTTAATTTTAGGGTTAGGGCTCATACTCGTGTTTGTTTTAGTCCTAGAGTTAGGGTTAGGCCTAGTGTTAGTGGCAGGATTAGGCTTAGGGTTACAGTTAAATTTTGAATTACATTTAGATCTGGGGTTAGGGCTAGAACTAAGGATACCACAAGGATTATGTCTAGGTTTAGGATTATGGAAAGGGATAGGGATAGAACTAGTGCTAGGGCTAGGGCTAGGGCGAGAGTTAGTCTTAGGGCTACGCTACGGTTAGGGTTAGAGATAGGGCTAAATTAGGGCTAGGATTTGGGCTAGGTTTAGTGTTTGGTTTCAGCCTAGGTTTAGAGTTCAGCCTAGGGTCAGAGTTTAGAGTTTCAGTTTAGAGTTTAGGATTAGAGTTAAGACAAAGTTTGGGGTAAGGGATAGCTTTATAGCTAGGTTTAGAGGTAGCTTGAGGGTTAGAATTAGGGTTAGTGCTGTGGTTAGGGTTAGGGTTATGATTAAGGCTAGGTTTAGGGCTAGGATGAGGGCTACTTTTTTTTTTTTTTTTTTTTTTTTAGTGTTATGGCTAGGATTAGTGCTAGGGATTTTCAGGTCCAGAATTATGGTTAAATATAGTTTTAGGGTTAGGATTATAGGCATGTCTAGTGTAAGGGTTAGGTTTAGGGTTAGCATCAAGTTTAGAGCTAGAGGTATTATTAGGGACAACTTCTGTGTTAGGGTTTGGGACAGATTAAGCTTTAATGTAGGGCTTGAATTCGCATTAGGGTTCAGGTTATGGTTTTGGTAATGGATACAGTTAGAAATCAGTTTAGGGCTAGGTTTATGGTTATGTTTAGGGTTAGGTTTTGGGTTAAGTTAGTGCAGGTTTAGGGTTATGGCTAATGTACGTGCTAGGGTTATGATTACACCTAATTTTAGTGTTTTAGGGCTACGTTTACTGTTATGTTTAGGTTTAGGTTGATGTTGAGACCTCAGGTTAGTGTTATTGTCAGAGTAATGGTCAGGGTTAGTTTTAGGGTTTGGCTTAAACCTCAAATTAGGGCTGGGGTTAGGGCTATGTGTAGGGTTAGGGCTTGGTTTAGGTTAATGGTTAGGGTTAGAGCTTTCACTCAGTTTGGTTTTAGGGCTAAGTTTAGGGTTAGTGACATTTTTAGGATTAGTTTTAGGGTTAGGGATAGTCAGATTTAGGCTTAGGTTTCCGTTTACGGTTTAATTTAGAGTAAGGTTTTTATCTAAGTTTAGTGCTAGGGCTAAGGATAGGGCAAGGTTTAGGACTAGGATTTGGGACAGGGTTAGGTTTATGGGAAGGGATAGGATTAGAATGAGTGATAGGGCCAGTGTGAGAGTTAGAGTTATTCTTAGGGCTAGGGTTAGGGTTATGGTTAGGGATAGTGCTAAATTAGGGCTAGGGTTAGGGCTAGTTTTAGAATTAGCATAAGGGTTAGGGCTAGTTTTAGGCTTAGGCATCGAGTTAGGGTTAGATTTAAAGTTAATTTTTGATCTAATGTTAAAGCTAGGGCTAAAGATAGGGCAATTGTGACAAGGGTTAGGGTTAGAGTTAGGGTTACATTTAGAATAACAGATGTGCTTTTGGCTAGGTTTAGGGCTCGAGCAAGTGTTAGTATTAGGGTTCGGACTTATTTAGGGTTAAGGTTATGATTAAGGCTGAGTTTATGGCTATGATGAGGTTTAGGGTTTGTGTTAGGGTTAGTGATAGTATTAGGGCTAAGGCTAATGTCAGGTATAGGGTTATAGTTAGGGCTAGATTTAGTGGTTAGGTTTATGACTTGTTCCAGTGTAAGGATAAGGTTTAGGATAAGTTTCAGGATTATATCTAGGGTTATTTTTATGGTCAGGGTCAGTGTGAGGGTTTGGGTTAAGTTAGGGTTTAGTTTTAGGGTAATGACAAGGTTAGTATTAGGGTTTAGGTTTGGTTTAGTGTAATGGATAGGGTTAGGATTAGGCCTAGGGTTAGCTTAAGGGTTAGGGTTATTGTTAGGGTAATGGATAGGTTTAGACCTAAGGTTAGGGATAGGGTTATGTATAGGATTAAGGCTAGTTTGGGGTTAGGGTTAGGTTAAGTTTAGGGTTAAAGCTAGGTTTAGGACTCTGATTAAGGCTAGGTTTTGGGTTAGGTTAGGGCTAGGGTTAAGTCTACAGCTAATGTATGAAGTAGGGTTATGGTTAGCACTGGATTATAGGGCTAGAGTTAGGGCTAGGTCTAGTGTTAGGTTGAGGTTTACGGTGATGATGATGTTTACAGCCAGGGTTAGTGTTAGGGTCAGAGTCAGGGTCAGGGTTAGTTTTCGGGTTAGGGTTAGGACTAGAATTATGGTTAGGGCTAGGTGTAGGGTTAGGGTTTGGTTTAGGTTAAATGTTAGGGTTATGGCTATGACTCGGTTTTATTTTAGGGCCAAAGCTAGGGTTAGATCTAGTTTTAGGATTAGCGTTAGTGTTAGGGGTAGTGTTAGGTTTACGTTTAGAATTAGGGTTAGGGTTTGATATATAGTTAGGGTTAGATCTAGGGTTATGGCCAATGCTATGTATAGGGCTTGGATTATACCAAGGGTTAGGACTACATTTAGGGTTCTAGTGTGAGATAGAATTAGAACTAGGGCTAGGGTTAGGGTGAGAGTGAGAGTTAGTCTTTGGGCTAGAGTTAAGGTTAGGGTTAGTAATAGGGCTAAATTAGGTCTAAGACTAGGGCTAGGGTTAGTGTTAGTTTTAGGCCTAAGGTTTGGGTTAGGGATAAAATTAAGGCTATGTTTAGGGCTAAGATAAGGGCTAGAGTTTTTGTAAGGTTTTGGGTTAGAATTAAGGCTAGGGTTAATATCAGGTCTAGGGTTAAGGTTAGATAAGAGTCAAGTTTACACCTAGGGGAATTATTAGGTTCACAGTCAGTGTTAGGGTTTGGTTTAGGTTTGATGTTAGGTTAGGGCTCGATTAGCATTAGGGTTAGAGTTAGCCTAATGATTGAGTTAGGTTTAGGGTTCAGGGTTGGTTTAGGGTAATTGATAGGTTTGGGGAAAGCAATAGGGTTAGGGTTCAGCCTATGGTTAGCATTATGGTAAGGGTTATTTTTAGGGAAATGAATACAGTTAGAGTTAAGGTTAGGGATAGGGTTATGGTTAGGATTAGGTCTTGTGTTATGGTTAATGTGAGAATTAGAACTAGGATTACGTTTGGGGTTATGTTTAGCATAAGTGTGAGGTTCTGAGCTATGATTAGGGCTATGCTGAGAGTTAGGTTCCGAGTTAGGTGTAGGTATAGGATTATGGTAAATTTTGGGTTAGGGTTGGGTTAGCGTTAGACCTAGGTTTAGTTTTAGGGTCAGAATAAGGGTCAGGGTTAGGGTTAGGATTTGGGATAGTGTTAGAGCTAAAATGAAGCCTAGGGTTAGGACGATTAATATGGTTAGGGTTTTGCTTAGTGTAATGACTAGGGATAGGTCTAGGGTTACTCTTAGGTTTAGGGTTTTGCTTACAGTAAGGAATTGATTTAAATCTAGGGTTAGGGCTATGGTTAGGGTTAGAGTTAGAGTTAAAGCTAGGTTTATGGCTCGGTTTAAGTTTAATTTTTTGTAGGGTCTACGGCTAGGATTAGGGCAATGGCTAATGTAAGAACTAGGGTTACCATTAGGGTTAGTTTTAGGGTTAAGGTTAGGAGTGAGTGGTAAGGTTAGGTTTAAGGATAGGGTAATATTTATAGCTACGATTCTTGTTAGGATAGGAGTCAGGATCAGGGTTAGTTTTATGGTTAGTGTTAAGACTCGAATTATGGCCATTGTTAATGTTAGTGTTCAGTTTGAGTTTAGGGTGGTGTTTAGAGTAGGGTGAGTGTTAGGATATGAGTCAGGGTCAGGATTAGTTTTAAGGTGAGGCATTGGACTCGAATTAGTGCTAGGTTTAGGTCTAGGTGTAGTGTTAGTGTTTGGTTTAAGTTAAGGTTTAGGGTTAGGGCTATTTTTCAGTTTTGTTTCACTGCTAGGATTAGGGTTAGAGCTAGTTTTAAGATTAGCATTAGGTTTATGTCTAGTGCTAGTGTTATGCTTCATCTTAGGTTTAAGGTTAAATTTAGATTTAGGTTTAGGGCTGGGACCAACTTTAGGGCAAGTGTTAGGGCTAGTGTTAGGTTTACGGTAGTGTATAGGGATAGAACTATGGATAGGGATAGGGCAGAATTAGAGTTAGTCTTTGGGCTAGGGTTAGGATAGGGTTAGAGATAGAGCTAAATTAGGGCTAGGATTATTGATAGGTTTTGTGTTTATATTAAGCCTAGGGTTAGGGTTAGGGTTAGGATTAGGGTTAGGGTTAGGGTTAGGTTTAAATTTAGGGTAAGGGATGACATTGTAGCTAGGTTTAAAGGTAGGGTAAAGGTTAGAATTAGGGTTAGGTGTAAGGCTAGAGTTAGGGTTATGATTAATGCTAGGTTTAGGGCTAGGAGGAGGTTTATGTGTATTTTAGGGTTAGGGCTAGGATTATGGCTAGAGCTAATTTCAGGTCCATAATTATGGTTCAAGATAGTTTTAGGATTAGATTTATGGCTACATCTAGGCTAAGGGTTAGGTGTTGGGTTATTGTCAATTTTAGAGCTAGGGGTATTATTAGGGTCAAGGTCTGGGTTAGGGTTTGGGTTAGGTTAAGGTTTCAAGTTTGGGCTTGAATTAGTTTTAGGATTAGGGTTAGGGTAATCATAGGGTTAGGTTTAGGATTCAGGTTAGGTTTAGGTTAATGGAAGGGTTAGGATTCAGTATAGGTTTACGTTTATGCCTAAAGTTGTCATTATGGTTAGGGTTATGGTTATGGTAATGGATAGAGTTAGAGACCAGTTTAAGGCTAGAGTTATGGTTACAATTAGGGCTAGTGTTAGGGTTAGGTTAGGTTTAAAGCTATGGTTAGGGCTCTGATTAGAGCTAGGTTTGGGGATATGTTAGGACTAGGGGTAGGATTACAGCTAATGTAAGTACTAGGTTTACAATTAGGGCTAGTTTTAGGGTTTTAGTGCTAGGTTTAGTGTTAGGGTTGGGTTTAGGGTTAGGATGATGTTTAGAGCTATAAGTGTTAGGGTCAGTGTCAGGTTCAGGGTTAGTTTTAGGGTTTGGCTTCCAACTCAAATTAGGGCTAGGTTTAGGTCTAGGTGTAAGGTTAGGGTTTGGCTTAGGTTAATGGTTAAAATTAGAGCTATGGCTCGGTTTTGTTATAGGGTTAGGGCTCGTTTTAGGATTAGTGTTATGGTTTGGGCTAGTGTTAAGTTAGGCTTAAGCTTCAGGTTAGGGCTAGATTTAGAGTTACGTTTTGCCTAAGGTTAGTGCTAGGGAGAAGGATAGGGCAAGGGTTAGTACTAGGTTTAGAGCTATGGTTAGGTTTATGGTAAGGGACAGGGTTAGAATGAGTGATAGGGATAGTGTGAGAGTTAGAGTTAGTCTTAGGGATAGGGTTAGGGTTAGGTTTACGGATAGGGATAAATTATGGCTAGGGTTATGTTAGGGCTAGTGTTAGGGCTAGTTTTAGGATTAGGCTTTGGCATAGAGTTAGGGTTAGATTTAGAGTTAGGTTTTGAACTAGGGTTAGTGCTAGGGCTAAGAATAAAGCAAGGGTTATCATTAGTGTTAGGGTTACAGTTAGGGTTTACTTTAGGCTAAGGATGTGGTTATAGCTAGGTTTAGGGCAAGGGCGAAGGTTAGTATATGGTTAGAACTAGGGTTAAGTTTAGGGTTATGATGAAGGCTATGTTTAGGGCTACGATGAGGTCTAGGATTTGTTTCCGGGTTAGGGATAGTAATAGGGCTATGGCTATTATCATGTCTTGGGTTACAGTTAGTGATAGATTTAGTGTTAAGTTTAAGTCTTGGTCCAGTGTAAAGGTTAGGTTTTTGGTTAAGTTTAGGTTTATATCTAGGGTTATTTTTAGAATCAGGGTCAGGATTAGGGTTTGGTTTAAGTTAGTGTTTAGGTGCAGGGTTCGAATTAGTGTTAGATTTAGGGTTTAGGTTTGGTTTAGTGTAATTTATAGGGTTAGGGTTAGGCCTAGGGTTATCAGAAGGGTTAGGGTCATCATTTGGGTTACTGATAGGATTAGCCCAAAGGTTAGCACTAGAGTTATGTATAGGATTAAAGCTAGTGTTTGGGTTATTGTTAGGTTTACGTTTAGGGTTAAAGCTAGGTTAGGACTCGGATTAAGGCTAAGTTTTGGGATAGTTTAGTGCTAGGGTTAAGGCTACCACTAAGGTATGAAGTAGGTTTATGATTACAGTTATTTATAGAGTTATGTCTAGGTCTAGTGTTAAGTTTAGGTTTACGATGATGATGATGTTTAGAGACAGGGTTAGTGTGAGAGTCAGAGTCAGGGTCAGGGTTAGTTTTTGGGTTAGGTTTAGAGTATAATTTGTGATAGGGTTAGGGCTAGGTGTAGGGTTAGGGTTTGGTTTAGGTTAAGGGTTAAAGTTAGGGCTATGACTTGGTTTTGTTTTAGGGCTAGGGTTTAGGGTTAGGGCTAGTTTTAAGATTAGTCTTAGGGTTAGGGCTAGTGTAAGTGTGAGATTTAGGCTTAGGTTAAGGATTAGGAATAAGAGTAGAGTTATGGTTTGATTTAGTCTTAGGGTTAGGGTTAATTTTAGAGTTAGGTTTATATCTAGGTTTTGAGATAGGGCTAAGTATAGGCCTAGGGTAGGTCTAGGTTTAGGGCTGGGTGTATGGTGATGGTAAGGGATAGGTTAGAAATAGGTATAGGGCGGAGTGTGAGAGTTAGGATTAGTATTAGGGTTAGGGTTAAGCTTAGGGATAGGGCTAAATTAGGGCTACAGTTAGTGTTAAGATTAGGCCTAGGGTTAGGTTTAAGATTAGTGTTAGGGTTAGTTTAAGGGTTAGGTTTAGGGCAAGGGATGGGAATATAACTAGTTTTAGGACTAGGGTGAGAATTAGGATTATGGTTAGGGTTAACATTGTTAGAGTTAGGGTTATGATTAAGGCAAGGTACATGGCTAGGATGTGGGCTAAGTTTTGTATTAGGTTAAGGCTAAGATGGGAGCTAGGACTAATGACAGGTCTAGGGTACAGTTAGGGATAGTTTTGGGGTTAGGTTTATGGCTAGGTCTATTGTAAAGGTTAGGTTTCTTGTTAGGATCAGGTGTAAAGCTATAGGTATTATTAGAGTCAGGGTCAAATTTAGGGTTCGGTTTAGGTTAAGGTTTAGGTTTAGGGCTCAAATTAGTCTTATGTTTAAAGATTGGGTAATGACACCGTTAGGTTTGGGTTCAGGTTATGTATAGGTTAATGGACAGGGTTAATGTTAATGCTAGGATTAGGGTTCCGCCTAGGGTTAGCATAAGGATTATAGTTATCTTAGGGTAATGAAAAGGGTTAAAGCTAGGGTTAAGACTAGGATTATGGTTAGAATTAGTTCTAGGTTTAGGCTTAGGGTTATGGTTAGGGCTAGGATTATTGTTAGGGTTATCTTTAGTGTTGAAGCTAAGGTAGGGCTTGGATTAGGGCTAGCTTTTGTGATAGGTTAGGGCTATGACTAAGGTAAGAACTAGTGTAATGATTAGGACTAGTTTTATGGTTAATGCTATGGCTAGGTGTAGTTTTAGGGTTAGTTTTAGGGTTAGTGTTAGTGTCAGGGACAGTGTTCGGGTAGGATAATGGTTAGGGTTTCATCCAGAATTAGGACTAGGGTTAGGTCTAGAGGTAGGGTCAGAGTTTGGGTTAGGTTAAGGGTTATTGTTAAGGCTAAGTATAGTTTGTATTTAGGTCTAGAGGTATAGTTATGGCGAGATTTAGGATTAGGTTTCTGTCTAGGTCTAGTATTAGGGTTAGGTTTAGGTATAAGTTTACCAGTAAGGTTAGTGTTAGGTTTCAGATTAGGGTTAGGTTTAGATTTAGACCTAAGATTAGTGATAGGGTCAGAATAATGGTCAGGGATAGGTTAGGGTTTGGGTTATGGTTTGATCTAGAATGAAGGCTACGGTTAGGACTAGTTATAGACCTTAGGATTTTGGTTAGGCTAAGGATTAGTTCTAAGAATATGGTTAGCATTGGGGTGAGGGTTTGGCTTAGGGTAAGGGATAGGGATAGAGCTAGGATTAGCACCAGGGTTAGGGTTAGGTTTAGGGTTAAAGCTTGTGTTAGGGCTTGGATTAAGGCTAGTTTTGTATTAGGGTTAGGGATAGTGTTATGGTTACGACTATTGTAAGAACTAGGGTTATAATTAGGATTAGTTTTGGTGTTAGGTTTAGGGCTAGGTTTAGTGTTAGGGTTAGGTTTAAGGTTAGGGTGATATTTAGAGCTAGGTTTACTGTTTGGATATGAGTCAGGGTCATGGTTATGTTTAGGGTTGGGGTTAGGATTCAAATTAGGGATAGGGTTAGGGTGGTGTAGGGTTAGGTTTTGGTCTAGGGTAAGGGTTAGTGTTAGGGGTATGGCTCGGTATTGTTTTAGGGCTAGGGCTAGGGTTAGGGCTAATTTTAAGATTAGCATTAGGGTTAGAGCTAGTTTCAGGGTTAGGCTGAGGCATCCGTTTAGGGTTAGTTTTAGAGATAGTTTTCAATCTAGAGTTAGTACTATGGCTAAGGATAGTGCAAGGGTTATGACTAGGGTTAGAGCTTGGTTTAGGGTTACCATAATGGATAGATTTAGAAGTAGGGATAGGTCTTGTGTGAGAATTATGGTTAGTCTTAATTCTAGGGTTAGGGTTAGGGTTAGGAATAGGGCTAAATTAGGGCTAGGATAATGGCTAGGTTTAATGTTAGGTTTAAGGCTAGAGTTAGCATCATATTTAGGGCTAGGTCTAGTTTTAGGGTTAGGGTAAGGGTTAGGGATAAAGCTATGGTTAAGGCTAGGGGGAGTGTTAGATTTAGTGTTAGGTCTGGGTTAGTGTTATGGTTATGGTTATGGTTATGGTTATGGTTATGGTTAGGGTTGGGGTTAGGGCTAGGGTTTTCATTAGGGTTAGGGTTAGTTTTGGAGTAATGTATTGGATTAAATGTAAGATTAGGTTTAGGGTTAAGTTTAGCTTATGGTTAAATTTAGGTTGAGGGATAGGTTTAGTTTTGATTCATGGTAAGGTTTACAGTTAAGTTCATGGCAAGGTTTAGGTTTAGGGTTAGGTCGAGTTTTAGGTTTATGATTAGGGTTAGGGATAGGGCTAGGCTTAGGGCTAGGTTTATTATTAGGTTTAGGGGTAAGGTTAGGGTAATGTTAGAGTTAGAGCTAGTGTTAGTACTAGGGTTAAGGTTAGGATTACGTCTAAGTTTACGTTTAGGTTTAGGAATAGGTGTAGGGTTTTGTTTAGGCTAAGTGTTAGGCTTTGAGCTAGGGTTATGTGCAAGGCAAGGGATAGGGTTAGGGCTACATTTAAGTTTATGGTTATGTTTAGGGTAGGTTTATGCCTCAGTTTGGGGTTAGGCTTTGTTTTAGGTTTAGGCCCAGGTTTAAGGCTATGTGTAATGTAAGATCTAGGGTTCTGATTAGAGCTAGTTTTAGGGTTAGAGTTATGGGTATGTCTAGTGTTAGGTTTAAGTTTTGGGTTAGGTTCAGGTTTAGAGCTAGGTTTAGTGTTAATGTTACGGTCGAGTGTTCAGGTTAGAGTTAGGTTTAAGGTGAAAGGCAGAAGTTAGTTTAGGTCTAGGGATAAGGTTAGTGTTTGCTTTAGGTTAAGGATTATGTTAGGGCTAGGGCTCAGGGTTTTTAGATCTAGGTCTAGAGTTATGGCTATATTTAGGATTAGGCTTAGGTCTAGGACTAGTGTTAGGGTTAGGTTTAGGTATAAGTTTACTCATAGGTCTAATTTTAGGGTTTAGTTCTGGGTTAGATTCAGATTTAGACTGAGAGTTTGTGTTAGGGTAAGGATTTGAGTTAGGGTTAGAGCTAGAATGAGGGCTAGAGTTAGGACTAGTAATAGGGTTAGGGTTTGGATTAGGCTATGGATTAGGATTAGGACTAAGGTTAGTATTATGGATAGGGTTTGGCTTAGGGTAAGTGATAGAGTTAGAGCTAGGGTTAGGGCTGGGGTTATGGTTAGGGTTAGGGCTAAATTTACGTTTAGGTTTAGGTTTACTTCTAGAGTTAGGGTTCAGATTAGGGCTAATTTTTCTGATAGGTTTAGGGGTAGGGTTAGGGCTATGGCTAATATAAGAACTAAGGTTATGATTAGAGTTAGTATTTGGTCTAGATCTAGGGTTAGCATTATCTTTAGGGTTAGTGTGATATGTAGAATTAAGGTTAGTGTTAGAATATAACTCAGGGTCAGGGTTAATTTTTGGACTCGGACCTGAATTAGAGCTAGAAGGTTTGGTAAGGCTTAGGGTTACCGTTTGTTTTAGGTTAATATTTAGGGTTAGGACAATGGCTCGGTTTTGTTTAAGGGATAAGGCTAGGGTTATGGCTAGTTTTAAGATTAGTGATACTGTTAGGTCTAGTGGTAGGTTGAGGATTAGGCTTAGGGTTAGGGTCAAATGTAGAGTTATGGTTAAATCTAGGGTAAGGTCTAGAGCAAGGGTTAGGGCTATGGTTAGGGCTTGTGTTAGGTTTATTTCAATGGATAGGGTTAGAACTAGAAATAGGGCTGGGGAGAGTTAGAGTTAGTCTTAGGCCAAGGTTAGGGAAAGAGTTAGGGTTAGGGCTAAATTAGGGCTAGGGTTAGTGTTAGGGTTAGGCCTAAGGTTAGGGCTATTGATATGGTTAGTTTTAGGGTTAGAGTTAGTGATAGGGTTAGGGCAAAGGATAAGGTTATACCTAAATTCAGGTCTAGGGCAAGGGTTAAAATTTCAGAAAGATCTAGAGTTAGGGTTTGGGTTAGTATTAAGGCTAGGTATACGCTAAGATGAGGACTAGTGTTTGTGTCAGGGTTAAGGCTAGGATTAGGGTTAAGGCTAATGTCAGGTCTGAGTTTATGGTTATGGTTAGTTTTAGGGTTAGGTTATTGCTAAGTTTAGTGTAAAGTTTAGGTTAAGGGTCAGATGTATTATTAGAGTCAGGGTTCGAGTAGGGTTTGGTTTAGGTTAAGATTCAAGGTTAAGTCTTGAATTAGTGTTAGGGATATTGTATAGGTAGCTGTATAGATAGTGTATAGATACGGTAGTTGATAGGGTTAGGTTTAGGGTTCAGGTTAGGTTTAGAGT
The DNA here is from genome assembly GCF_047511675.1 of Marmota flaviventris. Lineage (NCBI taxonomy): Eukaryota > Metazoa > Chordata > Mammalia > Rodentia > Sciuridae > Marmota > Marmota flaviventris. The sequence goes on along the minus strand of NC_092510.1, from coordinate 12,250,499 downwards.
AATGAATAGGGTTAGTGTTAGCAATAGTGTTAGCGTTAGGCCTATGGTTAGCATTTGGGTTAAGCTTATCTTTAGGGTAATGGATAGGGTTAGATCTAAGTTTAGGGCTAGGGTTAAGGTTAGAATTAGAACTAGAGTTAGGGTTATGCCTAGGGTTCATGTTAGGGTTAGGATTGGGGTAAGTGTCAGTGTTTGAGCTAGAATTAGGCTAGCGTGTGGGTTAGGGTTAGAGTGAGGGCTAATGTTAGCATTATGGTTATGTTTAGATTAAGGTTAGAGTTTGATCTAGAATTAGAGTTAGAGTGAGGGTTAGGGTTAGGATTAGGTGTAGACTTATAGTTAGGGTTACAATAAGGGCTAGGTTTAGGGCTAGGATAAGGTTTTGTGTGAGGTTTATGGCTATCATTAGGGCTATGGGTAATTTAAGAGCTAGAGATATGGTTATGGCTAGTTTTAGGGTTAGGGTTATGGATAATTCCAATATTCTAGTTAGGTTTTGGGTTAGGATAAGATTTAGATATAGGATTTGTTTTAGAGTAATGGTCATTGTTCGGGTTAGGGTTAGATTTAGGGTGAGGGCCAGATTTAGGACTAGCGTTGGGTCTAGGGATAGAGTTAGTCTTTAAGTTAGGTTAACAGTTATTGTTAGGGCTAGTGCTAGATTTTTGCTTAGAGCTAAGGCTAGATTTGTGACTCTATTTAGGATTAGGTTTGGTCTAGTGCTAGTGTTACTATTATGTTTAGGTATAGGTTTACCAATAGAGGTAGGGTTAGGGTTCGCTTTAGGGTTAGTGTCAGGTTTAGACCTAGGGTTAGTGTTAGGTTCAGAATAAGGGTCAGGGTTAGAGTTATGGTTAGAGCTAGAATGAGGGCTAGGGTTAGGACTAGTAATAGAGATAGGATTTGAGGTAGGCTAAGGATTATGGTTAGCATTTGGGTAGCATTAGGGTGAGGGTTTGGCTTAGGGTAAGGTATAGAGGTAGAGTTAGGGTTAGGGTTATGGGCAGGGTTAGGTTTAGGGTTATACCTAGGTTTAGGGCTCGAAATAGGGCAAGGATTTGTGTTACCATTAGGGCTACAGCTAATGAAAGAACTAGGATTCTGATTAGTGCTAGTTCTAGTGTTAACATTAGGGCAATGTTTAGAGCTAGGGTTACTGTTAGGGTCCGAGTAAGGGTCAGGGTTACTTCTAGGTTAGAGTTAGGACTCAAATAAGAACTATGTTTAGGGCTAGGTGTATGGTTATGGTTTGGTTTAGATTAAGGGTTAGTGTTATGGCTCGATTTTTTTTTAGGGCTAGGGTACTGTTAGGGCTAGTTTTCCAATTATCATTTGGGTTAAGGCTAGTGTTAGAGTGAGCTTTAGGCTAAAAGTTAGGGTTAGATCCATGTTTAGGGCTAGGGTGAAAGTTAGGGCTAGTGTTGGGGCAAGGAGTAGAAATAGGGTTTGGGTTATGGTAACAGATAGGTTTAGAACTAGGAATAGGGCTAGGGCAAGAGTTAGAGTTGGTCTTAGGGCTAGGGAGATTGTTAGCTTTAGGGTTAGGGCTAGATTAGAGCTATGGTTAGTGGTAGGTTTAGCCCTAGGTTTAGGACTAGGGTTAGGGTTAGCATTAGGGTTAGGGTAAGCTATGATGTTACAGCTACATTTTGGGCTATGGCAAGGGATAGATTAGTGTTAGGACTCTGGTTAATGTTAGGATTAGGACTAAGGCTAGTCCTAAGGCTAGCATTAGGGGTACGGTTTGTGCTAGGGTTAGGGCTAGGATTAGATCAATGGCTTATGTCAGTTCTAGGGTTATGGATAGGGATAGTTTTATGTTTAGGTATTTGACCAGGTCTATTTTAAGGGTTACACTGAGGGTTAGGGTCAGGTTTACAGCTAGGGGTATTATTAGGGTCAGAGTCAGGATTAGGGTATGGGTTAAGTTAATGTTTAGGGTTAGGGCTAAAAGTAGCATTAGGGTAAGGGTACTGAATATGGGTAGGGTCCATGTTGATGTAAGTTCCTGTTATCCCTAGTTTTTCTAGTGTTTTGAACATAAAGGGATGCTGTATCTTGTCGAATGCTATTTCTGCATCTATCGAGATGATCATATGGTTCTTGTCTTTAAGTCTATTGATGTGGTGGATTACATTTATTGATTTCTGTATATTGAACAGCCTTGCATCCCAGGGATGAATCCTACTTGATCATGATGCACAATTTTTTGATATGCTTTTGTATTCAATTTGCCAGGATTTTATTGAGAAGTTTTGCATCCAAGTTCATTAGAGATATTGGTCTGTAGTTTTCTTTCTTTGAAGTGTCTTTGTCTGGTTTCAGGATCAGGGTGATGTTGGCCTCATAGAATGAATTTGGAAGAGCTCCAAGACATATAATTATGAAGATAGCCAACATACAGAACAAGGAGAGAATATTAAAAGCTACAAGAGAAAGGAGGCAGATTACATTCAGGGGTAAACCAATTAGGTTAACGACTGATTTTTCATCGCAGACTTTGAAAGCGAGAAGATCCTGGAACAACACATTTCAAAAACTGAAAAATAATGGATTCCAACCAAGAATACTGTATCCAGCAATATTAAGCTTCAGATTTGACAATGAAATTAAAATCTTTCATGATAAACAAAAGCTAAAATAATTTGCAGCCAGAAAACCAGCACTGCAAAGCATTTTGAGCAAAATATTACAAGAAGAGGAATTGAAAAATAGTGCCCAAAACTAACAGAGGGAGGTATCTCAGTAAAGGGGGAGGAAAATAACCAAAAAGTAAAAACTAGCCAAACTAAAATAAATAAATAAATAAATAAATAAATAAACATGACTGGAAGTCCAAATCATATTTCAATTGTAACCTTAAATGTTAATGGCCTAAACTCACCAATCAAGAGACATAGGCTAGTAACCTGGATCAAAAAAACAAATCCAACAATATCTGCCCAGATTGAGTCAGGAAGACATACACAATTTAAACAGACCAATAACAAAGGAAGAAATAGAAGAAGCCATCAAAAGACTACCAACCAAAAAAAGCCCTGGACCGGATGGGTATACAGTGAAGTTCTACAAAACCTTCAAAGAAGAATTAATACCAATACTTTTCAAGCTATTTCAAGAAATAGAAAAAGTAGGCTTAAATTTATTGTTATGATTAGATCTAGGTTTAGGGCTGGGGTCTGCATTAGGGTTAAGGTTAGGGCTAGTGTTAGGGTTATGGTAACTTATAGGGTTAGAACTAGAAATAGGACTGGGGTCCTATTAGTGTTATTCTTTGGGCTAGGGTTAGGGGTAGGTTTAGGGTTAGGGCTAAATTAGGGCTAGGATTAGCGCTAGGGTTAGTGTTAGGGTTAGTGTTAGGGTTTGGGTTAGATTTAGGTTAAGGGGGTTATATCTAGGTTAGAGGTAGAGTTCAGGTTTGAATTTGATTTAGGGCTAGGATTAGGGTTCAGGTTAGGATTAAGACTAGGTTTATTGCCAGGATGAGTGTATGTGTAATGGCTAGGACTAAGATTAGGGCTAAGGCTAATGTCAGGTCTAGGTTCAAAGTAAGTTGTAGTTTTATGGTTAGGTTATAGCTAGATCTAGTGTAGGGTTAGGTTTAGGGTAATTATCAGGTTTAGAGCTAGGTGTTTTATTAGTGTCAGGATCCAGGTATGGTTTGGTTTAGGTTAAGGTTCAGGGTTAAGGCTTGAATTACCATTAGGGTTCGGTTTAGGATTCGGGTAATGGATAGTGTTAGGTTTAGGATTCAGGTTAGGTTTAGAGTAATGGATATGTTTATTGTTAGCGATAGGGTTAGTGTTAAGTGTAGGGATAGCATTTGGTTTAGGCTTATCTTTAGGGTAATGGATAGGATTAGAGCTAAGGTTAGGGCTAGGGTTAAGGTTAAATTTATGGCTAGGGTTAAGATTAGGCCTAGGCTTAGTGTCAGGATTAGGATTAGGGTAAGTATTAGAGTTTGAGCTAGCATTAGGTCTAGGGCAATGGTTAGGGTTAGAATCAGGGCTAGGGTTAGGTTTAGGTTTAGTGTTATGATTAGGGAAAGTGTTGGAGTTTGAGCTAGGTTTAGGACTAGGTCGAGGGTTAGGTCTAGTGTTACAGTTAGGTGTACAATTATGGCTAGGTTTAGGGCTAGATAAGGGCTAGGTTTGTTTGATGTTTCTGGCTAGCGTTAGGGCTATGGGTAACATAAGAGCTCGGGTTATGGTTATGGCTAGTTTTAGGGTTAGGGTTATGGATAAGTCTAATGTTAGGGCTAGGTTTTGGGTTAGGATAAGGTTTAGAGCTAGGGTTTTTGTTAGGGTAAGTGTTAGTGTTTTCATTAGGGTTATGGCCAGAATTAGGAATAGCATTGGGTCTAGGGATAGGGTTAGTCTTTGTGTTAGGTTAAGGGTTATTGTTAGGGCTAGTTCAAGGTTTTTGTTTAGTGCTAGGGCTAGAATTATGACTCTATTTAGGATTAGGTTTGGTCTAGTGCTAGTGTTACTGTTAGGCTTAGGTATAGATTTTCTGGAAGGGGAAGAGTTAGGGTCCAGTTTAGGGTTAGTGTCAGGTTTAGATCTAGTGTTAGTGTTAGGGTCAGAATAAGGGTCAGGTTTTGGGTTAAGGTTAGAGCTAGAATAAAGCTGAGGGTTAGGACTAGTAAAAGAGGGTTTAGGATATGCTAAGGATTAGTGTTAGGACTAGGGTAGCATTAGGGTGAGGGTTTTGCTTAGGGTAATGGATAGGATTAAAGGCAGGGTTAGGAATAAAAATAGGGTTAGGGATAGGGTTAGTGTTAGGTTTAGGGTTACTGTTAGGATTAGGTTTAGGGTAAGGATTGCGGTTTGAGTTAGGGTTAGAGTTAAGGTTGGGGATAGTGTTAGTGTTTGTGTTAGAATTATAGTTAGGTTTAGGATTAGTGTTAGGTTTAGGGTTATGGTTAGGTTAGGTTTAAGGTTAGGATTAGGTGAGTGTTAGGTTTAGTGTAAGTGTTAGGGCTGGGGTTAGTGTTAGGATTAAGGTTAGGTTTAGAGACAGTCTTAAGTTTAGGGATATGGTTAGGGTTAGGGTTAGTGTTAGGGTTACTGTAAGGTTTAGTGTTAGGATTTGTTTTAGGTTTAGGGTTTGGTTTAGGCTTAGTGTTACAGGTAAGATTAAGGTTACTCTTAGGGTTAGGTTTAGTATTAGGATTAGGGGTAAGGTTATTGTTAGGGTTAGAGTTAGTGTTCAGATAGGATTAGGTTTAGGCTTAGAGGTCAGCTTAGGGTTAGGGTTAGTTTTACAGTTAGGGTTAGGGTTGGCTTTAGGGGTAGTGTTAGGATTAGTGTTACGGTTAGTGTTCAGTTAGGGTTAGGATTTGTGTTAGGGTTAGTGTTAAGGTTATCATTAGGGTTATGGTTAAATTAGAGTTAGAATTAGGGATAGGGTTAGGGTTATTGTTAGGGTTGGGGTTAGTGTTAGGTTTAGGTTTTGGTTTAGGGTTAGTTATAGTGTTAAGTTTGGGGTAAGGGTTAGTGTTAGGGTTACGGTTAGGGTTAAGGTTAGTGTTAAGTTTAGTGTTAGGGTTAGGTTTAAAACTAGGTTTAGGTAGGGGTTAGGGCTAGGTTAGGTTTAGGGTTTCATTAGGGTTTCTTTTAGCGTTAGTGTTAGGTTAAGGGTTTATCTTAGGGTTAGGGTTAGGATGTGGGTTAGTGTTAAGGTTATGGTTAGGATTAGGTTTAGGTTTCATGTTAGAGTTAGGGTTTGGCTTAGTGATAAGGTTATTGTTAGGATTAGGTTTAGGGTTCATGTTAGAGTTAGGGTTAGGGTTAGTGTTAGGTGTAGGTTTACAGTTAGGGTTAGGGTTAGTTTTACAGTTAGGGTTAGGTTTAGGGTTAGAATTATTCTTTGGTTTGCTGTTATAGTGAGTTTTAGGGTTAGTGTTAGGTTTAGAGGAATTGTTAGAGTTAGGGTTACATTTTTGGTGAGGTTTAGGGTTAGGGTTAGGGTTAGTGTTAGTGATAGTGTTAGGGATAGGGTTAGGGTTAGGGTTAGGTTTAGGGTTAAGTTTAGTATTAGGGTAAGGGTTAGGTTTAGGGTAGTTTTATGGTTAGGGTTAAGAATGGGGTTAGGCTTCGTTAAATGGTTAGGGTTAGGGTTAGTGATCTGATTAGGATTAGGTTTAGAATAAGGATTAAGTTTAGGATTAAGGTAGTGTTAGTGTTAGTGCTAGGTTTAGGTTTAGTTTTAGGGTTAGTGTTAGGGTAAGGGTTAAGGTTAGTTTTAGGGATAGTGTTAGGTTTAGGGTTCGGTTAATTTAAGGGTTAGCGTTAGAGTTAGTGTTAGGTTTAGGTTAGAGTTAGTGTTAGTGTTAGTATTAGTGTTAGGGTTAGTGTTCGGGTTTGGGATAGTTTTAGGGTTTGGGTTAATTTTAGGTTATTTTTAGAGTTAAGTTTAGGCTTAGGGTTAGTGTTATGGTTAGGTTTAGTGTTAGGTTTACGGTTAGGGTTAGTGTTAGGATTAGTGTTAGTGTTAGTGTTATTCTTAGGGTAAGGGTTAGGGTTAGAGTTAGGGTTAGGGTTAGAGTTTGGATTAGGGTTAAGTTTATGGATATGTTTAGGGTAAGAGTTAAGGTTAGGATTAGGGTTAGGGTTTGTGTTAGATTTAGAGTTAGGGTTATGGTAGGATTAGGTTTAGATTTAGGGATGGGGAAGTGTAGTGTTAGTTTTAGGTTAAGGGTAAGATTAGGGTTAGTGTTATGGTCAGTGTTAGGGTTATTGTTAGGGTTAATAGTAGGTTTAGCATTAGGGTTATGGTTAGGTTTAGTCATAGGTTTAGTGTTACTGTTACACAAAGCTTTAAATTACGGTTAGATTAGGTTTAGGTTTATGGTTTGGATTAGTGTTTGTGTTCAGGTTAGGTAATGGGTTAGGGATAAGGTTACAGTTAGTGTTAGGATTAGTGTAGGGTTAAGATTGGGGTTAGGGTTAGAATAAAGGTTAGGGTTTGGATTAGTCTTTGGGTCAGGGTTAGAAATAGGTTTATGGTTATTGTTAGTTTTAGGATTAATGTTAGTGTTAGGGTTAGTGTTAGGTTTAGGTTAGTGTTAGGATTAGGTTAAGGGAATGGTTACAGTTAGGGATATGGGCGTGTTAGGTTTAGATTTAGGGTTAGTGTTAGGTTTAGGTTTAGGGTTAGGTTTAGAATTAGGGTTAGGGTTATGATTAGGGTTAGGGTTTGTGATAGGTTAGAGTTAGAGTTAGGGTCAGTTTAAGGATTAGGAAGAGAATCAGTGTTTGAGTTAGGTTTAGGTTTAAATTTAGGTTTAGGGTTAGGGTTAGTGTCAGGGTTAAGGTTTAGTGTTAATGTTACAGTGAGAGTCCAGTTAGATTTAGCATTAGGGTTACTGTTAGGGTTAGGGTTAAATTTAGGGTTAGTGTTAGGGTTATTATTAGTGTTTGGTTAGGTTTAGTGTTAGGGTTAGTGTTAGGGTTAGAGTTAGGGTTTGTGTTAGATTATGGTAAGGGTTGGTTTAGTGTTAGAGTTAGATTTAATCTTAGGGTTAAGGTTAGTGTTAGGGTTAGGGTGAGAAGTCTAGTTAGGGTTAGGGTTAGGGTTAGTGTTTGGGTTAGTGTTTCTGTTAGGGTTAGTGTTGGAGTTAGTATTAGTGTTTCTGTTAGGTTTAGGGTTAGGGATAGTATTAGATTTAGGGTTAGGGTTAGTGTTAGTTTAGGGTAAGGGTTTGGGTTAGGGTTAGTGTTAGGCTTAGGGTAAAGTTTAGGGATAGGGTTTGGGTTATGAAAAGATTTAGTGTTAGTGTTACGGTTAGGGTGAGGGTGAGGTTTAAATTTAGGGTTAGTGTTATTGTTAGGGTTGTGTTAGAGTTTGTGTTAGGGTTACGGTTAGGGTTAAGTTTAGAGTTAGGGTTACAGTTAGAATTCAGGTTAAGTTTAAAGTTAGGGTTAGAATTTGGTTAGGGTTAGGGTTAGGGTTTGTATTAGGGTTAGTGTCAGGGTTAGTGTTATGATTTCTCTAAGGTTAGGGTTGGGTTAAGCTTAGTGTTACAGTTAAGATTAAGGTTACGGTTACAATTAAGGTTAGTATTAGGGTTAGTGTTATGGTTAGGGTTAAGGTTAGTGTTTGTGATAGGGTTAGGTTTAGGCTTAGGGTTCAGGTTAGGGTTAAGGTTAGCGTTAGTTTTAGATTTAGTGTTAGGGTTGGTTTTAGGGTTAGTGTTAGGGTTAGTGTTCAGTTAGGGTTAGGTTTTTGTTAGGATTAGGGCTAAGGTTATCATTAGGCTTATGGTTAAGTTAAGATTTAGAAGTAGGGTTTTGATTACTGTTGCAGTTAGGGTTATATTTAGTGTTAGGTTTAGGTTTAGAGTTAGTGTTAGTTATATATTTTGGATTAGATTTAGGGTCAGTGTTAGGGATATTATTAGTGTTTTGGTTAGGTTTAATATTAGAGTTAGTGTAGGGTTAGGGTTAGAGTTAGTGTTAGCTTAGGGTACACGTTAGGTTTAGGGTTAGTGTTAAAGTTAGGGTTAGAGTTAGTGTTAGGATTAGAATTTGAATTAAGGTTAGTTTTAAGGTTAGTATTAGCATTTTGGTTATGTTTAGAATTAGGGTTAGGATTAGGATTAGTGTTAGATTAGGGTTACTGTTGCGGTTAGGGTTAGTGTTATGGTTAGGGTGAGAGGTCCTATTAGGGTTAGATTTACGGTTAGAGTTAGGGTTAGATTTAGGTGAGGTTAAGGGTTGATTTAGTGTTAGAGTTAGGGATAGGGTTAGGGTCAGAGTGACGGTTATGCTTAGGGTGTGTGTTAATGTTAGTGTTAGAGTTAGTATTAGCTTTTTGTTAATGTTTAGGGTTAGGGTTAGTGTTAGTGTTAGGATTAGGGTTTTTGTTAGGTTAGGGTTATGGTTGCGGTTAGGGTTAGTGTTAGGGTTAGGGTGAGAGGTCTTCTTAGGGTTAGGGTTAGGATTAGTGTTAGGTTTAGGGTTAGTGTTAGGGTTAGTATTAGCTTTTAGGTTATGTTTAGGTTTAGGGTAGTAGTGTTAGTCTTAGGGTTATGATTAGTGTTAGTTTATGATTACGTTTGCTGTTAGAGTTAGTATTAGGGTTAGGGTGAGAGGTCCTCTTAGGTTTAGGGTTAAGGTTACTGTTAGTGTTAGTGTTAGTGTTAGGGTTAGTGTTAAGGTTAGTATTGAAATTTTGGTTAGGTTTGGAGTTAGTGTTACTGTTAGGGTTAGTATTAGCTTTTTAGTTATGTTTAGGTTTAGGGTTAGTGTTAGTCTTAGGGTTACGTTTATTGTTAGTTTAGGGTTACAGTTGTGGTTTGGGTTAGTGTTAGGTTTAGGGTGAGAGTTCCTCTTAGGTTTAGAGTTAAGGTTAGTGTTAGGGTTAGGGTTAGTTTTCGGGTTAGTGTTAAGGATAGTATTAGCATTTTGTTTGGGTTTAGGTTTAAGGTTAGTCTAAGGGTTAGGGTTAGTGTTAGTAATATGTTAGTGTTACTCTTGCAGTTAGGGTTAGTGTTAGGGTTAGGGTGAGAGGTCCTATTAGGGTTACGGTTAGGGTTAGAGTTAGGTGAGGTTAAGGGTTGATTTAGTGTTAGTGTTAGAGTTAGGCTTAGGGTTAATATTACTGTTATGGTTTGGGTTTGAATTAGGGTTAGTGTTAGGGTTAGTATTAGCCTTTTGTTTATTTTTGGGTTAGGTTTAGTGTTAGTGTTAAGGTTAGGGTTAGTGTTAGCTTATGGTTACAGTTGCAGTTAGGGTTAGTGTTAGGGTTAGGGTGAGAGGTCCTCTTAGTTTTGGGGTTAGGTTTAGTGTTAAGGTAAGGGTTAGTGTTAAGTTTAGTGTTAGGGTTACTATTAGCTTTATTGTTAGGCTTAGGGTTAGGGTTAGTGTTAGTCTTAGTGTTAGGTTTAGTGTAAGGTTGCGGTTATGGTTGCAGTTAGTGTTAGTGTTAGGGTTAGGGTGAGAGTTCCTCTTAGGGTTAGGGTTAAGGTTATTGTTAGGGTTATGGTTAGGGTTAGTGTTAGCGTCAGTGTTAGAGTTAGTATTAGTGTTTTGTTTAGGTTTAGGATTAGGGTCAGTATTACTTTCAGAGTTAAGGTTCGTGTTAATTTAGGGTAAGGTTTAGGGTTAGAATTAGTGTTACGGTTAGTGTTAGGTTTAGGGTAAGGTTTAGCGCTAGGGTTAGGGTTATGAAAAGAGTTAATGTTAGTGTTAGGGTTAGGGTTAGGGTGAGGTTGAGGTTTGGGGTTAGTGTTTTTGTTAGGGTTGTGTTAGGGTTTGTGATAGGGTTATGCTTAGGGTTAAGTTTAGAGTTAGAGTTAGGATTCGGGTTAAGGTAAAAGTTAGATTTAGAATTAGGTTAGGATTATGGTTAGGGTTAGGGTTAGGGTTAGGGTTATTGTTAGGGTTAGCGTTAGCGTTAGGGTTAGTGTTAGAGTTAGTATTAGTGTTTTGGTTAGGTTTACCATTATTGTTAGTGTTATTTTCATTATTAGGTTTATTGTTAGGTTAGAGTAAGATTTAGGGTTAGGTTTAGTGTTAGGGTTATGGTTAGTGTTACTGTTTGAGTTAGGGTTAGAGTAAGGTTTAGAGGTAGGGTTAAATTTAGTGTTAGGGTTTGGGTTAGGGTTAGGTTTCCAGTAAGGTTAAGGTTAGTGTAAATTTAGGGTTAGGATTAGTGTTAGGTTAGGGTTAGGGTTATGGTTAAATTTGGTTTATTTTACGGTTACTCTTAGTGTTAGGATTAGGGTTAGGGTTTCGGTTAGGATTAGGGTTAGTGTTAGGTTATGTATAGTGTTAGTGTTAGGGTTAGGAACAGTGTTAGGTAATATTTAGGTTTAGGTTTAGGGTTATAATTAGAGTTAGTGTAGGTAAGGGTTAGGGTTAGGGTGAGTGTTAGTGTTAGGTTTAGTGTTATTGTTAGGTTTAGGTTTAATTTAGGGTTAGGGGTAGAGTTATGGATAGGGATAGTGTTAGGGTTGGGGTTAGGTTTGTAGTAAGGGTATGTGTTATGGATAGGGTTAGGGTTAGATTTTGGTTAGGGTTAGGGATTGGCTTAAGTTTCATGTTAAAGTTAGGGTTAGTGTTAGGCTTAGGATTAGGGTAAGTGTTAGGGTTATTGTTAGCATTATGGCTAAGGTTAGCTTTAGAGTTTGGTTTAGCATTATATTTAAGTTGTGGGTTAGATTTACAGTTAGGTTTAGGGTTATTGTCAGGCTTACAGTTAGGTTTAGTTTTAATGTAAGTGTTACTGTTACAGATAGGATTAGGGTTTGGGTTAGTGTTAGGATAAGGGTTCGGGTTAGGTTTCAGGTTAGGCTTAGGGTTAAGGTTAGGGGTAGTTTTAGGGTTAGGTTTAAGTTTAAGTTTAGGATTAGGGTTACTGTTAGGGTTAGGATTAGAGTTCATCTTAGAGTTACGGTTACGGTTAGTGTAAGGTTTAGGTTAGGTATAGGATTAGGGTTTGTTTTAGGGTTAGAGTAAGTTTTTTGGTTAGGATTAGGGTTAGGGTTATGGTTAGATATAGGGTTGGTTTTAAGATTAGGGTGAGTGTTAGGTTACTGTTAGGATTAGGGTAAGTTTGTGGTTAGGTTAATGGTTAGGGTTAGGGTTTGTGTTATGGTTAGGTTTAGGTTAGGGTTAGTGTTAAGTTTAGGGTTATGGTTAGGTTTAGTGTTAGGTTTAGGGTTAGGTTTAGGGTTAAGATAAGGTTTAAGGTTAGGGTTAAGTTTAGGGTTAAGGTTATGATTAGAGTTAGTGTTATTGTTAGGGTAATGGTTAGGGTGAGTGTTAGGGTTAGGATTAGTGTTATGGTTAGGGTTAGTGATATGATTAAAATTTCAGTTAGGTTTAGGTTTAGGATTAGGGTTAGGTTATGGTTAGGGTTATGGTTAGGATTAATATTAGGGTTATGGTTAGGTTTGGGGTTAGGGTTCGTTTGACGAATAGGGTTAGGCTTAGGTTCACTTAGGGTTCGTGTTAGGTTTCTTGTTCGTGTTAGGATTAAGGTTAGAGTTAGTCTTAGGTTTATGTTTAGGTTTAGGGTTAGGCTTAGTTTTAGTTTTAGGGTTAGGCTTAGTTTTAGTTTTAGGGTTAGGGTTAGGGTTAGCGTTAGGGTTAAAGTTAGTGTTAGGTTAGGTTTAGGGTTAGTGTTTGTGTTTGTCTTTGAATATGGTTAAGTTAAGTTTTAGTGTTAGGATTAGGGTTATGATAACAGTCAGTGTTTCTGTTAGAGTTACGGTTTGTTTGAGTGTTACATTTAGAGTTAGGTTTACAGTTAAGGTTAGTGTTAGGTTTAGGTTTAGTGTTTTGGTTAGGATTACAGTTATGATTAGAATTAGGTCAGGGTTAGGTTTAGGGTTAAGTTTGGGTTAGGATTAGAGTTACGGTTTGGGGTAGTGTAAAGGTTAGGGTTAGAGTTGGGGTTACGGTACGAATTATGATTAGAGTTAGGGTTAAGCTTCATGTTAGGGTAGGGTTAGGGTTAGTTTGAGTTTTAGGTTTAGATTTAGGGTTAGGGTTAGTGTTAGGGGTAGGGGTAGTGTTAGCATTAGTGTTAGGGTTAGGTTTAGGGTTAGTGTTAGCTTTAGGGTAAGGGTTAGCATTAGGTTTAGTGTTATGGTTAGGATTAGGGTTCATATTAGGATTAGAGTTAGGATTAGAGTTAGGGTTAGGGTTAGATTTAGAAATAGGCTTACTGTTAATTTTAGGGTTAGGAATAGAGTTAGGGTTAGGGATAGGTTTAGAGTTAGTGTTATGTTTAGGGTTAAGTTTAGGGTTAGTGTTATGGTTAGGTTTAGGGTTTGGATTAGTTTTAATATAATGGTTAGAATTAGCGTTATGGTTAGGGTTTGGGTTAGTGTTAGGAGTAGTTTTGCGGTTAGGGTTAGGGTTATGTTTAGTGTTACGTTTAGGGTTATGGTTTGTGTTAGGGTTAGGGTTAAGTTTAGGTTATGTGTTAGGGTGATGCTTAGGGTTAGCATTATGGTTAGTATTAGGGTTAGAGTTATTGTTAGGTTTAGGGTTATTGTTAGGGTTAAGGTTAGGTTTGAGGTTAGTGTTAGGTTTAGGGTTACTGTTAGTGTTTGGTTTAGTGTTATTGTTAGTGTTAGGTTTAGGGTAGGTTTAAGCTTAGGTTTAGAAAGAGGGTTAGTGTTAGGGTTAGAATTAGCTTTAGGATTAGGGTTAGGCTTATGTCAGGATTAGGATTACAGTTAGGTTAGGGTTAGGGTTAGGGATTGGATTAGGGTTAGGTATAATTTGCGATTCATGGTTAGTGTTAGTGTTAGGTTTAGTGTTATTGTTAGTGTTAGGTTTAGGGTTGGTTTAAGCTTAGGTTGAGAAAGAGGGTTAGTGTTAGTGTTAGGGTTAGAATTAGTGTTAGGATTAGGGTTAGGTTTATGTCAGGGTTAGGATTACAGTTAGGTTAGGGTTAGGGTTAGGGTTTGGATTAGGGTTAGGTATAGTTTTAGATTTATGGTTAGTGTTAGTGTTAGTGTTAGGGTTAGGGTTAGTGTAGGATTTAGGGCTATGGTTAGATTTAGTGTTAGGGTTAGAATTAGGGTTAGTGTCAGGGTTAAGGTTAAGTTTAGGTTTAGTTTTATGGTTATGGTTAGGGTTAGAGTTAGGTTTAGTGTTAGGGTTCATGTTAGGTTTAGGGTTAGGGTAATTTTAGGGTTATTTTGAGGGTTATGGTGAGTGTTAGGTTTACAATTATGGTTAGAGTTAATGTTAGGAATAGTGTTTGTGTAAGGGTTAGTTTTGGGTTTAGGCTTAGTGTTCGGGTTATGGTTAAAGTTAGGGTTATGGTTAGGGTAAGGGTGAATTTTAAGGTTATGTTAGGGTTAGGGTTATGGATAGGATTATGGTTAAGGTAAAGAAGAAGTTTAGGGTTATGGTTAGTGTTAGGATATTGTTAGGGTAATGGTTAGGGTTAGTGTTAGGGATAGGATTAGGTTTAGGTTTAGGTTTAGTGTTAGGGTTAGGGTTACAGTTAGTGTTAGAATTAGTGTTAGGGTCAGATTAATAGTTTGTAGAAGGTTAGGGTTAGTTAGTGTTAGGGTTAGGGTTAGAGTTATGGTTATGGTTAGTGTTGGGTTAGTGTTAGGTTTATGTTCACTTTAAGGGTTAAGGTTATGTTTATGGTTATGTTTATGGTTATGATTATGGTTATGGTTCGGGTTTGAGTTCATGGTAGCGTTAGTGTTAGGTTAGTGCTTCAGATAGTGTTAGTTTTAAGGTTATGTTTAGTTTTATTGTTTGGGTTAGGTCAAAAATATTGTTAGGGCTAGGTATAGGTTTAGGATTAGTTTTATGATTAGAGCTGGGTTAGGGGTAGGGTCAGTGTTACCAATAGGGTTAATGTTATGGATAGGGTTCAGTAAGTTTAAGGATAGGTTTATGGTTAGGGTTAATTTTAGGGTTAGGGTTAGTGTTAAGATTAGTGTTAGGGTGAAGGATATGGTTTATGTTAGGGTGAGAGTTAGGGTTAGGGTTTTTGTTAGGTTTAGGGATAGGATAAGGTTTATGGTTATGGGTAGAATTAGGGTTTGAGTGAGGCTTAGGGTTAGGTTTAGGCTTAAGTTTAGGGTTACACATAGGTTAGGGTTAGTGTTAGGTTTAGAGCAAGCGTTAAGTTTAGAGTTAATGTTAGGTTTCGGGTTAAAGTTTGGGTTACAGTTAGTGATAGGGTTGGGGTTGGGGTTAGGGTTAGTGTTAGGATTAGAATTAGGTTTAGCATTAGAATAAGTGTTAGGGTTAGGGTTAGGGTATGATTTATGGTTTGTGTTAGGGGTATGGTTTGGGTTAGGGTTAGGTTTACGTTAAGCTTAGGGTTAGGGTTAGGTTTAGGTTTATTGTTAGGGTAAGAGTTAGTTTTATGGTTAGTCTTAGGGTTAGGTTTAGGGTTAGGATTAGGGTTTCTGTTGGTTTAGGGTATCCCTTAGGGTTAGGTTTAGGGTTATATTTTGTGTTACAGTTAGGGTTAGGGTTAAGTTTCATGGTAGTGTTAGGGTTAAAGTTAGTGTTAGGTTTAGTTTTAGTTTTAGGGTTAATTTTTTGTGTTAGTGTTAGGATTAGTTTTAGGTTAAAATTTCAGTTTGTGTTAGGGTTAGGATTAATGTTAGGGTTAGGGTTAAATTTAGGGTTAGGCGTAGAGTTAGTGTTAGGTTTATGTTTAGGGTTAGGATTAGGAATAGTGTTAGTATTACGTGTAGGTTTAGGTTTAGTGTTTGGATTATGGTTAAGTTAGGCTTATTGTTAAGTTTAGGGTTAGGGTTTGGGTTAGCGTTACACTTAGTATTAGGTTTAGGAATAGTTTTAGTGTTAGGATTAGTGTTAGGGTTAATTTTAAGTTTAAGTTTCGTGTTAGGGTTAGGGTTAGGGTTAATGTCAGTGAAGGGATAGTGTTAAAGTTAGTGTTAGGTTTATTGTTAGGTTTAGGCTTAGGGTTAATGATAGGGTTAGGTTTAGCATTATTGTTAGAGTTAGGTTAGGGTTATGGTTAGGGTTAATTTAGGGTTAGGTAAGGGTTAAGGTTAGGGTTAGGTCAAAGTAGCTTTAGGGTTGGTTTTAGGGTTAGTGTTAGGATTAGTTTTAAGTTTAGGTTTAGTGTTAGGGTTATGGTTAGTTTAGAGTTAGTGTTTGGGTTAGGATTAGTGTAGTGTTATGGTTTGTGTTAGGTTTAAGATTAGGTTTTGTGTTAGGTTTATATTTAAGGTTAGTATTAGACTTAGTGTTAATGTTACAGTTAGGGTTAGGGTTAAGTTTAAAATTAGTGTTTGGGTAAGGTTTAGAGTTAGGTTTAGGTTAGTGTTAGAATTATGGTTAGGTTTATTGTTCTGGTTAGATTTAGGTTTAGGGTGAGTTTTAAAGTTAGGGTTAGGGTTAGGGTTTTGGTTGTGTTTGGGATTAGGGTTAGGTTTAGTGTTAGGGTTAATGTTAGTTTAGGGTTAGGGTTAAGTAAAGGTTCAGTTTATGGTTATGGTTGGGGTTTGTGTTATGGTTAGGATTAGTGTTAGGGTTTGTTTTAGGGTTAAGAATAAAGCTAGTGTTTGGGTTAGGGTTAGGTTAAGGTTTAGGCTTAGATTTAGGGTTATGTTTAGAATTAGTGGTAGTGTAAAGTTAGGGTTAGGGATAGTTTTAAAATTATTGTAAGGGTTAGTGTTAGGGTTAAGTTAGGGTTTGTGTTAAAATTACTGAAGGGTTATGTATAGATTTATGGATACATTTAGGATTAGGGTTAGGGCTATGGATAGTTTTAGGCTAGAATAGGGTTAGGGTTAGTGTTAAAGTTATTGTTATTTTTAGGGTTAGAGTTAGGCTTAGGTTTAGTGTTATGGTTAGGGTTACAGTTAGGGTTAGGATAGGGTTAGGTTTAGGATTATGGTTTGGGTTAGACTTAGGCTTAGGGTTTGTGTTAGGTTTAGGGTTTGGATTTGGGTTAGGGTTACGGTTAGGGTTAGTGTAAGGGTTAGCATTAATGTTTGGTTTAGGGTTATAATGAGGTTAAGGGTTAGTGTTAGTGTTAGGGTTAGGGTTAGTGTTAGGTTTAAGGATACGGTTATAGTGAGGTTTAGGTTTAGGCTTATTTTTAGGGTTAGGATTACATTTAGGGTTAGGTTTAGGGTTAAAGTTAGGGTTAGTGTTAGGGTTAGGGTAGACTTGGAGTTAGAGTTTCTGTTAGGGTTAGGGATAGGGAAACGTTTAGGGTTAGTGGTAGGGTTGAAGTTATGGTATGGTTGAGGTGTAGGCTTAGTGGAGTTGTTAGGTTTAGGGTTTGTGTTAGGGTTACGGAGAGGGTTACGTTAGGTTTAGTGTTAGTTTTAGGATTTGGGTTTCGTTAGGTAAGCATTAGCCTTAGGGTTAGGTAAAAGTTATGTTTGTTTTGGGTTAGGGGGGTTGTTAGGTTTAGGATTAGGGTTAGGGTTAGTGTTAGGGTGAGGGTTAGGGTTAGGTTTTGTGTTAAAGTTACAGTTATTTTTATGGTTAGTGTTATGGTTACAGTTAGTGTCAGTGTTCGGGTTAGGGTTAGGGATAACATTATTTTAGGGTTAGGGTTAGTGGTAGGGTTAGAGTTAGGTTAAGGTTAGTGATAGTGTTAATATTAGGGTTAGGGTTAGTGTTAGTGTTAGGGTTAGGATTAGGGTTACTTTTAGTGTTTGGGTTAGGGTTATAATTAGGTTTAGGTTTAGTGCTAGGGTTAGGGATAGTGTTAGGTTTAGGGTGAGGGTTAGGGTTAGGGTGAGATTTCCGGTTACACTTAGGATTATTTTTAGGTTTATGGTTAAGGTTAGGGTTAGCATTAGGATTATGGTTAGTGTTATGGTTAGGGTTAGTGTTAGGTTTAGTTTTAGGTTTAGGGTTAGGTTTAGGGTTAAGCTTCTTGTTAAGTTTAGGGTTAGGGTTGGGGTTAGTGTGAGTGTTAGGGTAAGGGTTACAGTTAGAGATAGTGTTATGGTTAGGGTTAGGGTTAATGTTAAGGTTAGGATTAGGGTTATATTTAGAAATAGTGTTAGCGTTTATTATACGGATAGGGTTTGTGTTTGTGTTAGGGTTATGTTTAGTGTTAGATAAGTGTGAGGGTTAGGCTTAGATCATATTCAGGATTATGGTTGGGTTAGATTTTGTGTTAGGGTTAGAGATGGAGTTAATGTTACTGATAGTGTTAGGGTTAGGATTAGGATCTGTGTTCGTGTTAAGGTTAGGATTGGGTTTAGGGTTAGTGTTAGTGTTAGGGTTAGGGTTTGGGTTAGATTCGGGCTTAGTGGAATGGTTAGGGTTAGTGTTAGGTTTAGTGTTATTGTTATGGTTAGGCTTAGTTTGGGGGTTATGGTAAAGTTTAGGTTTAGGGTAAGTTTTAGGATTAGATTTAGTGGTAAGTTTAGGGTTAGGGTTAGGTTTAGGCTTAGTGTTAAGATTAGGTTTTGGGTTAAGTTTAGGGTTAGTTTTAGTGTTAGTGTTAGGATTATGTTAGTGTTAGGGTTTGTGGTAGCGTTAGTTTTAAGGTTAGGGTTAGGTTAAGTGTTAAGGTTAGGGGTAGTATTAGTGTTAGTATTAGTGTTAGGGTTAAGGTTAGGGTTAGGGTTAGGTTTAGGATTAGGCTTAGGTTTATGTTTCATCTTAGTGTTAGTGTAAGGGCTAGGGTTATGGTTAATGTTAGAATTAGTGTCAGTGTTAGGGTTATGGTAAGCGGTAGGGTTAGGGATCTATTAGTTTTAGGAATAGGTTTGGGTTAACGTTAGGGTTAGAGTTGTGGTTAAGGTTAAGTTTAGTGTTAGGGTTATGGTTATGGTTAAGGTTAGTGTTAGGATATGGGTTAGTGTTATGCTTAGGGTTAGGTTATTTTTAGGGTTAGGATTAGAATTGGATTTAGGATTAGGTCTAGGTTTAGTGTTAGCATTAGGGTTATAATTAGGATTACATTAGGGTTAGGGTTAGTGTTAGTGTTAAATTTTGCTTTAAATTTAGGGTTAGGTTTAATGTTAGGTAGGGTTAGGATTAGGGTTAGTTTTATGGTTAGGGTTAGGGTTAAGTTTAGGGTTAGAGTTAGGGTTAAGCTAAGGGTTAGGATTAGCAATAGGTTTAGAGTTGGTTTAAGAATTAGGATTCATGTTAAGGATAGGGTTAGAGTGAGTGTTATGGTTAAGGTTAGTGTTAGCATGAGGGTTAGGGTTAGTGTTTGCTTTAGGGTTAGGGTTAGGGTTAATTATACTGTTAGGTTTAGGGATAGGTTTAGAGTTAGTGTTAACGTTACACTTAGGTTTACGGTTAGGGTTAGGGTTAAGTTTAGTGTTAGGGTAAGTGTTAGTGTTAAGGTTAGTGTTAGTATTAGGTTAGGTTCAGAGATTGAGTTAGGATTTGGGTTAGAGTTATTGTTAGGGTTAGGTTTACATTTAGGTTTAGGTTAGGGTTAGGGTTAATGTTAGTGTTAAATTTTGTATTAGAGTTAGCATTAGGGTTAGTGCTGGATTAGGTTTAGGGTTAGGATTAGTGTTAGAATTAGGGTTAGGGTTAGGGTTAGATTTATGGTTAGGGTTAGAGTTAGGGATAGTTTTATGTTTATGATTAGGGTTAAATTTAGGGTTACTCTTAGGGTTAAGGTAAGGACTAGAATTAGGATTAGGGTTAATGTTAGTGTTAAAATTAGGGTTTGTGTTAGGATTTGGTTTAGGGTGAGTGTTAGTGTTAGGGTTAGGTTAGAGTAATGTTTGTGTTAGGGTTATGTTTAGGGTAAATTATAGTGGTAGGTTTAGGGATATGTGAGAGTTAGTGTTAAGGTTAGGTTTAGGTATAGATTTAGTGTTAAAAATAGGGTTATGTTTATGTTATGATTATGGTTAGGGTTAGGTTTATGGTTAGTGTTAGTGTTAGTGTTAGTGTTTTGCTTATGTTATTATTAGGGTAAGTTTTAGGGTTAGAGTTAGAATTAGGATTACGGATAAAATTAGTGTTATAATTAGAGTTAGAATTAGGGTTAGGTTTAGTGTTAAAATTTTGATTAGTTTTAGAGTTAGAGTTAATATTCATGTTAGGGGTAGGAGTAGAGTTAGGGTGAGTGTTAATTTTAGGGTTAGGATTATGTTTACAGTTAGGGTTAGTATTAGCTTTGGGGTTATGTTTAGGGTGAGAATTAGTGATAGGATTAGGTTTGGTGTTAGGTTAATTGTTAGGGTTAGGGTTATGGTTAGTGTTACATTTGGTGTTAGTGTTAGGTTTAGGGTTAGGGTTAGTTTTAGGGTTAATGTTAGGATTAGGGTAAGACTTAGGGTTCGTGTTAGAGTTAGGGTTATGTTTTGGATTACGGTTAGTGTTAGAGTTATTGTTAGGTTTAGGGTTCCATTTAGGGTTAGGTTTAGGGTTAGGATTAGTTTTACATTTAGGGTTACCATTAAGTTTAAGGTTTGTGT
Source organism: Marmota flaviventris (assembly GCF_047511675.1). NCBI lineage: Eukaryota > Metazoa > Chordata > Mammalia > Rodentia > Sciuridae > Marmota > Marmota flaviventris. Next base: position 12,230,611 of record NC_092510.1, on the reverse strand, counting down.
TAGGGTTAAGTTTAGGGTTACAGTTAGTGTTAGGGTTAGATTAATGTTCGTGTTAGGGTTAGGGATACAGTGACTGTTAGGGTTAGGTTTATGGTTAGGGTGAGGGAAAGGGTTAGGGTTAGGTTAAGTGTTACTGTTTGTGTTAGGGTTAGGGTTAGTGTTAATTATACTGTTAGCGTTAGGGAAAGGTTTACAGTTAGTGTTAGGATTAGGGTTACGTTTAGGTTTAGTGTTATAATTAGTGTTAGGGATAGGGTTAAGGTTAGTGATAGGGTTAGGTTTAGGTTTAGGTTTAAGTTTAATTTAAGGTAAGGTTCAGGGTTAGGGTTAGGGAAAGGTTTAGGGTTAGGATTAGAGATAGTTTTATGGTTAGGGTTAATGTCAAGTTTAGGGTTAGTGTAGAGTAAAGGTAAGTTAGGATTAGGTTTAGGGTTAGTTTTAGTGTTAGATTTTTGGTCAGTCTTCGGTTTAGGGTGAGTGTTAGTGTTAGGTTTAGGGTTAAGTTTGTGTTAGGGTTAAGGTTAGGGTTAATCATACTGTTAGGGTTAGGGATACATTTAGAGTTAGTGTTAGAGTTAGGTTTAGGGTTAGGGTTCTGGTTATTTTTGGGTTAGGTTTATGGTTAGTGTTAGTGTTAGGGATATGGCTAGGGTTCGTGTTATGGTGAATGTTAGATTTAGGGTTAGTGTTAGGTTTAGTATTAGGTTAATGTTAGGGTTACGGTTAGTTACATTTAGGGTTATGGTTATGGTTATGGTTATGTTTAGGGTTAGGGTTTGTGATAGGGTTAGGGTTAAGGTTAGGGTTAGGGATACTGATAAGATTAGGATTATATTTAGGGTTCTAATTAGGGTTAGGATTAGTGTTAGGAGTATGGTTAGGTTAGAGTTAGAGTTAATGTTAGTGTTAGGGTTAGGGTTAGAATTAGTGTTAGTGTTAGGGTTAGGGTTATGATTAGGGATAGGGTTAGTGAGAGGTTTTGAGTTATGGTTAGGGTTAGAATTAGTGATAGGATTAGGTTTGGTGTTATATTATTGTTAGTGTTAGGGTTAAGGTTATTGTTACAGTTATTGTTGTGGTTAGGTTTAGGGTTAGTGTTAGGTTTAGTATTAGATTTCGGGTTCGTGTTAGAGTTAGGGTTACAGTTTGGATTAGTGTTAGTGATAGGGTTAGGTTTAGGGTTAGGTTTATGGTTGGGTTTAGAGTTAGGGTTAGGGTTAGAATTAGAGTTAAGTATAGGGTTAGGATTAGTTTTAGGGTGAGGACTAGGCTTAAGTTTAAGTTTTGAGTTAGGGTTAATGGTTATGATTAGGGTTAGGGTTAGTGATAGGGTTAGAATTAGTTTTTGTGTTAGTATTAGTTTTATGGTGAGTGTTAGCGTTAGGGTGAGGGATAGAATTATGGTTAGGTTTAGTGGTAGCATTTGTGTTAAGGTTAGGATTAGGGCTTATTATAGTGCTTGGGTTAGGGATAGGTTTAGAGTTAGTGTTAGTCTTTGGGTTAGTGTTATAATTAGTGTTAGGTTTAGGGTTAAGGTTAGTGTTAGGGAAAGTTTTAGGGTTAGTATTAGTGTTATGGTTAGTGTTAGGGTTATGGTTAGGTATAGTGTTAGGGTTCGGGTTACAGATAGGGTTAGGGTTAGTGTTAGGGTTAAGTTTATGGTTAGGTTTAGAGTTAGTATTAGGGTTAGGGTTCGGGTTAGTGTTAGTGTTAGTTTTGCGTTAGGGTTAGTGTTACGGTTAGGGTTGGGTTGGGTTAGGGTTATGGTTAGTGTTAGCGTTTCTGTTACAGTTAGTGTTAGGGTTAGGATTAGATTTAGGATTAGTGTTAAGCTTCAGGTTTGGGTTAACGTTAGTGTTAGGTTAGTGTTAGGGTTAGGGTTAGTTTTAGGGTTAGTGTTAGTTTTAGGGTTAGGGTTAGGTTTCACAGTAGTGTTACGGTTAGAGATAGGTTTACATTTAGTGTTAGGGTTAGTGTTAGGGTTAGTGTTATGTTAAGGGTTATGTTTAGTGATATGGTTAGTGTTAGGGTTAGGCTTAGGATTAGGTTTTGGTTTAGAGTTATGGTTACCATTATGGTTAGGATTGGGTTAGTTTTAGGGATTGTGTGAGGATAAGGGTTTGTGTTAGGGTTAGGGTTATGGTTAGGTTTAGGCTCAGTATTAGGGTTAGTGATATGTTTAGGGTTAGTGTTAGAGTTTGGGTTAGGGTAAGTTTAAAGTTTAGGTTAAGGATTCGAGTAAGGTTTACTGTTAAGTTTAGGTTTAGACTTAGGGTTAGGATTAGAGTTAGTGTTAGTGTTTGGTTTAAGGTTAGTATTAGGGTTAGGGTTAATGTTATGGTTCTTGTTAGGGTTGGGGTTATTGTAAAATTTAGGGTTACAGTTAGGATTAGTGTTAGGTTTAGGGTTAGTGTTAGGGTTACAGTTGGGTTTAGGTTTAGGGTTACATTTAGTGTTATGGTTTGGGTTAATTTGTGTTAGGTTTAGCATTAGGGTTAGTGTTAGTTTTAGGTTTAACTTTAGGACTAGGATTAGTGTTAGGATTAGTGCTAGTGTTAGGTTTTGTGTTAGGGTTAAAGTTAGGGTTAGTGTTATGTTTAGGGTTAGGGTTAGTGTTAGATTTTCTGCTAGGGTTAGAGTGAGGATTAGTGTTAGTGATAGGGTTAGTGTTAGGATTAGGGTTAGTGTTAAGGTTAGGGTTAGTGTTATGTTTAGGGTTAATTTTAGGGTTAGGGTTATATTTTGTCATAGTCTTAGGCTTAGAATTAATATTAGGGTTAAGGTTAGGGTTAGTGTTAGAGTTAGACTTAAGTTTAGGGTTCGGGCTAGGTTTAGTGTTAGGTTTAGGAATATGTTTAGGATTAGTGTTAGGGTTAGCGTTAGGTTTAGGATTAGTGTTATGTTTTTGGTTAGGTTTAGGGTTTGTTTTAGGGTTAGGGTTAGGTTTAGTGTTAGGGTTCGGGTTAGGGTTAGGATTAGTGTTAGGATTAGTGTTAGAGTTTGAGTTAGGGTTACATTTGGGTTAGGGTTAGGGCTAGGGTTACAGTTAGGATTAGGGTTGGGTTAGGGTTAGTCTTAGTATTAAACATTGCATTAGGGTTAGTGTTAGGTTTAGTGTTAGGATTAGGTTTATGGTTACGGTTATTGTTAGGGTTAGGATTAGGGGTACATTTAAGGTTAGTGTTAGTGTTAGGGTTATATTTACAGTTAGGGTTAGTGTTAGGGTTAGGTTTAGGGTTCATGTTATATTTTAGGTTTAGTGTGAGTGTTAGTGTTTGGTTTAGGTTCAGGTTTGGTGTTAGTTGTTTGGGTTAGTGTTAGGGTTAGGATTAAAATTGTGTTAGGGTTAGTGAAAGGTTTAGAGTTAGTGTTAGGGTTAGTGTTATGTTTAGGTTACGGTTAGGGCTAAGTCTAGGGTTAGTGTTAGTGTTAGATTTAGGTTTATAGTTAGCATTACTATTAATGTTAGGGATAGGGTTAGTGTTAAGGTTAGAGTTAGGGTTAGGTTTAGTGTTAGGGATAGGGTTACGGTTAGGGTTAGTGCTAATGTTAGGGATAGAGTTAATATTAGTGTTAGATTTAGGGTTATGTTTATAGTTACGGTTATGCTTAGCATTAGCTTTAGGTTTTGTTTTTGTGTTAGGATTAGCGTTAGGTTTACCTTTAAATTTAAAATAATGGTTAGGGTTACAGTTAATGTTAGGGTTAGGATTTGGGTTAGGGTTAGTATTATGCATTGTGTTAGGGTTAGGGTTAGTATTATGGTTAGGGTTCTGTTTTGTGTTAGGGTTAAAGTTAGGGTTAGTGTTACGTTAGGTTTTCAGGTAGTATTAGGGTTTTGGTTAGAATTACTGTTAGTAATAGGGTTTGGATAGGGTTAGTGTTATGCTTAGGGTTCTGGTGGATTAGGGTTAGTGTTAGGGTTGGGTTTAAGGTTTGTTTTCGGGTTAGTGTTAGGTTTAGGGTTACGTTTAGGATTGGTGTAGGATTAGGGTTAGGGTAAGTGTCATCTTTAGAGTGAGCGATAGGAGTAAAGTTAGTGTTATTGTTAGCTTTAGGGTTCGGTTTAGGTTTAGTGTTAGGGTTAGTGTTAAGGTTAGGGTTAGGTTTAGGTTATGCATTAGGGTTTTGGTTAGTGTTATTGAGAGTGTTAGTTTTAGATTTAGGGTTAGGGTTTGTGTTAGATTTAGGATTAGGGTTAGGGATAGGTTTTCATTTTGGGTTAGTATTAGTGTGAGTTTTACTGTTAGGATAAGGGTTAAGGTTATTGTTAGGGTTAGAGTTCATGTTCGGGTTAGGGTTACAGTTAGGGTTATTTTTGGGGTTAGGGTAGGGTTAGTGTTAGGCTTAGTGTTAGTGTTAGGGTTTGGTTTAGGGTTAGTGTTTGGATTAGTATTAGGGTTAGGTTTAGTGATAGGTTTAGGTTTATGTTTAGTATTAGGGTTAGGGTTAGGATTAGTGTTATGGTTGATATAGGGTTAGGATAGGGTAAGTGTTAGGTTTAGGGTTAAGGTTACGGTTATAGTTAGTTTTAGGGTTAGGTTTAGGGTTAGGGGTAGTCAAGGTTAGGGTTATGGTTAGGGTGAGTGTTAGGGTTAGGATAAGGTTTTGTGTTAGGTTTAAATTTAGGGTTAGGGTTAGTTTTAGGGTTACAATTAGAATTTGGGCTAAGATAAGGGTTATGTTTATGGTTAGGGTTAGGGTAATGTTAGGTTTAGTGTTAGGTTTAGGGTTGTGTCAAGATTAGATATAAATTAGGTTTAGGGTTAGTGTTAAGGTAGTTTTAATGTTTGGGTTAGTGTTAGTGTTAGGTTAGTGTAAGGATTTGTTTTAGGGTTAGATTTAGGGTTAGGTTTAATGTCAGGTTTAGGATTAGAGTTAGGGTTACATTTAATTTTACAATTAGGTTTGGGTTAGGTTTAGGGTTAGGGATAGTTTAGGGTTCGGGTTAGGGTATGGTTAGGATTATGGTTTGGTTTATGGATTGTGTTAGGGTGAGGGTTAGTGTTAGGTTTGGGGTTCATGTTAGGGTTAGGGTTCGGTTTAGAGTTATGGATAGGATTAAGTTTAGGGTTTTTGTTAGGGTTAGAGTTAGGGTTAGATTTAGGTTTAGGCTTTGTGTTAGGTTTAGGGGTAGGGTTAGGGTTAGGGTTACATATAGGAAAAGGGTTGGATTTAGGGTCAGGGTTTGAGTTAGTTTTAATGTTAGGTTATGGTTACAATTAGGGTTAGTGTTAGCAATAGGGTTAGTGTTAGTGTTAGGTTTAAGGTTAGAGTTAGGTTTAGCATTGGTGTTAAGGTTATATTTAAGTTTAGGGTTAGGGTAAGGGTTAATTTTCAGGTTAGTGTTAGGGTTAGGGTTAAGTTTAGGGTCAGGATTTTTGTTAGGGTTAGGTTTAGTGTTAGTTTTAGGGTTAGGGTTAGGGTTAGGGTAAGTGTTAGGGTTGGTGTTAGCATTAGTTTTATGCTGGGAGCCATTAGCCAAGTAGGTATGACAATTTCCTTGCCAGAGTACCCCATGTTGCTTAGTGGAAGGACTCGTGGAAATAGGACATTTTGCAGTGACATTGAATGTAGGTGACCTTGGTCAAGGACCAGGGCGGATTAGGGTGTTCCTGGTTTAGGATAATTGGTTTTAGGGCGTTCCAGTTTAGGGCTTTCCAGGTTTAAGATTATTCCTCCTGGATATAGGGCGTATCCTGTTGCCTGAGTTCCCCTTGAGTTCTCACGGAATTCAGACAGTATATTTTGGAGATAGAAGCCCAGTGGAGTGGATTTGGTCAGAGAACGTGGATTTCCCCAGAACGTGATTGTAGACGGCTGGTGTGAGTTCGGGAATAAAGAGTTGCTGTTTGAATCTACAAGCTGTGTGGTGGCTCATGATTGTGTGCCCAGCCAGACTGCGGCATTTGTGCCCAGCCAGACGGCGGCAGTTTTAGTGTTTGGGTTAGGGTTAAAGTTAAGGTTAGTGTTTTGATTAGGATTAGAAGTAGGGTTAGTGTTAGGGTTAAGTTTACGGTTTTGTTAGTGTTAGTGTTAGGGTTAAATTTTGTGTTAGGGTTAGGTTTAAGATTAATGTTAGGGAAAGAGTTACGGTTAGGATTAGGATTAGGGTTAGGTTTAGGTTTAGTGTTTGGGTTTTCATTCAGGTTAGTGATAGGGTTAGTTTTAGGGATAGGGTTAGAGTTAGTGTTAAGGGTAGTGTTAGGATTAGGGTTAGTGTTAGGATTCATGTTAGGGTTAGTTTTGGGCTTAGGGTTAGGATTAGGGTTAGGGTAAGTGTTAAGTTTAGGTTTAGGTTTATTGCTAGTGTTAGTGTTAGGTTTAGAGTTATAATAAGGGTTAGAATTAGGGTTAGGTCGGGTTAGGGATAGGGTTAATGTTAGTGTTGAGATTAGTGTTTGTGTTTGGGTTAGGGTTAGGCTTAGATTTATGGTTCTGGATATATTTAGGGTTAGAATTAGGGTTAGTGTTAGTGTTACGGTTAGGTTTAGGATTAGTGTTAAGGTAAGGGATAGGGTTGTTGTTGGTGTTAGGTAACAGTTAGGGTTAGGATTAGTTTTAGAGTTAGGGTAGGAATTAAGTTTAGGGTTGCTGTTACGTTAAGTTAGCGTTAAGGTTAGGATTAGTATTAGGGTTACGGATAGGTTCAGGTTTATGTTTAGGCTTAGGGTTACTTATAGGTTTAGTTGGTGTTAAGATTAGTGTTAGTATTATGGTTTGGGTTAAGGTTACTGTAAGTTTTAGTGTTAGGGTAAGTGTTAGGGTTAAGATTAGTTTAGGGTTAGTGTTAGGGTTTGGATTAGGGCTACTATTAGCTTTAAGGTTAGGGTTAGGGTGGGTGTTAGTGTTAGGATCAGGATTAGGTTTAGTTTTAGTGTTAGAATTAGTGTTTGTGTTAGGGATAGGATTAGGGATAGTGTTAGGGTTAGTCTTAGGTTTATTGTTAGGTTTAGGGTTTGGGTTTGGGTTAGGGTTAGGGTTAAGGTTAGGGTTGGCGTTAGGGTTAGGTGTAGGGTTAGTGTTAGGTTATGGTTAGTGTTTGAGTTAGGGTTATGGATAGGGTTAGGTTTAGTGTTAGGGTTAGTGTTAGGATTAGAGTTAGTGTTTGGGTTAGTGTTAGGGTTAGGTTAAGGTTTAGGTTTAGGGATAGAGTTAGGGTTAGGTTTAGTGTTATGGTTAGTTTTAAAATTAGGGTTAGTTTTAAAATTAGGTTTAGCTTTTAAGTTAAGGTTAGGTTTAGGGTTAGTGTTAGAGTTAGTGTTTTGGTTTTCTTAGTGTGAGGGTTAGTGTTAGGGTTAGGGTTACAGTTAGGATTAAGGTGAGTGATAGGTTTAGGGTTACAGTTAGTGTTAGGATTATCGTTAGGGTTAGGTTTATTGTATGTTAGGGTTAGGGTAATGGTTAGTGTTGGGACTATGATTAGGATTAGGGTTAGGTTTAGGGTTAATGTTAGTGTTAGGTTTTGCATTAGTATTAGTGTTGGGTTAGCATTAGAATTAGTGTTAGTGTTAGTGTTTCGGTAAGGTTTAGCATTAGGATAAGGATTAGGGTTAGTTTTCGGGTTAGTATTAGGGTTAGGGTTAGGTTTAACCTTAGTGTTAGGGTTAGGGTTAGTGTTAGTGTTAGGGTTAAAATTACGAAGATCCTAGGGTTAGGGTTAGAGTTAGGATTAGTGTTAGGTTTTGTGTTAGATTTAGGGATAGGGTAAGTGTTTCAGTGTTTGTGTTCGAGTTAGAGTAAGGATAATGTTAGGGTTAGGGGTATTTTTAAGGTTAGTGTTAGGATTGCAATTAGGGTTAGGATTGGTGTTACTGTTAAGGTTAATGTTAAAGTTAGGTTTAGGGTTAGGGTTAGTGTTAGGGTTAGTGTTAGATTTAAGGATATGGTAACTGTTAGTGATAGTGTTAGAGTTATATTTAGGGATGATGTTAGGGTTAGGAATATTTTAAGGTTACTGTTAGGATTAAGATTAGGATTAGGGTTGGTGTTACTGTTAGTCTTAGGGTTAAGGTTAGGGTTAGGGTTAAGGTTAGGTTAGGGTTAAGGTTAGGTTAGAGTTAAGGTTAGGGTTAGTGTTAGGGTTAGAGATAGGGTTAGAGTTAGGATTAGGATTAAGATTATTTTAGCTTTATGGTTAGTGTAAGGGTTAAAGTTAGGGTTAAGGTTAGGGTTAGTTTAAGAGATAGTGTAAGAGTTAGGGTTAGTGTTAAGTTTAGTGTTAGGGTTAAGGTTTGTGTTAGGTTTAGGGTAAGGTAAAAGAATTTTTTAGGTTTAGATTTAGGGTTAGGGTTAGGCTTATGTAGAGAATTAGGTTTAGATTTAGGGTTACAATTAGTTTTAGGGTTAGTGGCAAGGTTAAAGTTAGGGTTAGTGGCAAGGTTAAAGTTAGGGTTAAGTTTAGGATGTGCGTTAGGTTCAGGGTTAGATTTTATGGTTGTGATAGGATTAGGTTTAGGGTTAGGGTTAGGTTTATGAATAAGATTTAGTTTAGATTTAGGTTTAGGATTAGTGTTAGGTTTAGGGTGAGGTGTAAGTTTAGAATTAGTGATAGTATTACGGTTGGGGATAGGGTGTGTGTTAGGATTTGGGTTAGGGTCAGTGATAGTGGTAGGTTTAGGTTTAGGGTTAGTGTTAGGTAAGATTTGGGGTTAGGGTTAAGTTACGTTTAGGGTTATGGATTGGGTTAGGGTTTCTTTTAGGGTTAGGGTTAGGTTTACGGTTAGGATTAGAGATAGGTTTAGTGTTAGGTTTACGGATAGTGTTAGGGTCAGAGTTATGGCTAGGGTTAGATTTCGGGTTAGGGTTAGGTTTACCAAAGCGGTTAGAGTTAGTGTTAGGGTTAAGGTTAGAATTTGACTTAGGGTTAAGGTTAGGCTTAGGGTTAGGGTTAGTTTAGGGTTAGGGTTAGGGAAAGGGTTTGTGTTAGGGTTATATTTAGGGTTAGGTTTAGTGTCAGTGTTAGGGTTTGTGTTAGGTTTAGATTTAAGTTAAGTCTTAGGGTTAGGGTTAGAATTAGGGTTAGGGTTAGGAGAAGGGTTAAATTAGGGTTAGTGTTAGGGTTAGGGTTAAATTAGGGTTAGGGTTAAGTTAGAGTTTTGTTAGGTTTAGGGTTAGTATTATGGTTTTGGTTAGGATTAGGGTTAGACTAGGGTTAAAGTTGGGGTTAGGTTATGGTTAAACTTAAGGTTTGTGTTAGGTTTAGGGTTAGTGTTATGGTTATGGTTACGGTTATGGTTAGTGTTATGGTTACTGTTAGGGTTAGGATTAGGTTTTGTATTATCGTTAGGGTTTGGATTAGGTTTAAGTTTATGTTTAGGATTAGGATTAGAATTAGTGTTAGGGTTAGGGTTAGTATTAGTGTTAGGGTAAAGGTTAGGATTAGTGTTAGGTTGAGTGTTAGTGTTAGGGTTAGGGTTAGGGTTAGGGTTATATTTTGGGTTAGGTTTTGGGTTTGGGTTAAAGTTAGCATTAGGGTTATGGTGACTGTAAGGGTTAGGTTTAGGGTTAGTGTTAGTGTTAGGGTTTAGATTAGGGTAAGTGTTAGGGTTCATTTTTGGTTAGGGTTAGGGTTAAAGTTTGTGTTAGATTAGAGTTAGTGTTATGGTTAGGGATAAGGTTAGTGTTGGAGTTAGGGTTAGTGTTACTGTTACGGTGAGTGTTCTGTTTAGGGTTAGGGTGACAGTAAGGGTTAGTTTTTTGGTTAGGATTAGAGATGGATTTGGGTTTAGTATTAATGTAACAGTTAGTGTTAGAATAAGGTTTAGGTTGTTTTTTTATTTTAGGGTTGGTATCTGGTTAGGTTATGGTTATTGTTAGGTTTGGGGTTAGGGTTAATTTTTGGTTTAGGGTAAGGTTAGGGTGAGTGTTAGAGTTAGGGTTTGTGTTAGGTTTAGATTTAGATTTATGGTTAGGGTTAGGTTAAGGGTTAAGGTTAGTTTTAGGGTTAGGGTTAGGGTTAGTGTAAGGTTAGGAAAGGGTTGTGATAGGGTTAGATTTAGGGTTAGGGTTAGGGTTACTGTTATTATTAGGGTTAGAGTTAGGGTTACGTTTAATTTTAGAATTAAGGTAGGGTTAGGTTTAGGTTAAGTTTACACTAGTGGTAGGCTTAGGGATTGGATAGGTTTAGGGTTAGGGTTAGGCTTACGTTTTCTGTTAGGTTTATGGTTGTGTTTAGGGTTAGGGTTTGGGTTAGTGTTAAGATTTATATTAGGGTTAGGGTTAGGTTTACGGTTTGTGTTGCAGTTAAGTTTAGGGTTAGAGTTAGAATTAGGGTTAAGTTTAGTGTTAGGGTTTGTGTTAAGTTTAGGGTTAGGTTTAGGTTTAGGGTTTGTGTTCCGGTTAGTATTAGGGTTAGGTTTTGGCTTAGGTTTAGGATTTGGGTTAGAGTTAAATTTAGGTTTAGGGTTTGGTTTAGTGTTAGGATTAGGGTTAGGTTTAGTGTTACGTTTAGGGTTAGGGTTAGGGTGAGTGTTAATGTTAATGTTAGGTTTATTGTTATGTTTAGGGTTAATGTTTGGGTTAGGGTTAGGGTTAGTGTTAGGGTTAGGTTTAGTGTTAGTTTAAGGATGGAGTAAGTGTTGTGGTTAGTGTTTAGGTTAAGTTTAAGGATTGAGTTCGGGTTACAGTTACGTTTAATTTTAGGGTTAGAGTTAGTGTTAGGTTTACATTTAGTGTTCGGGTTAGAATTAGTGTTAGAATTAGGGTTAGTGTTAGGGTTAGCATTAGGTTTAGTGTTATGATTAGTGTTAGGATTAGGGTTAGGTTTAGAGTTAGAGTTAGGGTTAGTGTTAGGGTTAGGTTTAGGGTTAGTGTTAGGGTTTATATTAGGTTTAGAATTAGTGTTAGGATTAAGGTTACATTTAGGTTTAGGTTTTGTGTTAGTGTTTTGGATAGGGTTAGTGTTTCAGTTATGGGTAAAATATAAGTTAGGGTTAGGGTTAGGGTTAGGTTAGGGTTAGGGTTAGTATAAGGGTTTGTTTTAGGGGTAGAATTAGGGTAAGTGTTAGGGTTAGGATTAGGGTTAGGCTTAAAGTTAGTTTTAGGTTTGGGGTTAAGGTTAGGTTAGGGTTATGGTTAAGGTTAGTTTTAGGGATAGGATTAGGGTTTTTGTTAGATTTAGAGTTAGATTTAGGGTGAGGGTTAGGGTTAGGGTTACTTTTAGGGTTAGGTTTAGAGTAAGAGATAGGTTTATCATTAGGGTTATGGTACAGGTTAGGTTTAGGGTTAGTGTTAGGATTTTGTATAATGTTAGATTTAGGAATAGGGTTAGGTTTAGTGTTAGGGTTAGGATTAGGATTAGTGTTTGTGTTAGGCTTATGTTATGGTTAAATTTAGTTTAGGTTAGAGTTAGGTTTCAGTTTAGGGTTAGGATAAGTGTTCACGTTAGGGTAAGTTTTATGATTTTGGTAAGGGTTAGGTTTAGAGTTAGGGTTAGGTTTATTGTTATGGTTATGGTTAAGGTTAGGGTTTGGTTTATGTTTAGGGTTAGAAATATTCTTAGGGTTAGTGTTAGGTTTTATATTTGGGTTAGAATTAGTGTTAGGTTTAGTGTTAGGTTTTATATTAGGTTAGAATTAGTGTTAGGACTAAGGTTACATTTAGGATGAGGGTTTGTGTTAGGGTTTTGGATAGGGTTAGGATTTGTGTTAGGTTTAGGTTTAGGGTTAGTATTAGATTAGGATTATGGTTAGGGTTAATGTTAGGGTTTGTTTTAGGGTTAGATTCAGAATAAGGGTTAAGGTTAGGGTTAGATTTATTGTTAGGGTTAGGGTTAAATTTAGTTTTAGGGTTATGGTTAAGGTTAGATTAGGGTTAGTGTTATGTTTAGGGTTAGTGTAGATTTAGGGTTAGGGTTTGTGTTACATTTAGAGTTAGGTTTACGGTGAGGGTTAGGGTTAGGTTTATTTTACGGTTAGGTTTAGGATTAGAGTTAGGGTTAATGTTAGTGTTAGGGTTTGGGTTAAGTGTTAGCATTATTGTTAGTGTTAGGGTTAGAGATAGGGTCACAGGATTATTGTTAAATTTAGGTTTTAGGTTGGTGTTAGTGTTATATTTAGTGTTAGAGTTTGTGTTAAAATAATGGTTATTGTTAGGTTTAGGGTTACATATAGGATGAGGGTTAGGTTTTGGGTTTGGTTTACTTTTAGGGTTAGTGTTAATGTTAGGGTTAAGTTTAAGATTAGTGTTATTGTTAGCGTTAGAGTTAAAGTTAGCAATAGGTTTAGGGATAGTTTTAGGGTTAGTGTTAGGGTTAGGATTAGTGTAATGGTGAGGGTTAGGATTAGGGTTAGAATTAGGGTAAGCATTAGGATTAAAGTTAGAATTAGGGTTAGGGTAAATGTTAGGGTTATGGTTAGGGTTAGCTTTAGGGTTAGTTTTAGAGTTAAGTATAGGTATAGGGTTAATTTTAGGGTTAGTGGTAATGTTATGGTTAGTGTTTTTGTTATTTTTAGGTTTAGGGTTAGGGTTTGTGTTAGAGTTAAGAGTTAGGGTTAGGGTTAGGGTTAGGGTTAGGTTTATTATTGGGGTTAGGGTTAGTGTAAGTGTTAGGGTTAAGGTTAGTGTTAGGGTAAGTGTTAGGGTTAGGTTTAGATTTACAGTTAGAATTAGTGTTAGGGTTAAGTTTAGGGATAGGGTTAGTGTATGGGTTAGGTTTAGCATTAGGTTTTGTGTTAGGGTTAGGGTTAGGGTTAGAGTTAGAGTTAGTGATAGGTTTAGGGTAAGAGTTAGGTTTAGTGTTAGGGTAAGGATAAAGTTTAGTGTTCGGTTTAGTGTTAGGGATTGGGTTCGGGTTAGGGTTCAGGTTAGGGTATGTGTTAGGGTTAGGGTTAGGGATAGGATTTGTGTTAGGGTTAGGTTTAGAATTAAGGTTGGATTATGGTTTGAGTTAGGGTTAGTGTTAGGTTTAGGGTTAGGGTTAGTGATAAATTTAGGATTATGTTTAGGGTTACCTTCAGGGTTAGGCTTAGGTTTAGTGTTTGGGTTAGTTTTAAAGTTAGGGTTAGGATTAGGTAAGGGTTAGTGTTAGGGTTAGATTAGTGTTAGGGTAATGATTTGGGTTAGGGTTTGTTTTAGGGTTAAAGTTAGAATTAGGGATAGGGTTAAGTTGGGGGTTAAGGTTATGGGTCAGGTTAGGGTTAGGGTTAGGGTTAGGTTTTGGCTTAGTGTTAGTGTAAGGGATAAGGTTAGGTTTAGTGTTTGGTTTATGGTTAGATTTAGGATTAGTGTTAGGCTGAGGGTTAGGATAAATTTTATGGTTAGTGTTAGTTTTAGGTTAGGGTTAGGGTTATGGGTAGGTTAAGTTTAGGGTTAGGTTTAGGGTTACATTTAGGATTCGTGTTAGGATTAGGGTTAGGGTTAGATTCGGGTTAGGGTTATTTTGGGTTCATCGTAGGATAGGGTTAGGGTTACTGTTAGGTTTAGGTTTAGGGTTAGGTTTAGCGTTAGGGTTATGGTTACAATTAGGATAAGGGTTATTGATAGGGTTAGGTTTAGGGTTACTGTTAGTGTTTAGGGTAGGGTTTGGTTTAGGTTTAGGGTTAGTGTTAGGGTTACATTTAGGGTTAGTATTAGGGTTCGTGTTAAATTTTCTGTTCGCGTTAGGGTTAGGGTTATTAGGGTTAGTGTTAGGGTTTGGGTTAGAGTTAGTGTTTGGGTTAATTTTATGGTTAAGGTTAGTGTTAGGGTTAGGGTTAGCATAAATTAAGGGTTAGGATTAGGGTTAGCTTAAGGTCAGGGTTATAGTTAAGTTTACGGTTTAAGTTACCATTAGTGTTGGTGTTAGGATTAGGGTTAGGGTTGCTGTTAGGTTTTTTGTTAGTTTTAGTTTTAGGGGTAGTGTTAGGGTTAGGGTTAGCGTTAGTGATAGGGTTAGGTTCAGCATTAGGATAATGTTTAGGATTAGGTTTAGAGGTATAATTAGAGTTAGTGCTATGTTAGGGTTAAGGTTAGGGTTAGGGTAACTGTTAGGGTTAGGGTTAGGGTTAGGGATAGAGTTAGGGTTATGTTTAGTGTCAGCGTTGTGGTTAGGTTTGGGTTTAGTGTTCGTTTTAAGGATAGGATTAGGGTTAGATTTAGGTTAGGGGTAGGGTTAGCTTTAGGGTTAGTGTTAGGTTTAGGTTGAGTGTTATTGATAGGGTTAGTGTTAGGGTTCGAGTAAGGCTTTGCGTTAGTGTTTGGTTTTGCATTATAGTTAGGTTTAGGAATAGGATTAGGGATAAGATTACAGTTAATGTCAGGTTTAGAGTTAGGTTTAGTTTTAATGTGAGGGTTAGGCTTGGGGATAGTGTTAAGGTTTGGGTTAGTATTAGGGTTAGACTTAGGGTTCGGTTTAGGTTTCAGTTTAGGGTTAGGATTGATGTTATTGTTAGGTTTAAGGTTAGTGTTAGGGTTAGATAAGGGTTAGGGTTATTGTTAGGTTTAGTGTTATGGTTAGCATTAGGGTTAGCATTAGTTTTCAGGTTAGGATTATGGTTAGCGTTAGTGTTAGGGTTAGGTTTAGGGTAAGGGTTAGGGTTTCTGTTAGGTTAGGGTTAGAGTTCGTATTAGAGTTAGGGTTAGTTTTAGTGTAAGGTTTAGGGTTAGGGTTAGGGTTAGTATTAGATTTAGGGTTAGAGTTAGTGTTTTGGTTAGGTTTAAGGTTATGGTTATGGTTATAATTATGGTTAGGGTTAGGATTAGGTTTATTTTTTGGTTAGTGTTAGGGTTAGTTTAGGGTTAGGAATATGGTTAGGGTTAGGGTTTGGGTTACGGTTAGAGTTAGGTTAGGGTTACTGTTAGGGTTAGCGTTAGGTTTAGGGATAGTGTTAGTGTTAGGGTTATGGTTAAGGTAAGGTTTATAGTTAGGGTTGTGGTTATGATAAGAGTGTTACTGTTAGGGTTAGGGTTAGGGTGAGTGTTATACTTAGGGATAGGGTTAGGGTTAAGGTTAGTGTTAGGTTTAGTGTTAATGTTATGGTTAGCATTAATGTTATGATAAGAATTAGAGTTAGGGTTTGGTTTAGGGTTATGATTAAGTTAGGGTTAGGTTTAGGGTTAGGGTTAGTTTTAGGGTTATGTTTAGTTTTGGGGTTAAGTATCATGTTAAGTTTAGGGTTAGTGGTAGGTTTACTTAGGGTTAGGGTTAGGGTTATAGTTAGTGTTATGATTATGGTTATGGTTAGGGTTATGGTAACGGTTTGTTTTAGGGTTAGATTTAGGGTTAGAGTTAGTGTTAGGTTTAGGTTTAGGTTTAAGGTTACGGTTAGTGTTAGTGTTAGGTTTAGAGTTAGGGTTAACTTTAGGGTTGGCTTAGGTTTAGGGTTAGTGTTAGTGTTAGGATTAGAGTTATCGTTATTGTTAGGGTTAGGATTAGGCTTCATGTTACGATTAGGATTAGGGTTCGTGTTAGTGTTAGCATTAGGTTTAAGGTTAGGCTTACTGTTAGTGTTAGTGTTAGGGTTAGGTTTAGGAATCGTGTCAGGCTTAGGGAAAAATAGAGATAGTTTTAGGGTTAAGGTTAAGATTTGTATTACATTTAGTGTTAATGTTAGGGTTAGTGTTGTGGCTAGGCTTAGTGTTAGGTTTAGTTTAAATGTAAGGGTTAGTGTTTGGGTTTGTGTTATGGTTATGAATAGTTTTAGGGTTAGGGTTTGTGTTAGGTTTAGGGGTAGTTTTAAGTTTTGTGTTAGGGTTACGTTTAGGGTTAGCATTATGTTTAGTATTAGGGTTAGAATTAGTGTTAGATTTAGTGTAAAGTTTAGTTTTAGATTAAGGATTAGGGTTATGGTTAGGGTTTTTTTTTTCAAATTAGGTTTACAGTTAGGGTTTGGGTTAGGTTTAGGGTTAGTTTTAGAGTTAAGTTTAGGGTTAGGTTTAGTGTTAATATTAGTTTTAGGTTCATGGATATGTTTTGTGTTGGGGTAAGTGTTAAGTTTAGGGTTTCTGTTAGGGTTAGTTAAGGGTTAGGGTTAGTGTTATTGTTAGGATTAGCGTTAGAATGAGGGTTAGAGTTAGGGTTAGTTTTAGGGTTATGGGTACGATAGGGTTAGTGTTAGTGTTATGGTTAGTGTTAGGATTAGGGTTTTTGTAGGGTTAGGTTTAGTGTGAGTGTTAGGGTTAGAGTTAGTTTTATTGCATGTGTTAGTGTTAGCGTTAGGGTTAAAGTTAGGGATAGTGTTAGGGTCTGGGATATCTTTAGAATTACTTTTAGGGTTAGGGTTAGAGGTAGAATTAGTGTTATGGTGGGATTAATGTTTAGGTAATGTTAGGGTTAGGGTTAGGGTTAGGGTTAAGGTTAGTTTTGGGGTTAGGTTTAGAGTTAGGGTTTGGGCTAGGGTTAGGGTTAGTTTTAGAATTAGCCATAGGGTTAGGGTTATGATTAGTGTTAGGTAAGAATTATGGTTTGTGTTAGGGTAAGGTTTAGGTTTAGATTTTCTGTAAGGGTTAGGATTAAAAGATAGATTTAGTGTTAGGGTTAGGGTTAATGTTACGTTTAGGTTTATGTTTAGGTTTAGGATTAGTGTTTGGTTTAATGTTATACAAAGGTTTATGGTTAGTGTTAGTGTTAGATTTAGGAATAGTATTACAGTTAGGGTTATGGTTAGGAAGAGGGTTAAATTGAGGTGCAAAATATGGTTTGTTTTATGGTTATGGGTAGGATAGGTATAGTGTTGGGTTTAGGGTTAGTGTTACTTTTAGGGTTAGGGATAGGGTTAGTGACATATTGAGTGTTGGGGTTAGAGTTAGTGTTAGATTATCCTTAAGGTTAGTGTTAGGGTTAGTGTTTGAGTTTGGGTTAGGGTTAGTGCTAGGTAACAGTTAGGGATAGTGTTAGGTTATGGTTAGGGTTATGTTTTGCTCTATGGTTTGTTTTAGGTTTATGGTTAGAGTTAGGTTTAGGGTAACATTATGTTTATGGTTAGGATTAGGGTTAAGTTAGCATTAGGGTTACTGTTAGGGTTATGGTTATGGTTAGGTTTAGGTTTAGAGTTAGTGTTGTGGTTACTTTTAGGGTTAGTGTTATGCTTATGATTAGGGTTATGCTTAGTGTTAGTGTTAAATTTAGGGTTAGGGTTAGTTTTAGGTTTAGGTTAGGGTAAGGGTAAAATATTGGTTTAGGGTTTGGGTTAAGTTTAGAGATAGTATTAGTTTTAGGGTTAGGGTTGGGGTTAATATTAGGGTTACTGTTCAGGTTAGTGTTAGCTTTAGGGTTAGGGTTTGTGTTGGGGTTACGGTTAGAATTATGGTTAGGGTTATAATAAAGGTTATGATTAGTGTTAGAGTTAGGTTTAGGTTTAGGTTTAAGTTAGATTTAGGGTTAAGATTAGGGTTAGTGTAAGGGTTAAGGTTACGATTAGTGTTTGTGCTAGGGTTAAGGAATGGGTTAAATTAAGGTTAGGGTTAGATTTACACTTCATGTTAGGATTAAGGTTAGGATTCGTGATATATTTAGGTTTAGGATTAGGGTTGGGTTTAGGGTTAGTGTTAGGGTAGGTTTAGGGTGAGGGTTATATTAAGTGTTAGGGTTAGGGTTATGGTTAGTGTTAGTGTTAGGGTTAGGATTAGGGTTAGTGTTAGGGTTAGGATAAGGGTTAAGGTAAGGGTTATGGTTAAGATTAGTTTTAGTGTTGGGGTTAGGGTTTGGTTTACATTAGGGTTAGGGTTCGACTTATGGTTCGTGTTAGGATTAAGGTCAGGTTTTGTGTAAGGTTTAGGTTTAGGTTTATGTTGAGGGTTAGGGTTAGGGTTTATGTTAGGGTTAGGTTTAGGGTTAGTGTTATATTTAGTCTTAGGGTTAGGATTAGGTTTAGGGTTAGTGTTAGGGTTGGGGTTAGGATTAGTTTTATGGTTAGGATTAGATTTAAAGTTAGGTTTAGTGTTTGGCTTAGGGTTAGTGTTAGGTTTAATGTTAGGGTTAGGGTGAGGCTTAGGGTTAGTGTCAGGGTGACAGTTAGCTTTACGGTTAGGGTTAGGGTTGTGATTAGGGTGAGAGTTAGGTTTAGGTTAAGGTTAGTGTTTAGTTTAGGTTTAGTGTTAGGATTATTGTTAGGATTAGATTTATGGAGAGGTTAGGTGTTAGGGTTGTGGTTAGGGTTTGTGTTAGGGATAGGGTTAGAGTTAGTGTTAAGTTTTGGTTTAGGGTGAGGGTTAGAGTTAGGGTTAGGGTTAATGTTAGTGTTAGGTTAATGTTAGGGTTAGGGTTAGGGTTAGTGTAAGTCTAAGCTTTCGGTTTAGGATTATGTTAACTGTTAGTGTTAGGGTTATGGTTAGGGTTAGGTTTTGTGTTAGGATTAGGGTAAGTGTTAGGGTTAGTGTTAAGTTTAGGGTTATTTTTAGGGTTAGAGTTAGTGTTTGAATCAGGGTTAGTATTAGGTTTAACATTAAAATTAGGGAGGGGGTTAGGTTTAGGGTTCCGGTGAGGGTTAGGTTTAGGGATAGGTAAGAGTTAGTTAGGTTGAGGGTTAGGTTAGGTTTAGGGTGAGAGTTAGTGTTAGGGTTCGAGTTAGAGTTAGGGTTACGGTTCAAGATAGGTTAAGATTACTTTTTGTGTTAGGATTAGGATAAGGGTTAGTGTTACAGTTAGAGTTAGGGTTAAGTTTAGGTTTAGTTTTATGATTAAATTTAGGGTTATGTTTAGGGTTATTTTGGGGTTAGAATTAGAGTTAGAGTTCAGGTTTTGTTTAGGGTTAATTTTAGAGTTTGGGTTAGGATTAGTGTTAGGGTTAGTGTTACGGTTAGTATTAGGGTTAGAGTTATGATTTGTGTTAGCATAAGTGTTGTGGTTAGTGTTTCTGTTAGGGTTAAATTTAGATTTATGCTTTAGGTTATGGTTAGTAAGAGGGCTAAAGTGAGGCATAGGGTTAGGGTAGATTTTATGGTTAAGGGTAGGTTAGGGTTAGTGTTAGGGTTAGGGTTCCTGTTAGTGTTAGTGTTAGGGTTAAGGTTAGGGTTAAGGATAGGGTTAGTGTAAGGTTTAATGTTAGGGTTAGGGTTAGTAATAGGGATAGGGTTTAGTGTTAAATTTAGTTTAAGGATTAAAGTTAGTAAACGGTTAGAATAAGTGTTATGTTAGGATTAAGGTAACATTTTGGGTTAGGATTTGTGTTAGGATTAGGGTTACAATTAGGGTTAGGATTACTTTAGGCTTAGGGTTAGAGTTAGGGTTTGTGTAAGGGTTAATGTTAGGGTTAGAGTTAGGGTTAAGGATAGGTTTAGTGTTAGGGTTCTGGTTAGTTTTAGAGTTAGTGTCAGGAATAAGGTTAGGTTTAGGGTTAGTGTTGGGGTCAAGTTTAGTGTTAGGGTTAGTGTTAGAGTTAGGGTAATGGTTAAGATTCTTGTTAGGGTTAGGGTTCTTTTTTAGTGTTAGGTTTAGTGTTAGGTTTATAGTTAGGGTTAGTGTTACTTTTAGGGTTATTGTTAGGGTTAGGATTAGTGTTTGGGTTAGTGTTAGAATTAGGTTTAGGGTTACAGTTAGTGTTAGGGTTATGGTTAGCGTTAAGGTGAGGCTTAAGTTTAGTGTTAGGGTAGGGTTAGTTTTACGGTTAGAATTAGTGTTAGGTTTAGGTTTAGGTTTAGGTTTTGTGTTTAGGTTAGGTTTACAGTTAGTGTAAGGGTTATTGTTAGTTTTTGGGTTAAGTTTAGGGTTAGGTTTAGTGCTAGGCTTAGGGATAGTTTTAGAGTTAGTATTATCATTAGGTTTAGGGTTATGGTTTTTCTTACCATTAGGGTTATGATTAGGGTATGTTTAGTGTTAGAGATAGGATTAGGGTTAGTGTTAGGGATAGGGTAAGGTGTAGATTAGTGTTAGGATTTGGTTAGGGTTAGGTTTCTTTTATGGTTATGGTTAGTGTTAGTGTTAGGGTTTCTGTTATGGTTAGGGTTAGGGTTACCGTTGGGGTTAGAATTTAGTTGGGGTTAAGTTTAGGATTAGTGTTACATTTAGGTGTAAGTTTAATGTTAGGGTTAGGGTTAGAATTAGGTTTAGCATAAGAGATATGGTTATAATTAGTGTTACTTTTAGTGTTAAGGTTATGGTTTTGTTTAGTGGTAGATTTAGTGTTACGGTTATTGTTAGGTTTAGGGTTAGGGTTTGTATTGGAGTTATGGTTAATCTTATAGTTTGGGTTACAATAAGGGTTAGGATTAGGGTTAGAGTTAGGTAAGATTTAGGGTTAGGGTTAGGTTTAGGGTTAGTGCTAGTGTTAGGGTTAGGGTTAGGTTTAGGGTTAGGATTCGTGTTAGAGTTAGCGTTTGTGTTAGGTTTAGGCTTAGGGTTAGGTTTAAAGTTAGGGTTAGTGTTAGGTTTAGGGTTAGTGTTAGTGTTTGGGTTACGGTTATACTTACGTTTAGGGTTACAGTTAGTCTTAGGGTTAGGGTTAGTTATATGTTTAGGGTTAGGGTGAGGGTTAGAGTTAGGCTTAGAGTTACAGTTAAGGTTAGGTATAAGGTTTGGATTAGAGGTAGGGTTAACACTAGGTTTAGTGTTAGAGTTAGGCTTACGGTCTAGATTAGTTTAGAATTAGTGTTAGGGCAGGGTTAGGGTTATGGTTTGTTTTAGGGTTAGGGTTTGGTTTACGGTTAGAGTTAAGGTAAGTGATAGGGTTATGGTTATGGTTATGGTTATGGTTAAGGTTAGAGTTAGGGTTAGGGTTAGTGTTAGTGTTAGTGATAGGATTAGAGTTAGAATTAGGGTTAGAGTTACTGTTACATTAGGGTTAGGGTTAGTGTTAAGTAAAGTTTTAGGGTTATAGTGAGGTTTAGGTTTAATGTTAGGGTTAGGATGAGCTTTAGGTTTAGGGTTAGGGTATGGGTTAGAGTTATGGTTAGGGTTAGGTTGAGGTTAGTCTTTGGTTTAGGTTTTGTGTTAGTGTAAGGTTTATAGTTAGGGTTACTGTGAAGGTTAGTGTTAGGGTTATGTTCGAGTTAGGGTTACAGTTTGGGTTCATGTTATGGTTAGGTTTAGGGTTAGTGTTAGGTTTAGGTTTAGGGTGAGGATTAGATTTAGGGTTACGGTTATTGTTAGTATTAGGGTAGTTTTATGGTTAGGGTTAGGGTTACTGTTAGCGTTAGGTTTAGGTTTGGATTAGGGTTAGTGTTAGGGTTAGATTTAGGGTTAGGTTTATGTTAGGGTTAAGTGAAGGTTAGGGATAGGGTGAGTGTGTTAGTGTGAGGGTTAGGGTTAGTGTTAATATTAGGCTTAGGTTTAGGGTTAGGGTTAGTGTTAGGTAAGGGTTAGGGTTAAGTTTAGTGTTAGAGTTTGGGTTAGGCTTATAATTAGATTTAGGTTTAGTGTTAGGTTTTGGGTTAGTGTTAGTGTTAGGTTTCGGGTTACGTTTAGGGTTAGGGTTATTGTTCCAGTTACAATTAGAGATACTTTTTGTTTAGGTAAGGTTTTAGTTTAGGTTTGGGGTTAGGATTAGGATTAGGTTTAGCTTTAGGGTTAGGGTTAGTGTTAGGGTTAGGGTTACGTTTGGATTGGGGTTATAATGAGGCTTAGGATTAGGGTTAGGGTTAGTTTTAGTTTTACAGTTAGGGTTAGGGTTATGGTTAGGGTTAGGTTTACAGTTAGGGTTAAGTTTAGTGTTAGGTTTAGTGTTAGGTTTAGAGTTATGTTTAGTAATAGCATTACCTTTGGGCTAAGAGTAGTGTTAACAGTTATGGTTAGGTTTAAGTTTAGTGTTAAGTTTAGTTTTAGGTTTAGGGTTAAGGATAGGTAAGGGTTAGGTTTAAAGTTAGGTAAGGGTTAGGATTATGTTTTGGGTTAGGGTTTGTGTTAGGGTTAGGGTTATGGTTTCATTAGGGTTAGGGTTTGGTTAGGGTTAGGGTTAGGTTTCGTATTAGGGTTAGGTTTAGAGTTAGGGATAGGTTTAGTATTAGGTTTTTGGGTAGGATTTGGTTAGTGTTAGGGTTAGAGTTAGTGTTAGTTTTAAGATTAGGGTTACGGTTAGTGTTAGTGTTACGATTAGGATTAGGGTTAGGGTTCATGTTAGGTTTAGGGTTAGGGTTAGGTTTAGTGTTAAATTTAAAGTTAGGGTAAGAGTTAGTTTTAGGGTTAAGGTTAGGTTTTGGGTTAGGGTTAGGTTTAGGGTTTGTGTTAGGGTAACTGTTACAATTTGTGTTACTGTTAGTGTTAATGTTAGTTTTAGAGATAGGTTTATGGTTAAAGTTCATGATAGGTTTAGGTTTAGGGTTAGGTATAGGATTAGGGTTATGGTTAAGGTTATGTAGGAGCTTTGGGTTAGTGATAGGGTTAGTGTTAGTGTTTAAGTTAGTGTTAGTGTTATTTTTTCTGTTAGGTTTAGGGTTAGTCTTAGGGTTAAAGTTAGGGTTATGTTTAGTCTTAGGGTTAGTGTTAGTGTTAGGGTTAGTGTTAAGGTTAGGTTTAGGGTTAGGTTTAGCGTTAGTGTATGTGTTTTGGATATAGTTAGCTTTAGGGTTAGTGTTAAGATTTGAATTAGGGTTAATATTAGGTTTAGAGTTACGGTTAGGAGCGGGTTAGGTTTAGGGTTTGGGTGAGGATTCTGTTTAGGGTTAGATAAGGTTAGGGTTAAGGTTAGTTTAGATTTAGAGTTATGGTTTGGGTTATGGTTTGTGTTAGAATTAGGGTTAGGTTTGGGTTACATTAGCATTAGGGTTAGGGTTAGTACTGAGATTAAGGTTAGGCTTAGGGTTATTGTTAGATTTAGGATTACGGTTATGTTTATGGTTATATTTAGGTAAGGGTTAGGTTTAGAGTTAGGGTTAGGGTTACGGTTAGGATGAGGGTTAGGTTTAAATGTAGAGATAGGGTTATTCTTAGGGTAAGTTTTAGCGTTACGGTTAGTGTTAGTATTAGTGTTAGCTTTAGGGTTATCTTCTGAGACAGGGTTAGCATTAGGTTTAGGTTTTGTATTAGGGTTAGGGTTAGGGATAGAGATAGGGTTGGGGTTTGTGTCAGTAATAGGATTAGGGTAAGGTTTATTGTTAAGTTTAGTGTTAGGGTTAGGGTTAGGATTAAAGTTAGGAAATGGTTAGGGTTATTGTTATGTTAGAGTTAAAGTTATTTTTGGGGTTAGAGTTTCTGTTAGAGTTAGGGTTACTTTAGGCTTAGGGTTATGGTTAGGGATGTGGTTATAGTTAGGCTTAGGGTTAGGTTTAGGTTTAAGGATAGGTTTAGTGTTAGGGTTTTGGTTATTTTAGTGGTAATGTTAGGGTTAAGTTTAGTTTTAGGGTTAGTGTTAGGGTTAGGATTAGAGTTAGTGTTAGTGTTAGGTTTAGGGTTTGGTTTATGGTTAGGGTTAGTGTTACATTTAGTGTTATTATTAGGGTTAGTATTAGTGTTTGGGTTAGTGATAGATTTAGGTTTAGGTATAGTGTTTGAATTAGGGTTAGGGTTAGTGTTAGGGTTCAGGTTATGTTTAAGTTGAGGCTTAGGTTTAGTGATAGGGTAGGGTTAGGGTTAGGGTTAGAGTTAATTTTAGAATTAGTTTTAGGTTTAGGGTGTGTGTTTGGGTTAGGTTTAGGTTTAAGTTTAGAGTTATTGTTAGTGTTTGGGTTAAGTATAGGGTTAGCTTTAGTGATAGTGTTAGGGAGACTTTTAATATTAGTATTATCATTAGGTTAAGGGTTAAGCTATTTCTTTTCTTTAGGGTTAGGGTTATGGTATGGTTTGTGTTAGGGATAGGTTTAGGGTTAGGGTTAGTGTTAGGGATAGGGTAAGGTTTTGGGTTAGTGTTAGGTTTTGGTTAGGGTTTGGTTTAAGTTATGGTTAGGGTTAGGTTTAGGGTTTGTATTAGGGTTAGTGTTGGGGTTAGAATTTCAGTGAGGTTTAGGCTTAGGCTTTATTTTAGAATTGGGATTAGGTTTAATGTTAGGGTTAGGGATAGAATTAGTGGTAGATTAAGTTTTACGTTTAGGGTTAGGGTTATTTTTTCGTTTAGGGTTAGGGTTATGTTTAGTGTTAGTTTTAGTGTTAGGGTTAGGGTTAGGGTTAGTGTTTGTGTTGGGGTTATGGTTAGTGTTATACTTTCGGTTACAATAAGGGTTAAGTTTAAGGTTAGAATTAGGTTAGGGTTAGGGTTAGGGTTAGGTTTAGGATTATTGTTTGTATTAGGTTTTTAATTTTAGGGTTAAATTAGGGATAGGGTTAGAGTTAGGGTTAGTGTTAGGGCTAGAATTCGTTTCAGGTTTAGGTTTAGGGATAGGGTTAAAGTTAGGGTTAGGGTTAGGTTTAGGGTCAGGTTTGGGGTTAGCATTAGTATTTGGGTTATGGTTATATTTAGGGTTCGGGTTACAGTTTGGGTAAGGTGTAGGGATTGTATTAGGGTTAGGGTTATTGTTAGAGTTAGTGTTAGAGTTAGGGTTAGTGTTAGGATTAGTGTTAGAATTAGTGTTAGTGTAGGGTTAGGGTTTGTGTTAGGATTAGGGTTAGTGTTAGAGTTAGGGTTAGGTTAAGTGTTAGGTTTAGGATTAGGGTTAAGGTTAGAGTTCATATTAGTGTTAGGGTTAGTGTTCGTGTTAGGTTTAGGTTGAGAATTAGGTTAGGGTTAATGTTATATTAGCGTTAGGATTAGGATTAGGTAAAGTTTAGGATTAGGGTGAGGTTTAAGTTTAATGTTAGGGTTAGGGTTAGTTTTCTGGTTAGGGTTAGAGTTGGGGTTTGGGCTATGGTTAGGGTTAGGTTAAGGTTAGTGTTGGTTTAGGTTTTGTGTTAGTGTTAGGGTTAGGGTTAGAGTTACAGTGACAGTTAGTGTTAGGTTTAGGTTCAGGTTAGGGTTAGGGTTTGGGTTCGTGTTAAGTTTAGGATTAGGGTTATTGTTTGGTTTAGGTTTAGGGTGAGGGTTAGAGTTAGAGATAGGGTTTTTTTCGTGTTAGGTTAGTTTTATGCTTAGGGTTAGGGATAGTGTTAGGGTTAGGGTTAGGATTAGGTTCATTGTTAGGGTTAGAGATAGGGTTAGGTTTAGAATAGGGTTAGGTTATCTTTATGGATAGGGTGAGGGTTCGTGTTAGTGTAAGAATTAGGGCTATTGTTAGTATAAGGTTTAGATTTAGTGTTAGGGTTAGTGTTAGTGTTAGAGTTAGGGTTAGGTTTAGCGTTAGAGTTTGGCTTAGAGTTATAGTTAGGATTAGGTTTGGGTTAGGATTTGGGTTACTTTTAGTGTTAGGTTTAGGGTTAGAGTTAGTTTGAGGATTAGGTTTAGGGTTTCAGTGAGGTTTTGGATCAGGTTTATTGTTATGGTTACAGTTAGAACTAGGGTTATGTTTAGGTAAGGTTTAGGTTTAGGGTTAGTGTTACAGTTAGGATTAGGTTTAGCTTTAGTGTTCCGGTTAGGGTTAGTCGTGGGTTTAGTTTTAGCATAAGTTTTAGTGTTAGGTTTTAGTTAGGGTTAGGGTTAGAATTAGGATTAGAATTATAGTGAGGCTTAGGCTGAGGTTTTGGGTTAGTTTTATCTTTACATTTAGGGTTAGGATTATGTTTAGGGTTAGGGTTACATTTAGGGTTAATGTTAGTGTTAGGTTTAGAGTTAGGTTTAGGGTTAGAGTTAGTGATAGAGTTAGCGTTGGTGTAAGAGTAGTGTTAACAGTTATGGTTAGGTTTAGGATTAGTATTAGATTTAGTGTTAGGTTTAGTTTTGGGGTAGGTAAGTGTTAGGGTGCAGTTAGGTAAGGGTTAGGGCTATTGTTTGAGTTAGTGTTTTTGATAGGGTTATGGTTGGGGTTATGGTTAAGTTAGGGTTAGGGTTATGGTTATGATTACGGTTAGGGTTAGTGTCATGGTTAGTATTAGGGTAAGGGTTAGGGTTAGGTTATATATTAGGTTTTTGTTTAGGTTTATGGATAGTGTTAGGGTTAGGGTTACTGTTAGTTTTAGGGTTACTTAGGGTTAGGGTTAGGGTTAGTGTAAGTTTTAGGGGTATAGTTAGTGTTAGGGTTCGTGTTAGGGTTAGGGATAGGGTTATTTTTAGGGTTAGAATTAGGATAGGGTGAGTCTTTGGGTTAGTGTTAGTGTTAGCGTTAGGGTCAGAATTAGTTAAAAATTAGGTTTAGTGTTAGGGTTAGGGTTAGTGATAGAGTTAAATTTATGGTTAGGGTTAGGGTTAGTTTTAGGGTTAAGTTTAGGTGTTGGGTTAGGGTAAGCTATTAGGGTTTGGGTTAAGGTAAGAGTTAGTATTTTTGTTAGTGTTAGTGTTAGGTTTAGGGTTAGGTGTAGGGTTAGGGTTCGTGTTAGAATTAGGGTTAGGGTTAGGTTTAGGGTTAGGGTTATGGTGGGGCTTTGGTTTATTGTTAGGGTTGGTGTTAGTGTTAAGGTTAGTGTTAGGATTAAGTGTAGGGTTAGGGTTATTGTTATGGTTAGGGTTAGGTTTATGATTAATGTCAGGGATAGGGTTAGTGTTAGTGTTAGTGTTAAAGTTAGGGTCAGGGTTAGGTTTAGCGTTCGTGTTTGTGTTTAGGATATAGTTATGTTTAGGGTTAGATTTTGAATTAGGGTTAGTATTAGGTTTAGCGTTAGGCTTAGGCAGTGGGTTAGGTTTTGGGTTCAGGTGAGGGTTGGGGTAAGGGTTAGGTACAGGTTAGGGTTAGGGATAAGATTTGGTTCAGGGTTAGGGTTAGGCTTATTGTTAGGATTAGAATTAGGGCTATGGTTAGGGTGATATATAGGTAAGAGTTAGGTTTAGGGTTAGGATTTTGGTTAGGATCAGGGTTAGGTTTAGGGTTAGGATTATGTTTAGGATCAGGGTTAGGTTTAAATGTAGGATTATGGTTAGTCTTAGGATTAGTTTTAGCATTAGCATTAGTGTTTAGGATTACAGTTACTATTAGTTTTGGGGTTAGGTTTATATTTAGGTTTAGGTTTAGTATTAGGGTTAAGGTTATAGTTAGAGTTAGGCTTAGGGTTAGGGGTAGGGGTAGGGGTAGTGTTATTTTTAGGTTTATGTTTAGGGTTAGTGTTCGCATTAGATTAGGGTTAGTGTTAGGCTTAGGTTTAGGGTTAAGCTTCGTATTAGATTTAGGGTTAGGGTTAGGGTAAATGTGAGTGTTAGGGTTAGGGTTACTGTTAGAGTTAATTTTATGGTTAGAGTTAGGTTTAGTTTTAAGTTTACTGTGCAGGATAGGGTTAGTGTTTGTGTTCTGGTTAGGGTTAGGTAATGATAAGGGTTAGGGTTAGATTAGGGACAGGATTATGTTTGGGTTAGGGTTAGAGTTAGAGTTAATGTTAGTATTAGTGTTAGGGTTAGGGTTAGGGTTATTATTAATGTTAGTGTTAAGGTTAGGATTATGTTAAGGGTTAGTATTAGTGTTTGGGTTAGGGTTTGGTTTAGGGTCGGGCTTAGTGGAATGGTTAGGTTTAGTGTTAGGGTTAGTGTCATGGTTATGGTTTAGGATAGGTTTAGTGTTCGGGTTAGGGTAAGGTTTAGTTTTAGGGTAAGTGTTAGGTTTAGGTTTAGAGTTAGGTTTAGTGTTAGTGTAAGGGTTAGGGTTTAGGTTAAGGTTATGGTTAGGTTTAGTTTTAGTGTTAGATTTAGTGTTACGGTTAAGGTTTGTTTTAGGGTTAGTGTTAAGGTAAGGGTTACGTTTAGTGTTAGGATTGGATTAGTGTTAGGGTTAGTGTTAGGTTAAGGATTAGTGTCATGCTTAGGGTTAGTGTTAGGGTTAGTGTAAGTGTTATGTTTAGGATTATGCTTCATCCTAAGATTAGGGTTAGGGTTATTTTAATGGCTAGGGTTAGGTTTAACTTTAGAATTAGTG
Organism: Marmota flaviventris; assembly: GCF_047511675.1. Classification (NCBI taxonomy): domain Eukaryota; kingdom Metazoa; phylum Chordata; class Mammalia; order Rodentia; family Sciuridae; genus Marmota; species Marmota flaviventris. The sequence goes on along the minus strand of NC_092510.1, from coordinate 12,202,903 downwards.
TAAATGTTAGGGTTAAGATAAGGATTAGGAATAGGGATCATGTTAGGTTTAGGAATAGGTATGGGTTAGTGTTTGGGTTAGGGTTAGGGTTAGGGATAAATTTAGTGTTAGGGTTAGGGTTACAGTTAAGTTTATTGTTAGGATATGGGCTTGGGTTAGGCTTAGGTTTAGGTTAGTTTTAGGATTAGGTTTAGAATTTGAGTTAAAATTAGTTTTATGTTTAGTGTTAGAGTTAAAGTTATGATTAGCATTACGTTAGGAGTAGGGTTAGTGTTAGTGTTAAATTTTGATTAAGGTTTAGGGTTAGGGTTAATATTAGGGTTATAATTAGGGTTAGGGTTAGCTTTAGGTTCATGGTTAGGGTTAACTTTAGTGTTAGATTTAGCGTTAAGGTAAGGGTTAGGATTAGCATTAGGGTTAGTGTTAGGTTTAGAATTAGGGTTAATGTTAATTTTAGGGTTAGGGTGAGTGTTCAGGTTAAGGTTAGGGATAGGGTGAGGGTTAGGGTTATGTTTAGGGTTAGTATTAGTGTTTCTTTTAGGGTTAGGGTTAGTATTACGATTACAGTTAGGTTTAGGGTTAGTGTTATTGTTAGGGTTAGTGTTAGGGTTAAGGTTAGTGATAGGGTTATGTTTAGGGTTAAGGTTTGTGTTAGGGTAAGGTGTAGAGTTAGAGTTAGGGTTAGTGTTAGGGTTAGGTTTAGTGTTTGAGTTAGGTTTAAGGTTAGGGTTAGGGTTAGGTTTAGGTTACAGTTAAAATTAGGTTAGGGTTAGGGTTAATGTTAGTGTTAAATTTTGTCTTAGAGTAAGTGTTAGGGTTAGTGTTAGGATTAGGTTTACGGTGAGGGTTAGTGTTAGAATTGGGTTAGGCTTAGGGATAGGGCTCTGGTTAGTTTTAGGGTTATGATTAGGGTTAAGTTTAGGGTTATTGTTAGGGGTAAGGTAAGGGTATGATTAGGGTTAGGGTTAGTGTTAGTGTTCAAATTAGGGTTTGTGTTAGGGTTCGGGTTTCTTGTTAATGTTAGCGTTAGGGTTAGGGTTATGTTTGTGTTTCGGTTATGGTTAGGGTTAATTATAGTTTTAGGTTTAGGAATTGGTTAGAGTTAGTGTTAGGGTTAGGTATAGGTTTATAGTTAGTGTTAGGGTTAGGGTTACAATTGGGGTTAGTGTTATGGTTAAGTATATGGTTTCGTTTATGGTTTGTGTTAGAGTTAGGGTTTTGGTTAAGGTTAGTGTTATGGTAAGGCTTAGTGTTAGATTTAGTGTTATGGTTAGTTTTAGAGTTAGTTTTAGGATTAGTGTTAGGGTTAAGGTTAGTTACGGTTAGGGTTACGGTTAGGGTTAGGGTTAGGATTTGTGTAAGGGTTAGGGTTAGGGTTAGTTTTAGGGTGACAGATAGATTAGGGTTATATTTAGTGTTAGAATTATGGTTAGGATTAGTGTTAGGATTATGATTAAGTTTAGATTTACAGTTAATGTTAGTGTTAGGGTTAGAGGTAGAGTTAGGGTTAGTGTTAGTGTTAGAGTTATGGTTATGGTTATGATTAGGGTTAGGGTTAGGTTTGGGGTTATGATTAGGGTTAGAATTAATGATTGGATTAAAATTGGGGTTAGGTTCATTGTTAGGGTTATTTTTAGGATGAGGGATAGTGTTATGGTTGGTGTTAGTGTTAGGGTTAGGTTGTTATGTTTATTGTTAGGGTTAGGATTAGACTTAGGGTTCATGTTAGAGTTAGGGTTAAGTTTTTTATTAGGGTTAGTGTTAGGGTTAGTGTTATTTTTGGGTTTATGTTTATGTTTAGGGTTAGTGTTAGGATTATTTTAAGGTTTGGGATAGGGTTACCTTTAAGGTTTGTGTTAGGGTTAAATTTAGGGTTAGAGTTAGTGTTATGGTGAGAATTAGTGTTTCTGTTACAGTTAGCATTATGTTGAGTGTTACCATTGGGGTTAGGGTTAGGGTGAGGGATAGGTTTAAGTTTAGGTTTAGTGTTAGTGTTTGTGTTGGGGTTAGGGTTACAGTTTATTATACTGTTAGGGTTAAGAATAGGTTTAGATTTAGTTTTAGGGTTATAGGTAGGTTTAGGGTAAGTGTTATGATTAGTGTTAGGGTTATGACTACTGTTAGGGTTAAGATTAGTGTTAGGTTTTGGATTAAGATTAGTGATAGTGTTAGGTTTAGGTTTAAGGTTAGTTTTAGAATAAAAGTTAGTATTACAGTTAGGGTTAGGGTTAGGGTTAGTGTTAGGGTTACATTTAAGTTTTGAGTTAGGATTAGTGTTACAGATATTATTAGGGTTAGAGTTACAATTAGGATGAGGAAAGGGTTAGGGTTAATGTTAGTGTTAAAGTTTTGTGTTAGGGTTTGTTTTAGGGTTAGTGTTAGGATTAGGTTTATGGTTAGGTTTAAGTTTAGGGTTAGGGTTAGGGTTAGGTTTAGGGTTAGTTTTAGGGTTATGGTTAATGTTAAGTTTAGGGTTAGTGTTAGGGTTAACGTATGGGTTAGAATTCAAATTAGGGTTAGGGTTAGTTGTAGAATTAGAGTTTGTGTTAGGGTTCAGGTTAGTGTGAGTGTTAGTGTTAGTGTTATGGTTACATTTGTGTTAATGTTAGGGTTAGGGTTAATTATACAGTTAGGGTTAGAGATAGGATTAGAGTTAGTGTTAGTGTTAGGGTTAGGGTTAGGGTTAATTTTAGGGTTAGATTTATGGTTATGGTTAAGTTTAAAGTTAGGTTTATGGGTAGTATTAGTTTTAGGGTAATTGTTATTGTTAGTTTAGGGTAAGGGTTAAGTTTAGGGTTAATGGTATGGTTAGTATTAGGTTAGGTTTAAGGTTAGGGTTTGTTAGGGTTAGAGTTTTGTTAGGTTTAGGGTTAGGGTTTGTGTTAGGGTTAAGGTTATGGTGAGGGTTACGGTTATGGTTAATGTTAGGAGTAGTGTTAGGGTTAGGGTTAGTGTTATTTTTAGCATTAAGGTTGGGTTCAGAATTAGTGTTAGGGTGGGCATTAGGTTTAGGGTTAGGATTAAGTTTAGGATGTTTTAGGGTTAGTGTTAGGGTCAGTTAGGTAAGTTTTAGTGTTAGGTTTAGGGTTACTTTTAGGGTTAATGTTAGGGTTAGTGTTAGTGTTAGTGTTGGGGTTAGGGTTAGTTTTGGGTTAAGTTTGTGTTTAGGTTAGGGTTTGTATTAGGGTTAGGTATAGGGTAAATGTTAGGTTAAGGTTAGTGTTAGTGTTAGTGTTAGTGTTAGTGTTCCTATTATGGTTAGGGATAGGATTAGGATTAGGTTTATAGTTAGGCTAATGGTAAGAGTTAGGTTTAGTGTTAGGTTTACGGTGATTGTTTGTGTCATGGTTAGTTTATGGTAAGACTTACGGTTTGTGTTAGGTTAAGGGTTAGAGTAAGGGTTTGCATTAATGTTAGGATTAGGGTTAGTTTAGGGTTAGTGATATGGTTAGTATTTGGGTTACGTTTAGGTTTATGGTTAGAGTTAGATTTCCACTTAGGTTTAGTGTTATGGTTAAGGTTAGAGTTAGGGTTAGTGTTCAGGTTAGGGTAAGATTTAGGGTTAGGTTAAGGATTAGGTTTAGGTTTAGTGTTAGGGTTAGTGTTAGAATTAGGGTTAGGTTAAGGTTACAGTTTGTGTTAGGCTTACGTTTAGGGTTAGTTTTAGTATTAGTTTTACCCTAGTTTGTTTTACCCTAGTTAGGTTTAGGGTATATGTTAGGATAGGTTTCCAGTAGGATTAGGGTTAAGGTAAAGGTTAGTGTTAGTGTTAGTGTTAGGGTTTGCATTAGGTTGAGGTTTAGGTTTAGAGTTAGTGTTAGGTTTAGGGTTTGTGGTAGGGTTAGGGTTAGGTTTAGGATTAGTGATAGGGTCAGGGTTAGGATTAGTTTTAGTGTTAGGGTTAGGTTTAGGTTTAGAGTTAATGTTCATATTAGTGTTAGGGTTAGGTTTAGTGTAGTGTTAGTGTTAGGGTTAGAGTTAACAATAGTGTTAGGGTTAGGGAGAGGTTTAGTGTTAGTGTTAGGGTTAGGGTTAGGATTAGGTTTAGTGTTATGTGTAGAGCTAAGGTTAGTGTTAGGGTTAGTGTTAGGGTTAGGTTCAGGAATACAGTTAGGTTTAGGGTTAGCGTTAATATTAGGATTTTGGTTTGGGTTTGTGATAGGGTTAGGTTTAGAGTTAGTATTACTGTTAGGGTTACCATTAGAAGGTTTAGGGTTAGTATTACTGTTAGGGTTACCATTAGAATTATGGTTAGTGTTACAATTAGTGTTAGTGTTAGCATTTGCGTTAGGGTTAGTGTAAGGGTTAGTGTCATTGTTAAGTTTACGGTTAGTTTTAGGGTTAGAATTAGGGTTAGTGTTAGTGTTAGGGTTAGTGGAAGGTTTAGGGTTACTGTTAGGGTTAGGGTTGGGGTTAGTGTTAGGGTTAGGGTTAAGGTTCATCATAGTGTTAGGGTTAAAGTTAGAGTTAGGATTAATGTTAGGGTTAAGTTTAGGGTTAGTGTTAGGTTTAAAGTTTTTTTTTTTTTTTAGAGTTATGGTTAGGTTACATTTAGGGTTAGGTTTCGGGTTAGTGTTAGGGTTAGGGTTATGGTTAGTGTTAGGGTAAGGGTTAGTGTTAAGGTTAGGGTTAGGGTTAGATTTAGTGTTAGTTTTTGTTTTTGGAATATACTTAGTTTTAGGGTTAGTGTTAGGGTTTGATTTAGGGTTAGTATTAAGTTTAGTGTTAGGGGTTAGGAGCTAGTTAGGTTTAGAGTCCGGTGAGGTTTAGGATTAGGGTTAGGTAAAGGTTAGGATTAGGGTTAGGTTAGGCTTATGGTTATGGTTTGGATTAGGGTTTATGTTAGAATTAGGGTTAGGGTTACAGCAGGTTTAGGGTTAGGGTGAGAGTTTGGGTTAGGATTTGGCTTAGGGTTAGGGTTATGGTTATTGTTAGGGATTGGGTTAGTGTTATGGTTAGGGTTATATTTAGGTAACGGTTAGATTTAGGGTGAGGGTTACGGTTAGGATCAGGGTTAGGTTTAAATGTAGGGTTAGTGTTAGTCTTATTGTTAGGATTAGCGATAGAGTTAGTGTTACTATTAGTGTTAGCATTAGGATTATCATTTGTGATAGGGTTAGGGTTAGGTTTAGGTTTTGTGTTAGAGTTAGGGTTCGGGATAGTTTTATGGTAATTATTAGGTTAGAGTTATGATTAGGTTTAGTTTTAGGGTTAAAATTAGGGTTAGGTTTAGTGTTAGTGATAGCGTTAAGGTTAGTGTTAGGGGTAGGGTATAGTTAGGGTTAAGGTTACTGGTAGATATAGGTTTAGGATTAGGGTTAGGGTTAGCATAGGGTTAGAGTTGGAGTAAGGGATAGTGTTAAGATTTGGGTTTGAATTAGTGTTAGGATTACTGTTAGGGTTAGAGTTAGGTTTAGAGTTATGTAAAGTTTAGGGTTAGGGTAAGGTGAGGATTACTATTATGGTTTTGGTTAAGGATTTTTACGGTAAGGTTTAGGATTAGGATTAGAGTTACAGTAAAGTTAGGGTTAGGATTAGGGTTAGAGTAATTTTTAATTTAGGGTTAGGGTGACGATTAGGTTTCTGTTTAATGTTAGGTTATGAATAAATTCAGGATTAGTGTTATGGTTGAGTTAAGTGTTAGTTTAAGTGTTAAGGTTAGGTTTGGGGTTAGTGTTTGGCTTAGGGTAAGTGTTGCGGTTAGGGTTTGAGTTAGGGTTAAGTTTAGGGTTTGAAACAAGTTAGAGTCAATTTTGGGTTAGAATTAGGGTTAGGATTAGTGTTATGGTTATGGGTAGGGTTAAGGTTAGGGCTAGTTTTAAGAATACATTTAGGGTTATGGTTAGTTTTGGGTTAGAATTAGAGTTACAGTTACTGTTCGGGTAATGTTTAGGTTTAATTTTAGAGTTAGGGTTAGAGTTAGGGTTAGTGTTATGGTTAGAGTTATGATTTGTGTTAGGGTAAGTGTTATGTTTAGGATTTGTGTTAGGGTTAAAGTTAGATTTAGGTTTTGGGTTATGGTTAGTAAGAGGGTTAATGTGAGGCATATGGTTAGGTTTATGGTTAGTTTAATGGTTACAGGTAGATTAGGATTAGTGTTAGGGTTAGTGTTATTGTTAGTTTTCGTGTTAGGGTTAAGGTTAGGGTTAGGGAAAGGGTAAGTGTTAGGTTTAGGGTTAGGGCTAGGGTTAGGGTTGGGGTTAGAGTTTTGTTAGGATTAGGGTTAAGTTTAGTGTTACGTTTACTGTTAGGGTTAGGTTTAGGGTTAAATTTATGAACGGTTAGGATTAGTGTTATGTTAGGGTTAGGGTTATGTTTTGGGTTAGAGTTTTGTTAGGGTTATGGTTAGGGTTTACATTAAGATTATCTTAGGCTTAGGTTTAGGTTTAGGGTTAGTGTTAGTGTTAGGGTTAGGTTTAGTGTTAGGATTAAGGATAGGTTTAGTGTTAGGGTTAAGGATACTTTTAGCGATGTTTTTAACTTTAGTGTTAGGTTTAGTGTCAGTGTTAGGGTTAGGGTTAATGTTAGGTTTAGAGTTACGTTTTTTGTTAGGGTTAGTGTTAGGGTTAGGGTTATTGTTAGGGTTAATTTAGTGTTAGGGTTAGTGTTAGTGTTAGGGTTGGTTTAGGGTTAGGGTTAGGTTGAAATTTAGGGTTAAAGTTATGTTTAGGGTTATGGTTAGTGATAGAATTAGTGTTTAGTTTAGTGTTAGAGTTAGGATTATGTATAGTGTTAGAATTAGGGTTAGGGTTAGTGTTAAGGTTAGGGTTAGGGAAAGGCTTAGGTTTAGTGTTAGGGTAGTGTTAGAATTAGTGTTAGGGTTAGGGTTAGGTTTAGGGTTTGTGTTTTGATTAGGTTTAGGGTTATGGTTAGTTTTATTGTTAGTGTTTGGTTTAAGTTTAGGGTTAGGTTTAGTGTTAGGCTTAGGGAGAGTTTTTAGTTTAGTATTATTTTTAGGTTAAGGGTTAAGGGTTAAGGTATTTATTACTGTTAGGGTTAGGTTTAGGGTATAGTTAGTTTTAGGGATAGGTATACGGTTAGTGTTAGTGTTAGGGATAGGCTAAGGTTTTGAATTAGTGTTAGGTTTTTGTAAGGGTTTGGTTTCGGTCATGGTTATAGGTAGGGTTAGTGTTTGTGTTATGGTTATGGTTAGGGTTATGGTTGGCATTAGAATTTCAGTAAAAGTTAAGGTTATGATTTGGGTTAGGGTTTTTATTATGTTTAGGATTAGGGTTAGGGTTCGTGTTAGGGTTATGGATAGTTTTAGGTTTTATGTTAGGGTTAGGGTTAGTTTTATGGTTAGGATTATGGTTATAGTTAGTGATAGGGTTGGGTTAGGGTTAGGGATAGGATTATGTGAAGGTTAGGGTTAGGGTTAGGTTAGAATTAGTTTAGGGTTAGGGTTCATGTTAGGGTAAGGGTTAGGGTTAGTGTTAGTGTTGAGTTTATTTTTAGGGTTAGGGTTAGGAGTTGTTTTAGGGTTAGGGTTAGGGTTAGTATTCGGGTTACTTTTAGTTTTGGGGTTAGGGTTATAGTTAAGTTTAGGTTTAGTGTTAGGGTGAGGTTTAGAGTTAGTGTTAGGTTTTGGGTTAGGATTAGGGTTAGGGTGAGTGTTAGGTTTAGGTTTAGGGTTACTTTTAGGTTTATGGTTAATATTAGGGTTAGGGTTAAGTTTGGGGTTAGTGTTAGGGTTACGTTTAGGGTTAAGTTTCGTGTTAGTGTTAGGGTTAGGGTAAATGTGAGGATTTGGGTTTTGGTTAAGTTTAGAGTTAGTATTATGTTTAGTGTTAGTGTTAAGTTTAGGGTTAGGGTTAGCTTTATGGTTAGGGTTTTGGTTTGGTATAGGATTAGGGTTAGTGTTTGTGTTAGGGATAGGGTTAGGGATATTTAAGGTGAGGATTAGGGTTAGATTAGGGTCATTATTATGGTTGGGTTAGGATTTGTGTTAGGGTTAGAGTTAGAGTTATTGTTAGTGTTAGTGTTAGGGTTAGGGTTAGGATTAGTGTTAGTGTTAAGGTTAGGTTTAGGTTTAGGGTTAGTTTTAGGGTTAGGCTTAGGTTTTGGTTTAGGGTCGGGCTTAGTGGAATGGTTAGGGTTAGTGTTAGTGTTAGTGTTAGTGTTATGGTCCGGGTAAGGTTTAGTGTTCAGGTTATAGTAAGGTTTAGGTTTAGGGTAAGTATTAGGGTTAAGTTTAGTTTTAGGTTTATGGTTAGGTTTAGGTTTAGGGTTAGTGTTAGGGTTAGGATTTGGGTTCAGTTTAAGGTTAGGTTTAGTTTTAGTGTAAGCATTAGTGTAGTGGTAGGGTTTGCGTTAGTGTCAATGTTAAGGTTAGGGTTAGTTTTAGTGTTCGGATTAGGGTTAGGGTTAGTTTATGGTTAGGGTTAGGGTTAGAGTAGGGATAGGGTTAGTGTTAGGCTTAGGGTTATGTTTCATCTTAGGTTTAGGGGCAGGATTAGTGTAATGACTAAGGTTAGGGTTAACATAAGATTTAGTTTAGTGTTAGGGTTAGGGAAAGGGTCAGGATTAGGGTTAGTGTTAGTATTAAATTTTGTGTTAGGTTAATGGTTAGGGTTAATGTTAGGGTTAGAGTTAGGGCTAGGATCAGGTTTAGGGTTATTGTTAGGGTTAAGTTTAGGGTTAGTGTTAGGGTTATGGTAAGGGTTAGAATTAGCATTAGGGTTAGTTTTAGGTATAGAATTAGGGTTCAGGTTAAAGTTAGGGTTAGGGTGAGTGTTAGAGTTAAGGTTACGGTTTGGTTGAGGATTAGGTTTAGGGTTAGCTTTAGTGTTAGTGTTTGTTTTAGGGTTTGGGATATGGTTAATTATATTGTTAGGGTTAGGGATAGGTTTAGAATTAGTGTTAAGGTTACAGTTAGGTTTAGGTTTAGTGTTGTGGTTAGGGTTAAGGTTAGGGTTAATTTTAGTGATAGGGTTAGGTTTAGGGTTATATTTAGTGTTAGGGTAAGGGTTAGGGTTAGGTTTAGGGTTAGGGTTAGGATTAGGATTAGGTTTAGGGTTTAAATTAGGATTAGGGTAAAATTTATTGATAGAGTTAGGGATACTGTTAGGATTAGGTTAGGGTTAGGGTTAATGTTAATGTTAAATGTTGTGTTTGTGTTAGTGTTTGGGTAAGTGTTAGGATTAGGTTTAGGGTGAAGGTTAGTGTAAGAATTAGCATTAGGGTTAGGGTTTGCATTAGTTTTAGGTTTAGGGTTAGGGTTAATTTTAGGATTACTGTTAGGGTTAAGGTAAAATTTAGGATTACTGTTAGGGTTAAGGTAAAATTTAGGATTAGGGTTATGGTTCCTGTTAGTGTTTGAATTAGGGTTTGTGTTAGGGTTCGGGTTTGGGTTCAGGTGAGTGTTAGTGTTAGGGTTAGGGTTAGCGTTAGGTTTGTGTTATGGTTAGAGTTAGGGTTAACTAGAGTTTTAGGGTTAGAGATAGGTTGGAGTTAGTGTTAGGATTAGAGTTATGGTAGATTTATGGTTAGTGTTAGAGTTAGGGTTAGGGTTAGTGTTAGTGTTAGGGTTAGGTTTAGGGTTAGTTTTAGGTTTAGGGTTAGGGTTAGTGTTAGGGTTAGGGTTAGTGTTAGGGTTAGGGTTAGTTAGGGTTAGGGTTTGGGTTAGGGTTAGCATTTCAGTGTTAGGGTTTGTGTTAGTGTTAGGATTACAGGTAATATTAAGGTTATATTTAGGGTTAGAATTAGGGTTACGTTTAGTGTTAGGATTATGATTAGGTTTAGAGTTATAGTTATTGTTAGTGTTAGGGTTAGAGTTAGAGTTAGGGTTAGTCTTATTTTTAGGGTCATCGTTATGTTTAGGGTTAGGGTTAGTGTTAGGTTTGGGGTAATGTTTAGGTTTGGAATTAGTGATAGGATTAGGATTGGGGTTAGGTTTATTGTTGACGTTAGTTTTAGGTAAGTGTTACGGTTGGTGTTAGGGTTAGGTTTAGGGTAGTGTTAGGATTAGTGTTAGGGTTAGAGTTATACTTAGATTCGTGTTAGATTTCAGGTTATGCTTTGCATTAGGGTTAATATTAGGATTAGGGTTAGTTTTAGGTTAGGTTTAGTGTTAAGATTAGAAGTAGTGTTCATATTAGGGTTAGGGTCATGGTGATTTTAGAGTTAGGGTTAGTGTTAGGGTGAGGATTACGGTGAGTTTAGGGTTAGGGTTTGGGTTAGGTTTATTGTTTGTGTTAGGGTTAGGGTTAGGGTTTATTAGAGTGTTAGTGTTAGGGATAGGTTTAAAGTTAGTTTTAGTTTTAGGGTTAAGTTATAGGGTTAAGTTTTAGGGTTAGTTTTATGATTACTTTTAGGGTTAAGTTTAGTGTTTAGTTTTAAGATTAGTGTGAGTGTTTGGGTTAAGTTTAGTGATAGGGTTAGGTTTAGGGTTAAGTTTAGTTTTAGGGTAAGGGTTACGGTTAGGGTTAATGTACAGTTTAGTTTTAAGTTTAGGTTTCAGGTTTGAGTTAGGATTAGTGTTAGGGTTACTTTTACAGTTATGGTTGCATTTAAGATTAGGATAGGGTTAGGGTTAATATTCGTGTTAAGTTTTGTGTTAGGGTTAGTGTTACCTTTAGTGTCAGGATTAGGTTATCAGTTAGGTTTATGTTTAGGGTTAGGGTTAGGGTTAGTTTTAGTGTTAGGGTTAATGTTAAATTTAGGGTTAGTGTTAGGGTTAAGTAAGGGTTAGGATAAGGTTTAGGGTTAGTGTTAGTGTTACAGTTTGTTAGGTTTCAGGTTCAGATGAGTTTTAGTGTTAGGGTTAGGGTTAGGATTAGGTTTATGATATGGTTAAGGTTAGGGTTAATTATAGTGTTAGTTTTAGTGATAGGTTAGAGTTAGTTCTTAAGATTAGGGTTAGATTTAGAGTTATGGTTAGTTCTAGATTTAGGCCTATGGCTACGGTTAGATCTAAGGTTAGGGCTATTGTGAGGGTTATGTTAATGAATAGGGTTATAAATAGAAATAGGGCTCGGTGTGAGTTAGAGTTAGTCTTAGGGCTAGGGTTAGGTGTAGGTATAAGATTAGTATTAAAATAGAGCTAGGATTAGTTCTATAATTAGTGTTAGGGTTGGACCTATGGTTATGGCTTGAGGTAGGATTTATTTTAGGCGAAGGGATGGGGTTATATAGCTAGGTTCAGTGCTAGGGCATGGTTATATTTAGGGTTAGGTTGAGGGTGAGTGTGAGGGTTAGGAGTAAGACTAGGTTTAGGGCTAGGATGAAGACTAGGGTTTGTGTTAGTTTTAGGGCTAGGGATAATGTCAGATCTAGTGTTATGGTTAAAGATAGTGTCAGGGATAGTTTTATGGCTAGGTCTACACTACTAGGTTTAGTGTAAGGGTCAGGTATAGAGCTAGGTTATTATTAGGGTCAGAGTATGGATTCAGTTTGGTTTGGGTTAATGTTTAAAGCTAGGGCTCAAATTAGCGTTAGGGTTAGGGTTAGGGTTAGGGTTAGAGTAATGGATAGAGTTAGGTTTACAGTTCTGGTTAGGTTTAGAGTAATGTATATGGGTAGTGTGAGGGATAGTGTTAGGGTTAGGCCTAGGGTTAGCATTTGGTTTAGGCTTATGTTAAGAGTAATGAATAAGTTTAGTGCTAGTTATAGGGCTTAGATTAAGTTTAGCATTACGGCTAGGGTTTGGGTTACTCCTAGGGTTAGTGTTAGGGTTCAGTTTAGGGTAAATGTTAGGGTTTGAGCTAGAGTTAGGGCTAGGGCAAGGGTTAGGATTAGAATCAGGGCTATGCTTAGGATTAGGGTTAGAGTTAGGTTTAGGGCTAGGGTTAGCATTAGAGTTAGGTTTATGTTTAAGGAAGTGTATAAAGTTAGAGCTAGTATTTTGGCTATGGTTACACTAGAAATAGGGATAGGGTTAGGGTTAGGGCTAGAGCTAGGTTTATTTTTAGAGTAAGGGTTAGAGTTTGAGCAAGGGTTAGGGCTAGGGCAAGCATTAGGTTTAGGTTTTGTGCTAGGTTTAGTGTTAAGGTTAGGTCTAGGTTTAGGGCTTGTATTAGGGCTAGGTTTTGTGTGAGGTTTATGGCTATTGTTAGGACTATGTGTAAGGTAAGAGCTAGGGTTATGTTTACAACTAGATTTTTGGGTTAGGGTTATAGATATATATAGTGTTAGGTTTAAGTTTGGGGTTAGGATAAGGTTTAGAGCTAAGGTTTGTGTTAGAGTAAGCTTCAGTGTTTCTGTTAGCACTGGGTTTATGGTTAGGGCCAGAATTAGAAGTAGGGTTAGGTTTAGGGCTAGTGTTAGTCTTTGTGTTAGGTTAATGGTTATTTTAGGGCTATGGCTAGGTTTTTGTTTAGAACTAGGACTAGAGTTATGGCTATATTTAGGATTATGTTTGGGTCTAGTGCTAGTGTTATGGTTAGTTGTAGGTATAGGTTTATGTGTAGGGCTAGTGTTAGGGTTCGGTTTAGTGTTAAGGTCAGGCTTTGATCTAGGGTTAGCGTTAGGGTCAGAATAAGGGTAAGGTTTAGGCTTAGGCTTTGGGTTAGGATGAGAGATAGAATGAGGGCTAGGGTTAGGACTAGTAATAGAGTTAGAATTTGTAGTAAGCTAAGGATTAGGATTAGAACTAGGTTACCATTAGGGTGAAAGTTTGGCTTAGGGTAAGAAATAGGTTTAGAGCAAGGGTTTGGGTTAGTGTTAGGGTTAGGGTTGGGGTTAAAGCTAGGATTGAGGATCAGATTAGCTCTAGGTTTTGTGTTAGAGTTAGGGCTGTGGCTAAAGTAAGAACTAGCTTTACAATTAGGGATAGTTTTAAAGCTAGGATTAGGGCTAGGTCTAGTGTTTGGGTTAGGTTTAGGTTTAGGGTGATGTTTAGAGGTTGGGTTGTTTTTAGGTCAGAGTCATGGTCTGTATTAGTTGTAGGCTAGGTTTATGGCTAGGATGAGGGCTCTGGTTTGTGTTAGGTTTAAGGCAACAATTAGGTAGAGTGCTAATGTGAGGTCTAGGGTTTTGGTTAGGATACTGTTAGGGTTAGTTTTATGGCTAGGTCTAGTTTAAGGGTTATGTTTAGGGTAACGGTAAGGTTTAGAGCCAGGTGTGTTATTAGAGTCAGTGTCTTGCTCATAGTTTGGGTCAGGTTTTGGTTTAGTTTTAGGGTTTGAATTAGCATTAGGGTTTGTGTTAGGGTTAGGGTTAGCGTAATTGATAGGATTAGGTTTAGTGTTCAGATTGGGTTTAGGTAAGAATAAGGTTACTGTTAGCGATAGGTTTAGGGTTAGGCCTAAATGGATAAGGTTAGATTTAGGTTTAGGACTAGAGTTAGTGTTAGGTTTAGTGTAAATGTTAGGGTTTGAGCTAGGATTAGGACTATGGAAAGTTTACATTTATGATTAGGTCTAGGTTTAGGTTTACAATTAGGGTTAGTGTAGGTTTAGGGTTAGGACTAGGGTTAGGTTTACAGTTAGGTTTAGAGTAGGTTTAGGGTTAGTGCTAGTGTTATCATGACGTTTATTGATAGGATTAGGGTAATGGGTGGGTTTAGAGCTATGTTTAGAGATATGTTTTGGTTTGGCTTATGTTGAGGGTAATGGATAGGTTTAGGGCTAGGGTTATTGTTAGGATTAGGCCTAGGGTTAGTGTTAGGGTTAGGTTTAGGGTAATTGTTAGGGTTTGAGCTATGGTTAGGGCTAGGGCAACAGGTAGGTTTAGTGTAAGGTCTAGGTTTAGAATTAGGGTTAAATTTAGGGCTAGGGTTAGCATTAGGGTCAGGGTTATTTTTAGGGTAATGGATAGGGCTAGACCTAGAGTTAAGGCTAGGATTATGGTTAGGATTAAGTCTAGGGTTAGGTTTAGGGTTAGGTCCAGTTTTAGGGTTAGGGTTAAGTTTAGGGTAATGGTTAGGGCTAGGGTTATGTTTAGGATTAAAATGAGGTTTAGTGCTCAATTTAGGGCTGGGTTATGAGTTAGATTAGGGCTACACCTAATGTAAGAACTACAGTTATGATTAGGGCTACTTTTAGGGTTATATTAGGGCTAGTACTAGTTTTAGGTTTAGGTATACTTTTAGGGTGATGTTAGATCTAGGGTTAATGTAAGGTCAGAGTCAGGCTCAAGGTAGTTTTAGTGTTGGGTTAGGACTGGAATTAGGGCTAAGGTTAGGGCTAGGTGTAGGGTTAGGTTTTGGTTTATGTTAAGGGTTAGGTTTAGGGCTATGGCTCAGTTTTGTTTTAGGGCTTGAACTAGATTAGGGCTAGTTTTAGGGTTAATGTTAGTGTTAGGGCTAGTGTTAGTGTGAGGTTTAGGCTTAGGGTTAGGGTTGAACTTAGAGTTGTGGTTAGTTCTAGGGTTAGCGCTAGGGTTAGTGTTAGGGCTAAAGGTAGGGCAAGTGTTAGGATTATGGTAAGGGATAAGGTTAGATCTAGGAATAGGGCTAGGCAAGAGTTAGAGTTATTCTTAGTGCTAGTGTTAGGGTTAGGGATAAATTAGGGCTAGGATCAGCTCTAGGATTAGTGTAAGGGTTAAGTCTAGAGTTAAGGTTAGATTTGGGGGAAGGGATGGGGTTATAGCATGGTTCAGAACAAGGACAAGGGATAAAATTAGAGATAGGGCTAGAGTTAGGGTTTGCATTAGGATCAAGGCTAGGTATAGGGCTAGGATGAGGGCTAGTGTTTGTGTTAGGGTTATGGCAAGAATTAGGGCTAGGACTAATATCAGGTCTAGGGTTATGGTTAGGGATAGTTTGGGGGAAGATTTATAGATAGATATAGTGTCAGATTTAGGTTTAGGGTGAGGTTTAAGTTGAGAGTAGATTCAAGTTTTGGGTTTGGGTTAGGTTGAGGTTTAGGGTTATGGCCCAAATTAGCATTATGATTGAGTTAGGGTTAGGGTAATGGTTAAGGTTAGGTTTAGGCTTCAGGTAAGTTTTAGGGCTCAGGTTAGATTTAGGGTAATTGATAGGGTTAGGGTTAGGCCTAGGGTTAACATTAGGTTTATGGTTATCATTGGGGTAATGGATAGGGTTATAACTAGGGTTATGTTTAGGATTAGGGCTAGAGTTAGGGTTAGGGTTAGGGTAAGGGTTAAGGCTAGGGTTAGGTTTAGGGTATGAGTTAAGGTTTGAGCTAGGGTTAGTGCTAAGGATAGTGTTAGATTTAGGATTATTTGTAGGGTTAGGATTAGGATTACCGTTAGGTTTAAGATAATGGACAGGTTTAGGTGTCAGGTTAGAGTTAGGGTTAGGTTTAGGTTTAGAACTAGGATTAGTGTTAAGTTTAGCATAATTGTTAGAGTTTGAACTAGGGTTAGGACTATGGCAATTACTTAACCTAACCCTAGACCTAGCCATAAACCTAACTAACCCTAAGGGTTTTGCTTAGGGTTAGTTAGGTTTATGGCTAGGTCTAGGGTTAGGTTTAATGTTAGGGTTAGAGTAGGTTTAGGTTTAGGGCTAGGGTTATCATGGTTTATGGTTAGAGTTAGGGTAATGGGTTGGGTTAGAGAAAAGGTGAAGTCTAGTTTTAAGTTTAGGATTAGGGCTAGGGTTAGGGTTAGGCTTATCATTTTCTTACGGTTAAGTTAAGGGTAACAGGGTTTGAGTAAGTGTTAGGGCTAGGTTGAGGATTCAGGTTAGAATCATTGCTAGGGATAGAGTTAGGGTTAAGGTTAGGGTTAGGGCTAGGTTTAGCATTAGGTTTAGGGTTATGGTTAGGGTAATGGATAGAGTTAGAGCTACAGTTTGGGATGTGGTTATCGTTAGGATTAGGGCTAGGATTGGGGTTAGGTTTTGGGCTAGGGTTATGTTTAGGGTAAGGGCTAGGGTTTGAGCTAGTGTTAATGATAGGGCTAGGTCGAGGATTAGGTTCAGCCTTAGGTCTAGGGACAGGATTATGGTAGGTTTAGGGTTAGGTTAAGGTTAGGGCTAGGTTTATCATTAGGGTTAGGATAAAGCTTACGGTAATAAATATGGTTAGATATAGGTTTAGGTTTAGGGTTAGAGTTAGATTTAGTTTTAGGATTGATATTAAGGCTACGGTTTTGTTTAGGTTTATGGTAAGGTTTAGGTTTTGAGCTAGGGTTAGGGCTATGGCAAGTGTTAGTTTTAGGGTTAGGTCTATTGTTAGTTTTCTGGTTAGGGTTAGGGTTACACATAGGGTTAAGGCTAGGGTTATCAATACAGTTAGTTGTAGTGTTAGGTAAGGTGTAGGTTTAGAGCTAGGTTTAGTTATAGGGTTAAGTTCAGGATTAGGGCTAGGGTTAGGGTTTTAGAGTAAGGTATAGGTCTAAGTTTATATTTATGGTAAGGGTTAGGCTTTGAGTAAGGTTTAAGTCTAAGGCTAGGGTTAGGTTTAGTGTTAGGGTTAGGGCTAGGATTAGTGTTGGTGTTACACTTAGGGATAGATTTAGGCCTAGAATTTGCTCTAGGTTTTGTGTTAGGTTAAGGCATAGAGTTAGGGCTATGGTTAATGTAAGAACCAGGATTATGATTAGGGCAAGTTGTAGGGTTAGGGTTATGGCTATGTCTCGTGTTAGGTTTAGGTTTTTGGTTAGAGTCAGGTTTAGAGATAGGTTTAGTGTTTAAGGCAGGGTCAGTGTTTAGCTTTGAGTGTTAAGGTTAAAGCCAGAATTGGGACTAGGTTTATGTCTAGGGGTAGGGTTAGTCTTCAGGTTAAGTTAAGTGTTTTTGTTAGGGCTAAGGCTAGGTTTTTGTTTATGTATCAAGCTAGAGTTAAGTCTAGACTTAGGATTAGGTTTAGTTCTAGGGCTAGTGATAGGATCTGGTTTAGGTATAAGTTTACTGGTAGGGCTAGTATTACAGTTTGGTCTAGCATTAGGGTCAGGTTTAGAACTAGGTTAGTGTTATATTCAGAATAAGGGTCAGGGTTAGGGTTAAGGTTTGGGACAGAGTTAAAGCTAGAATGAGGGCTAGGGTTAGGACTATTATTGTGGTGAGAGTTTTGATTAGGCTGAGGATTGGGGATAGGTCTAGGGTTACTATTAGTTTAGGGGTTTGCTTAGGGTTAGGGATAGTGTTAGAGCTAGTGTTAGGTGTAGGATTAGGGTTAGGGTTAGGGATAGGGTTAGGGTTAGGGTTAAAACTAGGTGTAGGGTTCGGATTAGGGCTAGTTTTTGTGTTAGTGTTAGGTCTAGGGTTAAGGCAACAGGTAATGTAAGAACCAGGGTTACAATTAGGGTTAGCTTTAGGGTGAGGGTTAGGGGTCGTGCTAGTGTTAGTGTTAGATTTAAGGTTAGGGTGATATTTAGAGCTAGAGTTATTTTTAGGATAGGAGTCAGGGTTAGGGTTAGTTTTAGGGTTTGAGTTAGGATTCGAATTAGGTCTAAATTTACTGTTAGGGTTCAGTTTAAGGTTAGCATTATGTTTAGAGCTAGGGTGAGTGTTAGGATATGAGTCAGGATCAGGGTTAGTTTTAAAGTTAGGGTTAGGACTCGATTAGGGCTAGGTATAGTTTTTGTAGTAGTTTAGGGTTTGGTTTAAGTTAAGGTTTAGGGTTAGGTCTATTGCTCTTTTTTTTTTGTTTGTTTGTTTTGTCTTGTTTTTGTTTTTTGTTTTTTGTCCTAGGGTTAGAGTTAGGGCTAATTTTACAATTAGGGCCAGGGTTCGAGTTATGGTAAGGGATAGGTTTAGAACTAAAGATAGGGCTAGTGTGAGAGTTAGAGGTAGTAATATGGGTAAAATTAGAGTTAGGGTTTGGGTAGGGTTAAATTAGAGCTAGGATTAGGGCTAGGATTAGTTTTCAGCTTAGGCTTAGCGATAGGGATAGGGTTAGGTTTAAGTTCAGGATAAAGAATGGTGTTATAGCTAGGTTTATATGTAGGGTGAGGGTTAGAGTAAGGGTTAGGGCTAGGGTTGGGTTTAGGGTTATGATTAAGGCTAGGTTTAGTTCTAGGATGAGGGCTAGTGTTTGTATTAGATTCAGGGTTAGGATTAGTGCTAGGGCTAATATCAGGTCTAGGGTTATAGTTAAAGATAGTTTTAGGGTTAGGCTTATGGCTCTGTCTTGTGTAAGGGTTAGGTTTAGGGTAAAGTTCAGGTTTAGATCACGAGTTTTTAGGATTAGCATTGGGCTTAGGAAAGTATTTAGGCATATGGCTCAAATTAGCATTAGGGTTAGGGTTAGGGGTATATTTTGTGTTTGTTTTAAGGTTCAGGTTTGGCTAAGGGTAATTGATACAGTTACCGTTAGTGATAGGGCTAGGGTTAGGTTTAGGGTTAGCATTAGGGTAAGGGTTATGGTTAGGGTAATTGACAGGGTTAGAGCTTAGGTTAGAACTAGAGTTATGTTTAGGAATATGCCTTGAGTTAGGGTTAGAGTTACTGTTAGAACAAGGGTTAGGGTTAGGTTTAGGGTTATGTTTAGCATAAAGGTTAGGTTTTGAGCTAGGGTTAGGGCTAGGCTTAGAGTCAGTCTAGGGATAGGAATACGGTAGGTTTAGGGTTAGGGTTAGAGCTAGGGCTAGGGTTATTATTAACGTTAGGGTTAGGGTTAAGGTAACGGATATGGTCAGGTTAGGTTTAGATTTGGTTTAGACTTAGAATTAGTGATAGGGTTAGGATTAGAGCTATGGTTATGTTTAGGTTTATGGTTAGGTTTATGGTTTGATCTAGCTAATAATTAGGGCTATGCTGATTTTAATTCTAGGGTTATGTCTATGGTTAGTTTTCCTGTGAGGATTAGATTTAATGTTAGGTGTTGGGCTAGGATCATCAAAAAGTTTAGGTTTAGGGTTAGGGTTTTGGGTAGGTTTAGAGCTAGGTTTAGGGCTAGGTTAATTTTAGAATTTGAGCTGGGTTTAGGGTGAGAGTTAGGGATAGATCTAGGTTTATGTTTAGGGAAAGTGTTAGGCTTTGAGCTATCTTAGGACTAAGGTGAGGGCTAGGGTTAGGTATAGAGCTAGTGTTAAGATGAGGGTTATGCTTAGGGCTAGGTTTAGGCCTAAAATTAGCTCTATGTTTAGAGTTAGGTTTAGGCCTAAGGTTAGGGCTATGGGTAATGTAAGAATCTAGGGTTATGATTGGGGCTAGTTTTAGAGTTATGGCTTGGTCTATAATTAGGTTTATGTTTTGGTTTGTTTCAGGTTTAGAGTTAGGTTTAGTGTTAAAGCTAGGATCAGTGTTCGGGTTAGAGTTAAATTTAGAGTTAAAGCCAGAATTAGGACTAGGTTTACGTGTAGGGGTTGATTGATGTTTGGGTTAGGTAAAGGTTTTTTTAGGGCTAGGGCTCGGATTTTCTTTAGGTCTAGAGTTAAAGTTGAGGCTAGATTTAGGATTACATTTAGGTCTACAGCTAGTGGTAGGGTTAGGTTTCAGTATAAGTTTACAATTAGGGCTAGTGTTAGGGTTTGGTTTAGGGTTAGGGTCAGGTTTAGACCTAGGGTTTATGTTATGGTCAGAATAAGGATCAGGGTTGGGGTTAGGGTTTGGGATAGCATTAGAGGTAGAATGAGATCTAGTGTTATGACTATTAATAGGGTTAGGATTTGGTTAGCCTAAGGATTAGGGATAGATCTAGGGTTACCATTAGGTTTAAGGTTTTGCTCAGGGTAAGGCATAGGGTTAGGGCTAGGGTTAGGTTTATGGTTAGGTTTAAAGATAGGTTTATGGCTCAGATTAGGGCTAGTTTTTGTGTGAGGTTTAAGGCTATGGTTAGGGCAATGGCTAATATAAGAACTAGGGTTACAATTAGGGTTTGGGGTAGGTGTAGGTCAAGTGTTAGGGTTAGGTTTAAGATTAGGGTGATATTTATATCTAGGGTTAGTGTTAGGATATCAGTCAGGTCAGGGTTAGTTTTAGGGTTAGGGTTAGGACTCGAATAAGGGCTAGGTTTATTGTTAGGGTTCAGTTTAATTTTAGGGTGGTGTTTAGAGCTAGGATGAGTGTTAGGATATAAGTCAGGATCAGGGTTATTATTAAGGTTATGATTAGGACTCGAATTAGGGCTAGGGTTAGATCTAGGTGTGGTGCTAGAATTTGGTTTAAGTTAAGGTTAGTGATAGGCCTGTTGTTTGGTTTTGTTTTAATTCTATGGTTAGGATTAGGGCTAGTTTTATGATTAGCTTTAGGGTTAGGGCTAGGGTTATGGTTAGGTTTAGGATTAAGGCTAGATTTAGGGCTAGGATTAAGGCTAGGTTTTGTGTTAGGTTTAGGGCAAGAATTAGGGCTAGGACTAATGCCAGGTCTAGGTTTATAGTTAGTGATATTTTTAGGTTTAGATTTATGGCTAGGTCAAATTAAAGTGTTATGTTTAGAGAAAGGTTCAGATTAAGAGCTGGAGTATTATTAGGGTCAGAGCCAGGCTTCAGATTTTGGTTAGGTTAAGGTTTAGATTTAAGGCTCAAATTAGCATTAAGTTTAGAATATGGGTTATGGTAATGGATACGGTTAGGGATTGTGATAGGTTTAGGGTTAGGCCTAGGGTTAGCATTAGGGTTATGGTTATAGTTAGGGTAATTTATAGGGTTAGACCTAGGATTAGGGAAAGGATAATGGTTAGGATTAGGGCTAGAGTTAGGGGTAGGGTCAGGGTTAGGGCGAGGGTTACACTTAAGATTAGGTTTAGGGTACAATTTATGGTTTGAGCTAGGATTTTTCCTATGGCTAAGGTTAATTTAGGGTTTGGTCTAGGATTATGGTCATGGTTAGTGTTATGGTTAGTGTTATGTTTAGGGCTAGGGTCTTCATTATGGTTAGGGTAATAGGTTTAAATGTCAGGTTAAAGATAGGTTTAGGTTGAGGTTAGCATTAGGTTTAAGTTTAGGATTAGGGTTAGGCTTTGATCTAGCTTAGATTTAGGGTTAGGGTTAGGTTCACTGTTACTTCTAGGGTTAGTTTTATGTTTAGGATTATGGTAGGTTTAGCTTTATGTCTAGTGTTATCATTAGGGTTAAGTTTATGGTTAGGTTATTGGGTAGGGTTCAAACTAGGGTTAGGGCTAGGGTTAAGGTTAGGATTAGTGCTTGGGTTAGGGTTAGGGTTAGGCCTTGGGTTAGTGTTAGGCTTAGGTTAAGTGTAAGGGTTAAGGATTGAGGTAGGTTTAGGGCTAGGACGAGGGTTAGGTTTATAGTCCGGGCTAGGGTAAGTTTAGGGTTAGGTTTAGGGCTAGAGTTAGCATTAGTTTTAGGGTTATAGTTAGTGTAATGTATAGAGTTAGAGCTAGGGTTTAAGCTATGTTTACAGTTAGGATTAGGGTTAGAGTTAGGGTGAGGTTTAGGGTTAGGGCTAGGGTTATGTTTAGGGTAAGGTTTACTGTTTTAGCTAGTGTTAGGGCTAGAACGAGGGTTAGGGTTAGGGTTAGTGTTAGGGCTAGGTTTAGGATTAGAGTTATGCTTAGGGTTTTTGTTTAGGACTGTAATTAGGGCTAGGTTTTGTATGAGGTTTAGGGCTAGTGTTAGGTATATGGGTAATGTAAGAGCTACAGTTATGGTTATGGCTAGATTTAGAGTTCGTCTAGTGTTAGGGTTAGTTTTTGGGTTCAGATAAGGTTTAGAGCAAGGGTTTTTGTTAGGGTTAGTGTCTGGGTTCAGGTTAGGATTAGGTTTATGGATACATCCAGAATGAGGACTAGGGTTAGGTCTAGGGGTAGAGTTCATGTTTGGTTTAGATTAAGGGTTATTGTTAGGGCTAAGGCTAGGGTTATGGCTATATTTAGGATGAGGTTTAGGTCTAGGGCTAGTGTGAGTGTTAGGTTTAGGGTTAGGGTTATTGGTAAGGACTAGTGTTAGGTTTTGGATAAGGGTTAGGTTCAGATTTAAACCTAGGGTTAGAGTTAGGGTCAGAATAAGGGTCAGGATTAGGATTAGGGTAATGGATAGGGTTACAACTCAGGTTAGGGCTAGTTTTATGCTTAGGATTAAGGCTAGGGCTAGGGTTAAATTTTGGGTCATGTCAAGAGTTAGGGTTAAGGTTAGGTTTAGGGTAAGGGTTAGGGCTATAATTAGGGTTATGGTTAGGGTTAAAGTTAGTGTTAAGTCTCTGATTAGGGACAGGTTTTAGGTTAGGTTAGGTCTAGAATTAGGGCTACAGCCAATGTAATAACTAGGGTTACAATTAGAACTAGTATTAGGATTAGGGCTAGGTCTAGCGTTAAGTTTAGGTTTAGGTGTTGAGTGATGTTTAGAGCTCTAGTGTTATGGTCAGAGTCAGGGTCAGGGTTTGTTTTAGGGTTAGAGACATGACTCGAATTAGAGCTAGGTTTAGGGCTAGGTGTAGGTTTAGGATTTGGTTTTTTGTTAAAGGTTAGGGTTAAGGCTATGGCTTGGTTGTTTTGTAGGGCTACGGCTAGGGTAGGGCTAGTTTTAGGATTAGCATTAGTGTTATGGGGGCTTGTGTTAGTGAGAAGTTTAGCTTAGGGTTAGGGTTAGATTTAGAGTTAGGGTTAGATATAGGATTAGGGCTAGAGCTAGGGTTAGGGCTAACGTAAATGCAAGTGATAGGATTGTGGTAAGGGATAGGTTAGAAATAGAAATAGGACTAAGAGTTATATTTAGTCTTAGAGCTATGCTTAGGTTTAGGACTAAATTAGGGCTATGATTAGGTCTAGCATTTGAATTAGGGTTAGGCCTAGTTTTAGGCTTAGGTTTACGTTTAGGGATAGGGTTAGGTTTAGGGGAAGGAATGAGATTAGAGCTAGTTTTAGGGCAAAGTCAAAGGTTAGAATTCGGTTAGGGATAGGGTTATGGTTTTGTTAAGTAATAAGGCTAAGTTTAGGGCTAGGATGAGGGCTAGGGTTTGTTTTAGGATTATGGCAAGAATTAGGGCTATGACGAGTGTCAGGTCTAGGCTTACGTGAGGGATAGATTGAGGGTTAGATTTATGGCTAGGTCTAGTGTAAGGGTTCAGTTTAGGGTAAGGGTCAGGTTTAGAGCTAGGGGTATTATTAAGGTTAGAATTAGGTTTGGGGTTTGGTTTAGGTTAGGGTTTAGGTCTAGCACTTGAAATAGCATTAGGGTTTGGTTAGGGTAATGATAGGTTAAGGTTTAGGGTTCATGTTACGTGTAGGGTAATTGATAGGGTTAGAATTAGCAAAAGGGTTAGGGTTAGGCCTATAGTTAGCCTTAGGGTTATGGTTGTGTTTAGGATAATGGATAGGGTCAGGGCTTTAGTTATGGTTTTATTAGGGCTAGAGTTGGGGTAAGGCCTAGGGATAGGGTTAGGTTTAGGTTTAGATATAGTTTAGAGTTTGAGCTAGGGTTAGCACTAGGTCAAGGTTAGGTTTATGGTTAGGTCTAGGTTATAGTTATGATTAGAGTCAAGGTTAGTGTTAAGAGTAGGGCTAGGGTTATCATTAGGTTTAGGGTACTGGATGGGGTTTGATGTCGTGTTAGGGTTAGGGTTAGGGTTAGGTTTTGGCTTAAGTTAAGGATTAGGGATAAGCTTAGGTTAGGTTTAGGGTAATGGTTAGTGTTTGAGCAAGGGTTAGCTCTATGGCAAGGGTTAGGTTTATGGTTATGACTAGGGTTAGAGTTAGGGCATATTTAGGGTAAGGGCTAGAGTTATCATCAGGGTTAGGGTTCGGGTAATGAGTAGGGTTAGAGCTAGGGTTTGGGCTAGGGTTAACAATAAATTTAAGGTATAGTTAGGGTAATATGTAGTGTTAGAGCTAGGGTTAGGGCTAGGGTTAAGGTTAGGTTTATGTTTAGGCCATGGGTTAGTGTTAGGAATTAGGTTAAGTTTAAGGGTTATGGATTGAGCTAGTGTTTAGACTAGGAAGAGGATTAGTGTTAGAGTCAGTGTGAGGGTTAGAGCTAGGGTTACCATTAGGGTTAGAGTTAGGGTTAGGGTAATGGATAGAGTTAGAGGTAGGTTTTGGCCTAAGGTGATGGCTAGTTTCGGGGTTAGTGGTATGGCTAGGTCTAGTGTTAGGGTTATTTTTTTTAGGATAAGGTTTAGAACTAGGGTTTTTGTTAGGGTAAGTGTCAGTGTTCGGTTTAGTGTTAGGTTTGTTGTTAGGGCCAGCATTAGGACTAGGGTTTGGTCTAGGGGTTGGGTTAGTGTTTGGGTTAGGTTAAGGGTTATTATTAGTGCTAGGACTGTTTTTGTTTAGGGCTAGGCCTAGAGTTATCACTAGATAAAGGATTAAGTGTAGGTCTAGGTCTAGTGTTAGGATAAGGTTTAGTTATAGGGTTAGAGGTAGTGCCAATGTTAAGGGTCAGTTTAGGATTAGAATCAGGTTTAGACCTATGGTTAGTGTTAGGGTCAGAACAAGGTCAGGGTTAGGGATAGGTTTTGGGATCGTGACTGAGCTAGATTGAGGATTAGGGTTAGGACTAGTAATAGAGTTAGATTTTGGGTTAGGCTAAGAATTTGGTTTAGAACCAGGGTAGCTTTAGGGTTAGAGTTTGGCTTAGTGTAAGGGATAGGGTTAGTGCTAGTGTTAGGGCTAGGGTTAGGGTTAGGGCTAGGGTTAGGTTTCGGTTAGGGTTAAAACTAGGGTTAGAACTTAGATTAGGGCTAGGGTAGGTTTTGTGTTAGCTTTAGGGCTACAGATAATGTAAGAACTAGGGTTACAATTAGGGCCAGTTCTAGGGTTAGGGCTATGCCTATGGTTATGGCTAAGGTTAGGTCTAGTATTTGTGTTATGGTAAGGGATAGGATTAGAACTAGGAATAGACCTAGGGCAATAGTTAGAGTTAGTCTTAAGGCTAGGCTTAAGTTTAGGGCTAAATTAGGGCTAGGAATATGTCTAGGATTGGTGTTAGGTTAGGCCTACATTTAGGGCTATGTTTGGATTAGGTTTAGGGTTAGGTTTAGGGGAAGAGATAGGGTTATAGCTAGGTTTAGGGCTAGGGCGATGATCAGAATTAGGTTTAGGTCTAGGGTTAGGTTTGTATTAGAATTAAGGCTAGATTTGGGGTTAGGATGAGGGCTAGGGTTTGTATTAGGGTTAGGACAAGTTTTAGGGATAGGGATAATGTCAGGTTTAGGGTTACAGCTAGGGATAGTTATAGGGTTACGTTCATGGCTATGTCTAATGTTAGGTTAAGGTAAGGCACAGGTTAAGAGTAAGGTGTATTTTAGTGTCAGGGTCAGGTTTCCGGTTTGTGTTAGGTTAATTATTAGAGTTAGGGCTCAAATTAGCGTTAGGGTTAGAATTAGGGTTAGGTTTATGGATAGGTTTAGTTTTAATATTCTGGTTAAGATTAGGGTAATTGGTAGGGTTAGGGTGAGTGATAGGTTTAGGGTTAGGCCTAGGGTTAGTATTTGGGCTAGGGTTATTGTTAGGGTAATGAATAGCATTAGAGCTAGGGTTAGGGCTAGGGTGTTGTATAGGATTAGAACTAGAGTTAGGGTTAGGCTAGGGCTAGGGTTAGGTTTTAGGTTAGGTTTAGGGTACAGGTTAGGTTTTGATCTAAGTTTAGTGCTAGGGTGAGCGTTATGTTTAGGATTATGTCTAGGTTTAGATTTACAGTTAAGTTTAGGTTTAGTATTAGGGTTAGGGCTAAGGTTATCTTCAGAGTTAGGTTAATGGATTGGGTTAGATGTTTGGTTTGGGGTAGGGGTAGTTTTAGGTTTAGGATTAGTGTTAGGGCTAGGTCTAAGATTATCATTAGAGTTAGGGTAATGGAAAGGGTTATATGTCAGGTTAGGGTTAGGTGTAGTTTTAGGTGTAGGGTTAGTGTTAGGGTTAGGGCTAAGGTTAATGTTAGAGTAAGGGTTAGTGTTTTATCTAGGGTTAAGGCTACGATGAGGGTTAGGTTTAATGTTAGGTCTAGGATTATGTATACAATTAGGATTAGAGCAAAGGTTATCATTAGGGTTAAGGTTCGGTTTAGGGTAATGAATAATTTTAGACACAGTATTAGGGCTAGTGTTAACATTATGATTAGGGCTAGGATTAGGATTAGGTTTAGGAATAGGTTTAGGGTTATGTTTCGGTTTCGGTTTTGGGTTTTATCTAGGGTTAGGTCTAAGCCGAGGTTTAGGGTTAGCGTGAGGTTTAGGCTTAGGGTAAGGAATAAGGTTAGGTTAGGGTTACGATTATGCTTTGGGCTAGATATAGGCCTAGGATTAGGGCTAGGTTTTGTGTTAAGTTTAGAGGTAGTTTTAGTGATATGTTCATGTAAGGGTTATGTTTACAGATATGGCTAGGTCTAGTGTTAGGTTAGGTTTTGGTTAGGGTCAGTTTTATAGCTAGGGTTAGTGTTATTGTCAGGGTCTGTGTTTGGGTTAGTGTTAGGATTAGGGCAAGATCCAGAATTAGGATTGGTTAGTTCTAGAGTTAAGGTTAGTGTTTGGCTTAGGTTAAGGGTTATCATTAGAGCCAGGCTAGATTTCTGTTTAGGTCTTGGTTAAAGATATGGCTAGATTTAGGATTAGGTTTAATCTGGGGCTAGTATTAGGGTTAGGTTTAGATATAGGGTTATGGTTAGGGCAAGTATTAGGGTTTGGTTTAGGTTTAGGGTTAGAATAAGGGTCAGGGTTAGTGTTAGGATTTGGGTTATGGTAAAAACAAGAATGAGGGCTAGGTTTAGGACTACTAATAGGGTTATGGTTTGGATTAGACTAAGGATTAGTTTTAGGAGTAGGGTTAGCATTAGGATTGGGGTTTGGCTAGGGTAAAGGATATTTTTAGAGCTAGGGTTAGAGCTAGGGTTCGGGTTAGGATTAGATCTAGTGTTAGTGTTAGGGTGAAAGCTAGGGTTAGATCTCAGATTTGGGCTAGGCTGTGGTTAGCATTAGGTTTAAGGTTATGGCTAATGTATGATCTAGGGTTATGATTAGAACTAGTTTTAGATTTAGTGTTAGGACTAGGTCTAGTGTTAGGGTAAGGTTCAGGTTTAGGGTGATGTTTCGAGGTAGGGATCGTGTTAATGTCAGAGACAGGTTCAGGAGTAGTATTAAGGTTAAGATTAGAACTCGAATTAGGGCTAGGCTTAGGGCTAGATGTAAGGTTAGGGTTTGGTTAAGGGAAAAGTTTAGGGTTAGTGTTATGGCTCAGTTTTTTTTTTTTTTTTTTTTTTAGGGTTAAGCCTATGGTTCGGACTAGTTTTAGGATTAGCATTAGGGTTAGGCTAGTGTTAGGGTTAGGTTTAGGTGTAAATTTAGGGTTAGATTTAGAGTTAGATTTAGATCTAGGGTTAAGGCAAGATGAAGGTTAGGGCTAGGGTTATTCTAGGCTTAGGGCTAGGAATAAGGTTACAGTAAGTGATAGGGTTAGAATTAGGGCTAGGGATATGGTGAGTGTTTTAGTTAGTCTTAAAGGTAGGGTTAGGCTTAGGTTTAGGTTTAGGGCTAGGGTTAGTGTTAGGGTTTGTCCTAGGGTTACAGTTAGGGCTAGGTTTAAGGTTAGATTTAGGACTAGGTTTAGGGTCCGAGTTAGGATAATTGATAGGGTTAGGTTTAAGGTTCAGGTTGGGTTTAGACAAATGAATAGTGTTAGTGTTAGCAAGAGTGTTTTAGGGCTAGTGCAATAGTGTTAGTGTTAGGCCTAGGGTTAGCATTTGGGTGAGGCTTTTCTTCATGTAATGGATAGTGTTAGAGCGAAGGTTAGGGCTAGAGTTAAGTTTAGAATTAGGACTAGGGTTAGGGTTAGGCCTAGGGTTCATGTCAGGGTTAGATTTGGGGTAAGTATTAGCATTTGAGCTAGGATTAGGCTAGCGTGAGGGTTAGGGTTAGAATGAGGGCTAATGTTAGGGTTAGGGTTAGGGTTAGGGTTAGAGTTAGATTAAGGTTAGAGTTTGAGCTAGAATTAGGGTTAGAGCGAGGTTTAGGATTAGGATTAGGTCTAGGCTTATGGTTAGGGTTACAATAAGGGCTAGGTTTAGGGCTAGGATAAGGTTTTGTGTGAGGTTTATGACTATCATTACAGCTATGGGTAATTTAAGAGCTAGGGTTATGGTTATGGCTAGTTTTAGGCTTAGGGTTACGGATAAGTATAGTGTTTTAGTTAGGTTTTGGGTAAGGATAAGATTTAGATATAGGATTTGTTTTAGAGTAACGGTCATTGTTCGGGGAAGGGTTATGTTTAGGGTGAGGGCAAGATTTAGGACTAGCGTTGGTTCTAGGGATAGAGTTAGTCTTTATGTTATTTTAACGGTTATTGTTACGGCTAGTGCTAGGTTTTTGCTTAGGGCTAAGGCTAGAATTATGATTCTATTTAGGATTAGGTTTGGTCTAGTGCTAGTGTTAATATTCGGTTTAGGTATAGGTTTACTGGTAGGGGTAGGGGTAGAGTTTGCTTTAGGGTGTCAGCTTTAGACCTAGGGTTAGTGTTAGGGTCAGAATAGGGTCAAGGTTAGAGTTAGGGTTAGAGCTAGAATGAAGGCTAGGGTTAGAAGTTTTAATAGAGATAGGTTTTGATGTAGGCTAAGGATTATGGTTAGGACCAGGTTAGAATTAGGGTGAGGGTTTGGCTTAGGGTAAGGGATAGGGTTAGAGGTAAAGTTAGGGTTAGGATAGGGTTAGGATTAGGTTTAGGGTTAAACCTAGGTTTAGGGCTCAAAATATGGCTAGGATTTGTGTTAGCATCAGGGCTACAGCTAATGAAAGAACTAGGATTCCGTTTAGGGCTAGTTCTAGTGTTAGCGTAAGGGTAATGTTTATAGCTAGGGTTAATATTAGGGTCCAAGTAAGGGTCAGGGTTACTTCTAGGGTTAGAGTTAGGACTCAAATTAGGACTATGTTTAGGGCTAGGTGTAGTGTTACAGTTTGGTTTAGGTTAAGGTTAGGGTTAAGTTTATGGCTTGATTTTGTTTTAGGGCTAGGGTACTGTTAGGGCTAGTTTTCCAATTATCATTTGGGTTAGGGCTAGTGTTAGAGTTAGTCTTAGGGCTAGGGATAGTGTTAGGTTTAGGGTTAGGGCTAAATTAGGGCTAGATTATAGCTATGGTTAGTGGTAGGTTTAGGCCTAGGTTTAGGGCTAGGTTTAGGTTTATTATTAGGGTTAGGGTAAGGTATGATGTTAGAGCTACATTTAGGGCTAGGCCAAAGCATAAAATTAGGGTTAGGGTTAGGGTTAATATTAGGGTTTGAATTAAGGATAGGCTTAGGAATAGGATTAGGGCTAGGATTTGTGTTAGGGTTAGGGCTAGGATTAGGGATATGGCTAATGCCAGGTCTAGGGTTATCGTTAGGGATAGTTTTAGGCTAAGGATTATGGCCAGGTCTATTATAAGTGTTAGGTTGAAGATTAGGGTCAGGTTTACAGCTAGAGGTATTATTAGGGTCAGAGTCACGGTTAGGTTAAGGATTAGGCTTAGGGCTCAAGTTAGCATTAGGATTAGTGTTAGGGTTAGGGTAATGGATATGGTTAAGTTTAGGGTTAAAGTTAGAATTAGAGTAATGGACAGGTTTAGGGTTAGGAATAGGATTAGTTTTAGGCCTAGGGATAGAATTAGGTTAGGCTTATGATTAGGGTAATAGATTGGATTAGAGCTACAGTTAGGACTAGGTTTATGGTTAGGTTAGAGCTTTGGTTAGGGTTAGGCCTAGGGTTAGAATTTGGTTAGGGTTATGGTTATTTTAATAGATAAGATTAGAGATAGGGATAGGGCTAGGACTATGGTTAGGATTAGGACTATGATTCGGGTTAGATTTTGGGTTAGGACAAGGTTTAGTTTCATGGATAGGTTTAGGTTAAGTGTTAGGGCTATTGTTAGGGTTAGAACTAGGATTAAAGCTAGGGTTAAGGTTGTGATTAGGTCTAGGTTTTGAGATAGGTTATGTCTATTTAGGATTATGACTAATGTTAGAACTAGGGTTATGATTAGGACTAGTGTTAAGTTTAGCAGTATGTCTAAATCTAGTGTGTAGATTAGGTTTAGGATTAGGGTGATGCTTAGAGATAGGGTTCATTTACCATCAGAATCAAGATCAACGTTACTGATCAGAGTTAAGGATAGACTCGAATTAGGGCTAGGCTTAAGGCCAGGTGTAGGGTTAGGGTTTGTGTAAGGGTTAGCCAAGAATTAAGGATTGGTCTAATGTCACGTCTAGGATTATGGTTTGGTTAGGGTTAGCATTAGGGCTTTGTCTCAGTTTTGTTTTATAGCTAGGGCTACTTTTAGGATTAGCGATAGTGTTGGCACTAGTGGTATGATGAGGTTTAGGCTTAGAATTACTGTTATGGTTAGATCTATGTTTAGGGGTATGGGTAGGTTTAGAGCTAAAGTTAAAGCTAGTGTTAGGTTTATTAATGGATAGAGTTAGAATAGAAATTGGGCTAGGGTGAAAGTTAGAGTTAGTCATAGGGCTAGGGTTAGGGTTTGGTTTAGGGTTAGTGAAAAATTAGGGCTAGGGTTAGTGTTATGATTAGGCCTAGGGTTAGGGTCAGTGTTAGGGGAAGGAATGGGTTTATTGCAATGTTTAGGGCTAGGGCAAGGTTTAGAATTAGGGTTAGAGCTAGGATTAGGATTAAGGCTATGTTTAGTGCTAGGATGAGGTTTTATGTTAGGGCTAGGGCTAGGATTATGGATAGGGCTAATGTCAGGTCTAGATTTATGGTTAGTGTTAGTTTTAGGGTTAGATTATGGCTATGTCTAGTGTAAGGGTTAGGTTTACGTAAGGGTCAGGTTTAAAGCTAGGTGTATTAATAGGGTCAGGGTCTGGTTTAGGTTAAGTTTTAGGGTTAAGGATTGAATTACCTTTAGTGTTAGGGTTACGGATAGGGTAATGGATAGAATTAGGTTTATGGTTCAAGTTAGGTTTATAGTAATGAATAGGTTTAGTGTTAGTGATAGGGTTATCGTTAGGCCTAGGGATAGCATTTGGGTTAGGCTTATATTTAGGGTAATGGACCGTGTTAGAGCTAAGGTTAGGGCTAGGGTTAAGGTTAGGTTTAGGTTTAGGGTTAGGGTTAGGCCTAGGGTTAATGTTAGGCTTAGGTTTAAGGTAAGTTTAGGCATTTGAGCTAGGGTTAGGTCTAGGGCGAGGGTTAGGGTTTGAGTCATGGCTAGGGTTTGGTTTAGTGTTAGGGTTATTTTTAGGTTAAGGATTAGTGTTTGAGATAAGGTTAAGGCCAGGGTGAGGGTTAGAATTAGGGTTAGGTCTAAGATTATGGTTAGGGTTATGATTAGGGCTAGGTATAGGTCTAGGATAAGGGCTAGGTTTTGTGTGATATTTAGGGCTAACATTAGGGCTATGGGTAATGTAAGAGCTAGATATGTTTATGGCTAGTATTAGGGTCAGGGTTATAGATAATTCTATGTTAGGGTTAGGTTTAGGATAAGGTTTAGAGCTAGAGTTTCTGTTAGGTTAAAGGTCATTGTTGGGTTAGTATTAGTTTTATGTTTAAGGCCACAATCAGGACTAGCATTTGGTCTAGTGATATGTTTAGACTTTATCTTAGGTTAAGGGTTATTTTTATGGCTAGTGCTAGTATTTTTTTTTTTTTTTTTAGGGCTAAGGCTAGATTTATGACTCTATTTAGGATTAGGTTTGGTCTAGTTATAGTGTTACTGTTAGGTGTAAGTATAAGTTTATCAGTAAGGGTAGTGTTAGTGTTTGGTTTAGGGTTAGGGTCAGCTTTAGATCTAGGGTTAGTGTAGGATCAGAATAAGGGTCAAGGTTAGGATTAGGGTTAAAGCTAGAATGAGGGCTAGGTTTAGGACTAGTAATAGAGTTAGGGTTTGGGGTAGGCTAAGGATTAAGTTAGGACTAGAGTAGGATTAGGGAGAGGATTTGGCTTAGGGTAGGGATAGGGTTAGAGGTAGGGTTAGTGTTAAGTTTAGAGTCAGTGCTCAGATTAGGCTAGGATTTGTGTTAGCATTAGGGCTATGGCTAATGACAGAACTAGTTTTTGATTAGGGCTAGTTCTAGAGTTAGCATTAGTGCAATGTTTAGAGCTAGGGATACTTAGAGTCCCAGTCAGGGTCAGGGTAATTTCTATGGTTAGAGTTAGTACTCAAATTAGGGCTAAGTTTAGGGATAGGTGTAAGGTTAATATTTGTTTTAGGTTAACAGTTAGAGTTAGGATTATGGCTCAGTTTTGTTTTAGGGCTAGGGTAGGGTTAGAGCTAGTTTTCCAATTAGCATTAGGTTTAGGGCTAGTATTAGTGTGAGGTTTGGACTTAAGTTTAGGGTTTACAACCAGGTTTAGGGCTTGGATGATGGTTAAAGTTAGGGTTGGGGCTAGGGATAATGCTAGGTTTTGGGTTATGGAAAGGGATAGGTTTTGAAATTTGGATAGGGCTAGTGCGAGAGTTAGAGTTATTCTTAGGGCTAGGGATAGGATTAGGTTTAGGATTAGGTTTAAATTAGGGCTAGGATTAGCCCTAGGGTTAGTGTTTGGTTTTGGCCTAGAGTTAGGGCTAGGGTTAGTGTTAGCGTTAGTTTTAGGGAATGGGATAAAATTAGGTTTAGGCCTCTGGTTAAGATTAGGATTAGGATTAAGGCTAGACTTAGGGCTACAATTAGGGGCAGGGTTTGTGCTAGGATTAGGGCTAGGATCAGGTCTATGGCTAAAGTCAGTTCTAAGGTTATGGTTAGAGATAATTTTAGGTTTAGGTTTATGACCAGGTCTATTGTAAGGGTTACATTGAGGATTAGCATCAGGTTTACAGCTGAGGGTATTATTAGGGTCAGAATCAATATTAGGGTATGGGTTAAGTTAAGGTTTAGGGTTAGGGCTAAAATTAGCATTAGGTTTAGGGTAATGGATATGGTTAGGTTTCAGGTTCAGGTTAGGTTTATCATAATGGACAGATTTAGGGTAAGGCATAGGGTTAGAGTTAGGCCTAGGGATAGAATTTGGTTAAAGATATGGTTCAGATAATGGATAGGATTACAGCCACAGTTAGGACTAGGGTTATTGTTAGGTTAGGTCTATGGTTAGAGATAGGCCTAGGGTTAGAATTTTCTTAGGGTTGTGGTTATGGTAATGGATAAAATTATATCTATGTTGAGGGCTAGTGTTATGGTTAGAAATAGGGCTATGGTTTGGTTTAGGTTTTGGGTTAGGACAAGGTTTAGGTTAAGGGTTAGGTTTAGGTTAAGTGTTAGGGCTAGGGTTAGGGTTAGGGCTACAATTAAAACAAGAGTTAGGGCTTGGATTAGGACTAGGTTTTGGGTTAGTTTAGGGCTAGTGTAGGACTACAGCTAATGTAAGAACTAGGGTTATGATTAGAGATAACATTAGGTCTAGGTCAAAGTCTAGTGGTTAGATTAGGTTTAGATTTAGGGAGAAGATTAGAGACAGGGTTAGTGTTAGGGTCAGAGTCAGGATCAGTGTTGCTGATCAGGGTTAGGAATAGGACTCGAATTAGGGCTAGGATTAAGGCCAGGTGTAGGGTTAGGTTTTATGTTAGGGTTAGGGTAAGAATTAGGGATAGGTCTAATGTCAGGTGTAGGATTACCATTAGGCTAAGGTTAGGTTAGGGCTATGGCTCAGTTTTGTTTTAGAGCTAGGACTAGGTTTAGGGCTAGTTTTAGGATTAGTGATAGAGTTAGGGCTAGTAATAGAATGAGGTGTTTTATTAGGGTCAGGGTCCAGGTATGGTTTGGTTTCGGTTAAGATTTAGGGTTAAGGCTTATATTAGCATTAGGGTTTGGTTTAGGATTCAGGTAATGGATAGGGTTAGGTTTAGGATTCAGGTTAGGTTTAGAATAATGGATATGGTTATTGTTAGTTATCGGGTTAGCATTAGGCCTAGGGTTAGCATTTGGTTTAGGCTTATCTTTAGGGTAATGGATAGGGTTAAAGCTAGGGTTAGGGCTAGGGTTAAGGTTAAGTTTATGGCTATGGTTAGGGTTAGGCCTAGGGTTAGTTTCAGGTTTCGATTTAGGGTAAGTATTAGGGTTTGAGCTAGGGTTAAGTCTAGGGCAATGGTTAGGGTTAGAGTTGGGGCTAGGGTTAGTGATAGGGTTAGGGTTATGGTTAGGGAAAGGGTTAGAGTTTGAGCTAGGTTTAGGACTAGGTCGAGGTTTAGGGTTAGGGTTAGGTCATGTTTGGTTAGAGTTAAAATTAGGGTTAGGTTTATAGCTAGGATAAGGGCTAGGTTTGTGTGATGTTTATGGCTAGTGTTAGGGCTATGGTTTAAAGTTATGGCTAGTTTTAGGGTTAAAGTTATGGATAAGTCTAGTGTTAGTGTTAGATTATGGGTTAGGATAAGGTTTAGAGCTAGGGTTTGTGTTAGGGTAAGCGTCAGTGTTTGCGTTAGTGTTAGGGCCAGAATCAAGAATAGCATTGTCTATAGGCATAGCACTAGTCTTTGTGTTAGCTTAAGGGTTATTGTTAGGGCTAGTTCAAGGTTTTTGTTTAGGGCTAGGGCTAGATTTATGACTCTATTTAGGACTAGGTTTGGTCTAGTGCTAGTGTTACTGTTAGGTTTTTGTATAGGTTTACTGGTAGGGGAAGAGTTAGGGTCCGGTTTAGGGTTAGTGTCAGGTTTAGATGTAGGGTTAGTGTTAGGGTCAAAATAAGGGTCAGGTTTTGGGTTAAAGCAAGAGCAATAATGAGGCCGAGGGTTAGGTCTAGTAAAAGTGTTAGTGTTTGGGAGAGGCTAAGGATGAATATTAGGACTAAGGTAGCTTTAGGGTGAGTGTTTGGCTTAGGGTAATGGATAGGATTAGAGGTAGGGTTAGGATTAGGGATAGGGTTAGGGATAGGGTTAGGGTTAGTGTTATTGTTAGGATTAGGTTTAGGGTTAAGGTTGTGGTTTGAGTTAGTGTTAGGGTTATGATTATAGTTAGGGATAGCCGTAGTGTTTGGGTTAGGGTTATACTTAGGTTTAGGATTAGTGTTAGGTTTAGGGTTATGGTTATTGTTAGGTTTAGGGTTAGGATTATTTGAGTGTTAGGGTTAGGGTAAGGGTTAGGGTTATTGTTAGAGTAAACGTTAGGGTTAGAGAAAGAGTTAGGTTTAGGGATAGGGTTAGTTTTAATGTTATGGTTATGGTTAGGGTTAGGGTTAGTCTTAGGTTTAGGATTAGAGTTAGGGTTAGTTATAATGTTAGGGTTGGGGTTAGGATTAGTGTTAGTGTTAGGGTTAGTGTTAGGGTTAGGTTTAGGATTAGGTATCGGTAGGGGTTAGAGATAGGTTAGGGTTAGGGTTATGATTTGGTTAGGATTTGTATTAGGTTTAGTGTTAGGTTAAGGGTTTGTGTTAGGGTTAGGGTTAGGGTGTGGGTTAATGTTAGGGTTAAGGTTAGGATTAGGTTTAAGTTTTCTGTTAAAATTATGGTTAGAGTTAGTGTTAGGGTTATGGTTAGGATTAGGTTTAGGGTTCGTGTTAGAGTTAGGGTTAAGGTTAGTGTTAGTGTTAGGTGTAGATTTATGGTTAGGGTTAGTGTTACACTTAGCATTAGGTTTAGGTTTAGATTTACTCTTTGGGTTAGAGTTAGGTTTATGGTTAGTGTTATGGTTAGGTTTATAGTAAGTTTTAGGGTTAGGGTTACGTTTATGGTGAGGTTCAGTATTAGTGTTAGGGTTACTGCTAGTGATAGGTTTAGGGTTAGGTTTAGGGTTAGTGTTAGGGTTAGGGTTAGGTTTACTCTTAGGGTAATGGTTAGGTTTAGGAAAGTGTGAGGGATAGGTTTAAGATTAGGGTTAGGTTTAGTGATAGGGTTAGGGTTCGTGTTAGGGTTAGGTAAGTGTTAGGGTTAGTGTTAGTGTTAGGGTTAGGGTTTGGATTAGGGATAGTGTTAGGATTAGGGTTAATTTTAGGGTTAGTGTTAGAGTTAGCGTTAGGGTTATGGGTAGTTTTACAGATATGTTTACAGTTAGGTTTAGGATTAGTGTTAGGTTTAGGATTAGAGTTAGTGTTAGGATTAGGTTTAGGGTTAGTGTTAGTCTTAGGGTAAGGGTTATCATTAGGATTAGTGTTAGGCTTAGAGTTTGGGTTAGGGTTACGGTAAGGGTTAGGTTTAGGATTAGGGTTAGGGTTTGTATTAGGGTTATGGTTAGGTGTATGGTAGGATTAGGTTTAAAGTTAGTGTTAGGGTGAGTGTAGTGTTAGTTTCAGGGTTAAGGGTAGTATTAGGGATAGTGTTAGGGTCAGTGTTAAGGTTACGGTTAGTGTTAATATTAGGTTTAGCATTAGGGTTATAATTAGGTTGGGTGATAGGGTTAGGGTTAGGGGTAGGATTATTGTTAGGTTTCCAGTAGGGTTGGGGTTAGTGTAAATTTAGAGTTAGTATTTTGGTGAGGTTAGGTTTATGGTTACGGATAAGATTATGGTTTATGTTATGGTTAGTTTCAGGGTTAGGATTTGGGTTATGGTTGTGGTTAGTATTAGGATTACTCTTAGGGTTAGGTTAGTGTTAGTGTTAGGGTTAGAGTTAGTGTTAGGGTTAGGGTAAGTGTTAGGCTAAGGTTTAGGCTTAGGTTTAAGTCATAATCAGAGTTAGTGTTAGTGTTAGGTTTAGATTTACGGTGATTGTTGGGGTTATGTTTAGGGTCAGTGTTAGGGTTAGGGATAGTCTTAGGGTTAGTGTTAGGATTAGGGGGAATGGAGGGTTAGGTTTAGGGTTAGGGTTAGAGTTAGGTTTAGGGTTGGATTTAGGGTTCATGTTAAGGATAGGGTTAGGGTTAGATTTGGGTTAGGGTTAGGGTTTGGCTTAGGGTTTGTGTTAGGTTTAGGGTTAGATTAGTGTTAGGCATAGGTTTAGGGTTGGTGTTAGGTTTAGCCTTAGCGTTAATATTAGGGTTAGCATTATTGTTTGGTTTAGCGTTATTAGTAAGTTTAGGGTTAGATTTACACTTAGGATTATGGCTAATTTTAGAATAAGAGTTAGGTTTAGTTTTAATGTAAGGTTTAGGCATAAGGTTAGGGTTAGTGTTATATTTAGGGTGAAGTTTAGGTTTAGTGTTATAGTTAGGTTTAGGGTTAAGTTTAGTTTTAATATATGAGTTAGGGATAGGGTTAGGGTTAGGTTTTGGGTTAGTGTTATGATTAGTGTGAGGGTTAGGGTTAGGTTTTGTGTTAGGGTTAGATTTAGGGTTAGTGATATGTGTAGTATTAGGGTTATAGTTAGTTTTAGGTTTAGGGTTATTCTTAGGGTTAAGTTTAGGGTTTAAGCTTAGGTTTAGAAATAGGGTTAGGGTTAGAGTCAGGGTTAGAATTAGTGTTAGTGTTAGGGTTAAGTTTAGGGTTAGGTTTATGTCAGGGTTAGGGTATGGTTAGGTTAGGGTTATTGTTATTGTTTGGATTAGGGTTAGGTTTAGTTTTAGATTTATGGTTAATGTTAGTTTGTGTTAAGTTTAGTGTTAGGCTTAGTGTTAGAGTTAAGGTTAGTGTTAAGTTTATTGTTAGGGTTAGAATTATGGTTAGTGTCAAGGTTAAGGTTAGGTTTAGGGTTGGTGATATAGTTAGGATTAGGGTTGGTGTTATGGTTAGGATTAGGGTTAGTGTCAGGTTTAGGGTTAGGGTTCATTTTAGGTTTAGGGTCAGGGTTTGTTTTAGGGTTATATTAAGAGTTACGGTGAGGGTTAGGGTTAGAATTACGGTTAGAGTGAGTGTTAAGAATAGTGTTTGGGTAAGGTTTAGTTTTGGGTTTAGGCTTAGTGTTAGGGTTAAGGTTAGGGTTAGGGTTAAAGTTAGGGTAAGGGTGAGTTTTAAGGTAAGTGTTAGGGTTAGGGTTATGGGTAGGATTATGGTTAGGGTAAAGATTAGGTTTAGGGTTAGAGTTAGTTTTAGGGTTAGTGTTAGGGTACTGTTAGGGTTATGGTTAAGTTTACTGTTAGGGATAGGATTAGGTTTAGGCTTAGGTTTAGTGTTAGGGTTAGGGCTAGTGTTAGTGTTAGGGTCAGATTTATGGTTCGTGTAAAAGTTAGGGTTAGTTAATGTTAGGGTTGGGGTTAGGGTTAGGGTTACTGTTAGTGTTAGGTTTACAGTTAGTTTAAGGTTTAGGGTTATGATTAGGGTTAGCATTAGGGTTAGTGTTAGTGGTAGGGTTAGACTTAGGTTTAAGCTTACGTTTAGTGTTAGTGTTTGGGTTAGGGTTAGAAATATTGTTAGGGTTAGGTATAGGTTTAGGGTTCGTTTTAGGGTTATCGCTAGGGTAAAGGGTAGAGTTAGTGTTACAAATAGGTTTAAGTTATGATTAGGGTTCATGTTAGATTTAGGGTCAGGTTTATGATTAGGGATTATTTTAGAGTTAGAGTTAGGGTTATTGTTCGGGTTAGGGTTGGGGTCAGTTTTAGAGTTAGGTTTAGGGATAGGGTTAGTGTTAGGATTAGTGTTAGGGTGAAGAATACAGTTTGTGTTATGGTAATGGATAGGATTAGGGTTTGTGTTAGGTTTAGGGATAGAGCAAGGTTTATGGTTATGGTTAGTATTAGGGTTAGAGTGAGGCTTAGGGTTAGGTTTAGGCTTAGGTTTAGTGGTACGCATAGGTTAGGGTTAGTGTTATGGTTAGGGTTAAATTTAGAGTTAGTGTTAGGTTTTGGCTTAGAGTTTGGGTTGGGGTTAGTGATAGGGATGGGGTTGTGTTTAGGGTTAGTGTAAGAATTAAGGTTAGGTTTAGCATAAGGGTTAGTGTAAGGGTTAGTTTTAGGGTTTGGTTTAGGTTTTGTGTTAGGAGTATGGTTTGGGTAGGGTTAGGTTTACATTAGGCTTAGGATTAGGGTTAGGATTAGGTTTATTGTTAGGGTTATGGTTTGGTTTAGGGTTAGTCTTAGGGTTAGTGTTGGGGTTAAGGTTTGTGTTAGGGTTAGGTTTGGAGTGAGGGTTTTTGTTATAGTTAGGTTTAGGGTGAAGGTTCGTGGTAGGGTTATGTTTAGGGTAATATTAAGTTTCGTTTAAGTTTAAGGTTACTTATAGTGTTAGGATTCGGGTTTGTGTTAGGATTAGTGTTAGGGTTAGGGTTAATTTTAGAGTTAGGCTTAATGTTAGTTTTGGATTTATGTTTAGGGTTAGGATTAGGAATAGTGTTATCGTTAGGGATAGGTTTAGGGTTAGAGTTTGGATTAGGGTTAAAAGTAGGCTTAGTGTTAATTTTAGGGTAAGGGTAAGGGTTAGCGTTACAATTAGTATTAGGTTTAGAAAAAGTGTTAATGTTAGGTTTAAATTTAGGGTTAGGGTTAGTGTTACAATTAGGGTTTTGTTTAGGGTTCGTGTTAGTGTTTTGGATAGTGTTAAGGTTATTGTTAGGTTTAGGGTTAGGTTTAGGCATAGCGTTAGTGATAGGGTTGGGGTTAAAATTAGTATTAGTGTTAGGTTTAGGGTTAGGGTTAGGGTTAGGTAAGTGTTAGGGTAAGGGTTATGTTAGGGTTAGTTAACAGTTAGGGTTAGGATTAGGTCAGGGTTAGAATTAGGGTTAGGGTTAGTTTTAGGGTTAGTGTTAGGGTTAAGTTTAGGTATATGTTTAGTGTTAGGATTAGCTTAAGGTTACCGTTAGGTTTAGGGTTAGTGTTAGGGTTAGAGTTAGGGTTAGTGTTAGGTTTATGTTAGGTTTAGGATTAGGCTTCGTGTTAGGAATATGTTTAGGGTTAATGTCAGGCTTAGTGTTAGTGATGCAGTTATGGTTAGGGTTAAGGTTAGGATTAGTGTTTGAGTAAGGGTTAGAATTAGGTTTAGGGTTAGTGTTAGGGTTTCAGATAGGTTTAGTGTTAGGGTTAGGTTTAAGTTTAGGGTAAGTTTTCAAATTAGGTTTAGGTTTAGTGTTAGTGTTATGGTTATGGTCAGGATTTTGGTTGGGGTTAGGTTTAGGGTTAGGATTAGTATTAGGTTAGTGTTAGGTTTATAGTTAGGGTTACTGTTAGGGTAGGGTTAATATTAGGATTAGGTTTTTTATTAGGTTTACGGTTAGGTTTAGAGTTAGGATAGGGTAAGTGTTATGGTTCATGTTAGGGTTAATGTTAGAGATAATGTTAGATTTAAGTTAGGGTTAGAGTTAGGGTTAGGGTTATTGTTAGTTTTAGGGTTAGTGTTAGGCTTAGTTAAGAGTTAGGGTAAGGTTTAGGGCTAGGGTTGTGGTTGGGATTAGGGTTAGGTTTAGGGTTACAGTTAGAGTTAATTTTAGGCGAAGGGTTAGGATTAGGGTTAGTGATAGGGTTAGTTCAGTTTTAGGGTTATGGTTAGTGTTAGGGTTGGGGTTAGGTTAAGGGTTAGGGTTAGTGTTAGTGTTAGGTAATAGTTTGGATTTAGGGTTATTGTTAGTGTTAAGGTTAGGGTTATGGTTAGGTTATGTCTAGGTTTACTGTTAGTGTTAGGGTTAGGACTCGTGTTAGGTTTAGAGTTAGTGTTAGGCTTATGTTTATGGTTAGTTTTGGATTTAGGGTTGGGTTATGCTGAGTTTTAGGATTAGTGTAAAGGTTAGTGTTAGGGTTTGTTTTAGTGTTAGGTATAGGTTTCATATTAGCGTTAGGGTTAGGATTAGTGTTAGGGATAGGATTAGGTTTGGGGTTAGCTTTAGTGTCAGAGTTAGGGTTAGGGTTAGGGATAGTGTTAGGGTTAGGGATAGGTTTAGGATTAGGGCTCGGGTTATGGTTAGGGTTATTTCTATGTTTAGGTTTAGGTTTAGTTTTAGAGTTAAAATTAGGGTTATCTTTACGGTTAGTATTAGGGTTAGTTTTAGTGTTTGGGTTAGGTTTAGGGTTAGTTTTAGAATTAGGTTTAGGGTTAGTGTTAGTGTTAATATTAATATTAGGGTCAGAGATATGTTTTGTTTTAGGTAGGGTTAGGTTTAGGGTTACTCTTAGGGTTAGTGACAGGTTTAGGATTAGGGTTAGGGTTAAGATTAGAGTTAGAATGAGGCTTAGGATTAGGTTTAGAGTTAGTTTTAGGGTTACTGGTAGGATAGGTTAATGTTAGTGTTACAGTTGGGGTTAGGGTTAGGGTTAGGGTTATGCTTAAGGTAAGGATTAGTGTGAGGGTTAGGGTTAGGATTAGCTTTAGTGTATGTGTTAGTGTTAGGGTTAAAATTAGGATAGTGTTAGGGGTAGGGTTACAGTTAGGAGTCATATTAGGTTTAGGATTAGGGTTAGTGTTAGGGTTAGGTTTTGGGTTAGAAATTGGGTTAGGGTTAGTTTTACATTTAGGGTTATGGTTAAGTTTAGGATTGGTTTTTGTCTTTGTGTTACACTTAGATTTAGGGTTAGTGTAGGGTTCGAGATAGGGTTAGTGTTACAATTAAGGTTAGGGTTATGTTGAAGCTTAGGTATAGTGTTAGGTTAGGGTTAGGGTTAGGTTTAGGGTGTTAGGTTTATGGTTAGATTTAGGTTTAGTGTTATTGATAGGAATAGGATTAGATTTAGGTGAAGGATTAGGGTTAGTGTTCAAGTTAATATTACTGTTAGGGTTAAGGTTTGTGTTAGGGTTAGTTTTA
This sequence comes from Marmota flaviventris, assembly GCF_047511675.1. Taxonomy (NCBI): domain Eukaryota; kingdom Metazoa; phylum Chordata; class Mammalia; order Rodentia; family Sciuridae; genus Marmota; species Marmota flaviventris. The sequence continues at coordinate 12,161,725 of NC_092510.1, read as the reverse complement.
GGGTTTGTGTTAGGGTTAGGTTGAGGGTTAGTGTTAGTGTTAGGGCTAAGGTTAGTGTTAGGTTTAGGTTTAGGGTTAGGGTTAGGTTAAGGTTAAGGTTATTGTTAGGATTAGGGTCAGGGTTGGGTTTAGGTTTAGGGATAGAGTTTGGGTTACTTGAGGGATAGGTTTGGAGTTAGGGTTAGGGATAAGGCTAGGATTAGGGTTAGGGAAATTGGTATGGTTAGTATTAGGTTTAGGGTTAGGGATAGTGTTAGTATTAGTGTTAGGATTATGGTAAGTGTTAAGGTAAGATTTAGGGTAAGGATTTTGGTAAGGTTTAGGGTTAGGGTTAGGGTTACAGTTAGAGTTAGTGTTGATATACGGTTAGGATTTGGGTTAGGGTTAGTTTTAGGGTTAGGGTTAGTTTTAGGGTTAGGGTTAGGATTTGTCTTAGGGTTATGGTTAGGATTATGTTTATGGTTCCAATTACGGTTTTGAATAGGGTTTGGGTTAGGGTTAGGTTAGAGTTCGGATTTAAGATAGGGTTAGGTTTAGGGTTAGGGTTAGGTTTAGGATTAAGTTTAGGGTTAGGTTTAGGTTAGGGTTAGGATTAGGTTTAGGGTTCATGTTAGGGTTAAGATTATGTTTAGGGTTAGGGTTAGGGTTAGTGTTAGACTTAAAGTGTTAGGGTTAGATTTAGAGTTAGATTTAGGATTATTGTTTGGATTAGAATTAGGTTTAGGTTTACGATTAAGGTTAGTGTTAGTGTTAAAATATTGTTATGGTAGTTTTTGTGTTAGGGTTAGTTTTAGGGTTTATGTTAGAGTTATGTTTAGGGTTAGTGTTAGGTTAGGGCTATTGGTAGTGTTAAGGTTACTATTAGGGTTAGGGTTAGGGTTAAAGTTAGGTTTAGTATTAGGTTTTTGGTTGGTGTTAGGGGAGGGTTAGTGTTAATTTTAGGGTTAGAGTTTATTGTTAGTGTTAGTGTTTGTGGAAAGTTTAGGTTTAAGTTTAGGGCTAGCATTGGTTTTAGAGTTAGGTTTAGGTTTATGGTTACGGTTAGGTTTAGGGTTAGGATTAGGGTGAATGTTATGGATAGGTTTAGGATTAGGGTGAGACTTAGGGTTAGTGTTAGGGTTATGGTTAGGATTAGAGGTAGTGTTAGGGTTAGGTTTAGGGTTAGGTTTAGGGTTAGTGTTAGACTTAAAATTAGTTTCAGGCTTAAGATTAGGTTTGGGTTAGGGTAAAGTTTAGGGTTTGGGTTTGGGTTATGGTTACAATTTGTGTTAGAGTTTGTGTTAGTGTTAGGGTTATGCTTAGGGTTAGTGTTAGGGTTAGGTTTAAGGTTAGGTTTTGGGTTAGGTTTAGGTGTAGGATTAGGGTTCGTGTTACGGTTCAGGTTTTAGGGTTAAGATTAATGTTAGTGTTAGGGTTAGGGTTAGGGATGGGTGGGGCTTATGGTTAGTTTTAGGGTTACGGTTAGTGTTAGAGTTAATGTTAGGTTTAGGTTTAGGTTTAAGTTTAGGGTTAGGGTTAGACTTAGGGTTAGGGTTAGGTTTAGGGTTAGTGTTATAGTTGGTTTTAGTGTTAGGGTTAATTTTAAAGTTAGAGTTAGAATTAAGGTTAGCCTTGGTGTTTGAGCTGGGTTATAGTAAGATTTATGGTTAATGTTAGGGTTTGAATTAGTGTTAGTATTAGGTTTACCGTTAAAGTTAGGAAACAAGTAGGGTGGTGGTTTGGGTGATAGTTAGAGTTAGGTAAGGGTTAGTGTTAGGGTTAGGTTAGGTTTATGGTTATGGTTTGAGTTAGGCTTTGTGGTAGAATTAGGGTTAGGGTTTGGCTTACAGTTACATTAGGGAAAGGGTTAGAGTCTGGGTTAGGGATAGGATTTAGGTTAGGTTTAAGGATATGGTTATTGTTAGGGTTAGGATTAGGATTAGGGTTACGTGTAGGTAAGGGTTAGGTTTAGGGTTAGATTTATGGGTTGAATTAGGGTTAGGTTTAAACTTAGGGTTAGTTAGACTTAGGGTTATTTTTAACGTTATAGTTAGTGTTTATTATTAGTGTTAATGTTAGGGTTATCATTTGTCATATGGTTAGAATTATTTTTAGGATTTGTGTTAAGGTTAGGTTTAGTGATGATTTTATAGTTAGGATTCGGGTTGGAGTGATGCTTAGTGTTAGTTTTAGGGTTACATTTAGGGTTAGTGATAGTGTTAGGGATAGAGTTAGTGTTAGCATTAGGGTTCAGTTAGGGTTAAGGTTAGGGTTAGTTTTAGGGATAAGGTTAGGGATAGGGTTAGTATAAAGTTAGGGTTGGGGTAAGGGTTATTGTTAAGATTTGGGTTTGAATTAGTTTTATGGTTAGAGGTAGGGTTAGGTTTAGGTTAGGGTTAGGGTTATGGTTTGGGTTAGGGTTTCTCTTAGTGTTAGGATTAGGGTAACTTTAGGGTTAGGGTTAGGGTTAGGGTTAGGTTTAGGGTTTAGGTAACTGTTAGCTTTAGGTTTAGGGTTTGTGTTGGGGTTACAGTTAGGGTTATGGTTAGGCTTATGATAAACTTTAAAATTAGGTTAGAGTTAGGTTTAGGATTAAGGTTAGGTTAGGGTTAGGATTAAGGTTAGTGTTAGGGTAAGGGTAAGGGTTAGAATTAAGATTAGTGTTAGGGTTAGGCTTAGGGTTTAGGTTAAATTAGGATTAGGGTTAGATTTATTGTTCATGTTAGGATTAAGTAAGGAATCATGTTAAGTTTAGGTTTATGTTTAGGGTTATGTTTAGTGTTAGGTTTAGGTATAGGGTTAGGGTTATATTTAGTGTTAGGGTTAGGGTTAGCATTAGTTTTAGTGTTACTTTATGGTTAGGGTTAGAGTTAGGTTTAGCGTTAGGTTAGGGTTGGGGTTACGATTAGGTTTAGTGTTAGAGTTAGGGTAAGTAAGGGTTAAGATTAGTGTTAGTGTTAGGGTTAGGGCTAGTCTTAGGGTTAGGGAATATTTTAGGATTAAGATTAGTGTTAGGGTTAGGGTTAGTGTTAGTGTTACATATAGTGTTAGGGTTAGAGTTAGGGTTAGAATTAGGTTAAGGTTACAGTTAGGATTAGGGTTAGTTTTAGGGGTGGGGTAAATTTTAGGGTTAAGATTAATGTTAGTGTTAGGGTTAGGGTTAGTGTTAGGTTTAAGGTAAGGGTTAGGGTTAAGATTAGTGTTAGTGTTAGGGTTAGGGTTTGAGTTAAATTAGGGTTGGTGATAGATTTCTGGTTCATGTTAGGTTTAAGGTGAGGGTTTGTGTTAGGTTTAGGTTTAGGGTTAGGTTTAGGTTAAGGTTAGTGTTTGGGTTGGGTTATATTAAGTGCTATTGTTAGTGTTAGGGATAGGGTTACTGTTAGGTTTATGGTTAGGATTAGATTTAGGGTTAGTGTTACGGTTAGGATTAGGGTTAGCGTTAGTGTTACGGTTAGTATTAGGGTTAGATTTAGGTTATGTGTTTGGGTTAGGTTTAGAGTTAGGTTTAGAATTAGTGTTAGGGTGAGGCTTAGTGTAATTTTCAGGGTGAGGGTTAGCTTTAGGGTTAGAATTAGGGTTGCAGTTAGGGTTAGGATTAGGGTTAGGTCAAGGTTAGTGTTTAGTTTAGGGTTTTTGTTAGGGTTATGATTAAGGTTAATGTTATGAAGAAAGTTAGTGTTAGGGTTGTTTTTGGGTTAGGATTAGGGTTAGGGTTCATGTTAGGGATAGGGTTAGGGTTAGTGTAGGTTTTGGATTAGGGTGAGGGTTAGAGATAGGGTAGTGATAGGGTTAGTATTAGTATTATCTTATTGTTAGGTTTAGGGTTATGTTTAGGATTAGGTTAACTGTTAGTGTTAGGGTTATGGTTAACGTTAGGTTAGGGTTAGGGTTAAGATTAGAGTTAGGGTTCATGTTAGGGTTAGGATTAGTGTAAGTTTAATGTTAAGTTTAGGGTTAGGGTCAGGGTTATCATTAGTGTTTGGGTTTGAGTTACACTTAGTTTTACGGTTAGTGCTACTTTTTGAATTAGGGTTAGTATTAGTGTTTGAGTTCGGGTTAGGGAGCGAGTTAGTGTTAGGGTTCGGGTGAGAGTAAGTGTTAGGTTCAGCTAAGGGTTAAATTTAGGGTTATTTTTAAGTTTTAGCTTATGGTTTAGGTTAGGGTTTGTGTTATAATTCGGGTTATGGTTAGGGTAAGTGTTACATTAGTGTTAGGGTTAAGGTGAGGGTTAGGGTTAGGATTTGGGATAGGATAAGATTTAGGGTTATTTTATGGTTATGGTTAGAGTTATTGTTATGTATAGGTAAGAGTTAGGATTAGAATTAGGGTTAGGGTTAGGATCAGGGTCAAGTTTAAACTTAGGGTTAGTGTTAGACATAGGGTTAGTTTTAGCATTGGGGTTAGTGTTAGAATTAGTGTTAGCATTCGGGTTATCATTTGAGATAGAGTTAGGATTAGGTTTATAGTTTATGTTAGGGTTAGTGTTAGGGATAATTTTGTGGTTAGTATTAGGATTTTAGTGAGGCTTAGGGTTAGTATTAGGATTAGGTTACGATGAGGGTTAGTGTTAGGAATAGGGTTAGTGTTATGGTAGGGTGTAGTTATGGTTAGGTTAATGTTTGATTAAGGTTAGGGTTAGTTTTAAGGTTAGTATAGGGTTAGCATTGGGGTAAAGGTTAGTGTTAAGGTTTGGATTTGATTTAGTGTTAGGGTTACAGATATGATTATGGTTAGGGTTATGTAAGGTTTAGGGTTAAAGTTGGGTTAGGGTTAGGGTTATGGTTTGCGTTATGGTTTTTGTTAGGGTTAGGATTAGGATTACATTAGGGTTAGGGTTATACATAGCGTTAGGGTTAGTGTTCCGGTTAAGATTACGGTTAGGTTTATGTTTAATGTTAGGTTATATTTAGATTTAGTGTTAGTTTTATGGTTAGGTAAGGGTTAGTTTAAGGTTTAGGGTTAAGATTAGGGTTAGTGTTAGGTTTACAGTGAGAGATAGGGCTAGGGTTTGTGTTAGGGTTAGGTTTAGTGTTCTAAATAAGTTAGGGTTAATTCTGGGTTAGGATTAGGGTAAGGGTTAGTGTTATGGTTATTGTTAGGGTTAAGGTTAGGGTTTGTTTTAAAATTATATTTAGGGTTATGGTTAGGGTAAATTTTTAGTATATAATTAGAGTTAGAGTTAGAGTCGGGTTATGTTTTGGGTTACTTTTAGAGTTAGGATTAGGATTAGGATTAGGGTTAGGGTTAGTGTTAGGGTTAGTATTAGGGTTAGAGTTATGATTTGTATTAGGGTAAGTTTTGTGGTTAGGGTTTGTGTTAGGGTTAAAGTTAAATTTAGGTTTAGGGTTATGGTTAGTATGAGAGTTAAAGTGAGGCATATTGTTAGGGTTAGGGTTAGATTTAGGGTTACAGGTAGGTTAGAATTAGTGTTAGGTTTAGGATTACGGTTAGGGTTAGTGATATTGTTAAGATTATGGTTAGGGATAGGGTTAGTTTTAGGTTTAGGGTAAGGATTAGAGTTATGGTTATGAAAGGTATAGGGTTGAGGTTACAGTTATTGTTAGAATTAGGGTTAGGTTTAGTGTTAGAGTTAGGTTTAGGGTTAAATTTAGGAAACGGTTAGGGTTAGTGTTATATTAGGATTAAGGTTACATTTTGGGTTAGGGTTTGGGTTATGGTAACGGTTAGGGATAGGGTTAGGTTACATTAGGCTTATGGTTAGGGTTAGGGTTAGGGTTAAGGATAGGTTTAGTGGTATAGTTATGGTTAGCTTAAGGATAGTGTTAGGGTTAGGCTTAGGTTCAGGTTTAGTGTTAGGGTTAGTTTTAGGGTTACAGTTAGGGTTAGAGTTCGTGTTAGGGTTAGTGTTAGTGTAAGAGTTAGGTTTAGAATTAGGTTTAGGGTTAGTGTTAGTGTTAGGGTTAAGTTTAGGTTTAAAGATAGAGTTAGTGTTAGGTTTAGGTTTAGAGTTAGGGTTAGGGTTACTGATAGGAATAGGTTGAGGTTAGAGTTAGTGTTAGGATTAGGGTTAGGTTTAGGGTTAAAGTTAGGAAACGATTAGGGTTAGTGTTAAGTCAGGGTTAGGGTTATGTTTGGGGTTAAGGTTTGTGTTATGGTTACAGTTAGCGTTAGGGTTAGGGTTACTTTACTCTTGGGGTTAGGGTGAGGGTGAGGGTTAGTGTTAGTGTTAGAATTAGGGCTAGGATTAGGGTTAAATATTGGTTTATTGTTAGGGTTATGGTTAGTTTTAAGGTTAGTTTTAGGTTTGGGGTTAGAGTTAGGGTTAAATTTATTGTTTGGGTTAGTGTTAGGGTTCAGGTTAAGGTTTGGGATAGGGTTAGAATTAGTGTTAGTGTTAGGGTTAGTGTTAGGTTTAGGATTAGTGTTAGGTTTAGTATTAGGTTTTAGGTTAGGTTTATGGTTACTCACAGATTAGGGTTAGGGTTAGTGTTAGAGTTAGGTTTAGGGTCAAGTTTAGGGATAGGTTTCATGTTAGGGGTAGGGTTAGGTTTTGGGTTAGGGTTAGGATTAGGTTTAGGGTTAGTGTTAGGTTTAGGGTTAGAGTTACACTTAGTATTAGGTTTAGGTTTAGATTTAGTTTTAGTTGTAGGGTTAACTTTAGGGTTATGTTTAGTGTCAGGGTTAGGGTTAGGGTTACAGTTTGGATTACAGTTACAGTTAAAATTTGGTTAGTATTAGTGTTAGGGTAAGGGTTAGGTTTAGGGTAAGGGCAAGTGTTAGATTTTTGTTTAGTGTTAGGGTGAAGTTTAGGGTTACTGTTAGAGTTAGAGTTAGGGTTATGGATATGGTTATGATTAAAATTATGTTTAGGGTTAGGGATAGGGTTAGGGTTAGTGTAATATTAGGGTTAGGGTTAGGGTTAGGATTAAGTTTAGGTTGAGTGTTAGGTTTAAGTTTAGGTTGAGGGTTAGTGTTAGGGTGAGGTTAGGATAAGAGATAAGTTTAGGTTTAGGGTTACTGTTTAGGTTAGGGTAAGTTTTAGTGTTAGGGATATGGTTAGGATTAGGGTTAGGGTTAGTGTGAGGGTTAATATTATGGTTAATGATAGGGTTAGTGTTAGAGTTAGGTTTAGGGTTAGAATTAGGTTTAGGTTCAGTGTTATGTTTAGGTTTTTGGTTAGGGTTAGTTTTAGGATAATTTTTATGGTTAGGGTAAGTTTTAGGTTTAGTGTTAGGTTTCGAGTCAGGTTTAGGTTTAAGGTTATGGTTAGTTTCAGAGTTAGGAATTGCGATAGAGTTTGGGTTCAACTTAGTGTTAGTATTAGGGTTAGGGTTAGGTTTAAGTTTATTGTTATGGTTAGCATGAGGATTAGGGTTAGTGTTAGTGTTAGTGTTAGGTTTACAGGAAGTTTTAGGGTAAGTGTCAGTGTTAGGGTTAGGGTTAGTGTTAGTGTTATGGTTAGGGTTAGAGATAGGGTTAGTGTTAGGGTAAGTATTAGTGTTTGAGATAGTTTTAGGGTTAGTGTCAGGGTTAGGGTTAGATTGAAGGTTAGTTTTAGAATTAGTTATAGGTTCAAGGATAGTGTTAGTGTTAGTGTTACGGTTTGGGTTAGGGTTAGGTTGAGCTTTAGCTTTAGTATTAGGGTTAGGGTTAAGTTTCATGTTAAGGTTAGGGCTAGGATTAGGGTTGTTTTTAGGGTTATAGTTAGATTTAGGGTTAGAGTTACTGTTAGAATTTGGGTTAGGATTAGGATTAGGTAAGTGTGAGTGTTAGGGTTAGGTTAGATTCAGAGTTATAGTTTAGGTTAGGGTGTTTGTTACATTTTGAGTTAGAGTTAGTGTTAATGTTATGTATAGGGTCAGGGATAGTGTTAGTGTTGATGTTAGGATTAAATTTAGGTATAGGGTTACTATTATATTTTAAAGTTAGGTTTGGATTAAGGGTTAGGTTTAGTGTTATGGTTAGTGTTTAGTTTCTTGTTAAGGTTAGGGTAAGGGTTAGTGTTAGGTTTAGTGTTAAGATTAGGGTTACAGTTAGGCTTATGTAAGGTTAGTGTTAGGGTTATGTTAGGGTTATTGATATGGTTTAATTTAGGGTTAGGGTTAGGTATATGGTTAGGTTTAGGGTTAGTGATCTGGTTAGTGTTAGGGTTAGTGCTACGGTTAGGGTTAGGTTTAGTGTTAGGGCTATGGTTAGGTTTAGGTTTAGTGTTAGTGTTAGGGTAAGTGTTAGTGTTAGAGTTAGGGTTAAGTTTAGGATTTGTGTTAGGTTTAGGGTTAGGGATAGAGTTAGGGTTAGTGTTAGTGTTATTGTTAGGATTAGGTTTTGTGTTAGAGTTAGGGTGAGGTTTAGATAAGGGTTAGGGTTAGGCTTGGGGTTAGGTTTAGGGTTATGCTTTTTGTTAGAGTTAGGGTTACGTCTTGGTTTTGTATTACGGTTAGGGGTAAGTTAAGGTTAGCGTTAAGATTAGGATTCGGGATACAGTTAGGGTTTGGGTTAGGGTTAGAGTTAGGTTTAGTTTTAGGATTAGTTTTAAGGTTACGAGTAGAGTTATTATTAGTTTTAGGTTTAGAGTTAAGGTTAGGTTAGATTTAGGGTTAGGATTAGGGTTAGTGTTTCAGTTTGGTTTAGGGTTAGAGTTAGGATAAGTATTAGGATAAAGGTTATGGTTAGGGTTAGGTTACTGTTAGTGTTAGGTTAAAGTTAAGGATATGGTAATGGTCTATGTTAGGGTTAGGTTTATTGTTAGGTTTAGGTTTAGGGTTAGGGTTAGTTTTAGGGTTAGTGTTAGGATTACATTTAGGTTGTGCATTAGTGTTTTGGTTAGGGTTATACTAAGGTTTAGAATTAGTGTTAAGGTTAGGGTTAGGGACAGTGTTTGGTTTAGGGTTAGGGTTAGGGTGAGATTCAGTGTTAGGTTTATTTTTAGGGTTAGGATTAGATTTAGAGTTAGCTTTGGGTTAGTGTTAGGGTTAGGATTAAGTTTAGTGCTAGTGTTAGGGTTAGTGTTATGGTTAGGGTTAGATTTCACATTAGGGTTCATGTAAGATTTAGGGTTATGGTTAGTGTTATTGTCAGGTATAGTGTAAGGGTTAAGTTTAATGATAAATTTAAAATTGGTTTTATGGTTAGGGTTAGTGTTACTTTTACAGTTATGTTTACAGTTACAATAAGGGTTAAGTTTAGGGTTCGTGTTAGGTTTAGGGTTAGGGTTAGTGTTAGTGTTAGGATAAAGGATAGGGTTAGTGAGAGGTTTAGTGTTAGGTTTAGGGTTACTGTTAGTTTAGGGTTAGGTTTAGGTTTAGGTTAAGGTTAGGGTTAGGGTTAGAGTTAGGATTTGTGTTACGGTTAGGGTTAGTATTGGGGTTAGTGTTATGGTTAGATTAAAGTTAGTGTTAGGATAAGGTTTAGGGTTAGGGATATGTAAAGGTTTAAGATTAGGTTTAGGGTTATGGTTAGATTTCGTGTTAGTGTAAAATGAGGGTTAGGGTTTATGATAGGTTGAGTTTTAGGGTTAGTTGTAGGGTTAGGTTTAGGGTTTCTAATAGGGTTACCATTAGGGTTATGTTTAGAGTTACAGATTAGGTTTAGAATTAGGGTTAGTGTTAGGGTAGGTTTGGGTAAGGCTTTGGTTTAAGGTTAGTGTTAGGGGTCAGGTTAGGGTTAGGTTTAGGGTTAGGGTTTGATTTAGGGTTAGGATTAGTGTTAATATAAGAGTTAGTGTTTGTGTGTTACTGTGTGGGTTACGGTTATACTTAGGTTTAGGGTGACTGTTAGGGTTAGGGTTAGGTTTAGGTTTAGGGTTAGTGTGAGGGTTAGGTTTAGGTTTAGGGTTAGGTTATGTTTAGGGTTAGGGTTAGGGTTATGTTTAAATGTAGGGTTAGGTTTAGTCTTAGGGTCAGGTTTAGGGTTTATGTTAGGATTAGTGTTAGGAATAGGTTTAGTGTTAGGGTTAGGGTTAGGGTTTGGGTGAGGGTAGGCTTAGTGATATGGTTAGGTTTAGGGTCCGTGTTATAGTTATGGGTAGAGTTATTGTTAGGTTTAGTGTTAGGGTGAGGATAATGGTTAGGTTTATGTAAGTGTTAGCGTTAGCGTTAGGTTAGGGTTAGGGTTATAATTTGGGTTAGGGTTTGTGTTAGGGTTAGGATTATGGTTAGGATTAAGTTTAGTGTTATGGTTAGAATTATGGTTAGGGTTAGGGCTAGGGTTAGGATAAGGGTTAGGTTTGTGTTAGGGTTATGTTTAGGGTTATGGTTAGGGTTACATTTACGTTTAGTGTTGAGATTCGCGATAGGTTTTGGGTTAGGCTTAGGATAGTGTAAGGGTTACGGTTTGGTTAGGATTAGGTTTAGGGTTAGGGTTCATGTTAGGGTTAATGTTAGGGTTATTGTTTGGTTTAGGTTTAGGTTACAGTTGTTGATAGGGTTAGGGTTATGTTTAGTATTAGTGTTTGGGTTAGGGTTATAGATAACTTTAGGGTTAGTGTTAGGATTAGGGTTAGGGTTATTGTTTGGTTTAGGTTTAGGGTTAGGGTGAGATTTAGCGTTAGGTTAATTGTTAGTGTTATGGTTTTATGGTTAGTGTTATCCTTACGTTTATGGTTAGGGTCAGTGTTAGGCTTAGTGTTAGAGTTAGGTTTAGTTTTAGTATTAGAATTTGTGTTAGAGTTAGGATTATGGTTAGTTTTAGATTTAGTGTTAGGGTTAGGGTTAATGATATGGTTAGTGTTGGGGTTAGAGTTAGGGTAAGTGTTAGGGTTAGTTTTATGTTTAGGGTTAAGGTTTGTGTTAGGGTTAAGTTTAGGGATAGTGTTAGGATTAGGATAAGGGTTAGGGTTTGTGATCAGGTTAGGGTTAAGGTTAGGGTTAGTGTTAAGGTTAGGGTTGGGATTAGGGTAGGGTTAGTGCTACGGTTAGTGTTAGGGTTAGGATTAGTGATTCAGTTAGGTTTAGGTTTAGGGTTAGTGTCAGGTTAGGGTTAGTGTTAGGGTTAGGTTAAAGTTTGGGTTATGGTTTGGGGTTTATGTTTGGTTTAGGGTTATAATTAGGTTTGGGGTTCATGTTAGTGTTTGGGTTAGGGTGAGTGTTAGGTTTAGGGATAGGGTTATGGTGAGGGTTAGGTTTAAGGTTAGGGTTAGGTTTAATGTTAGGGTTAGGATTACGTTTAGGGTTAGGGTTAGGTTTAAAGTTAGTGTTAGGTTTAGGTTTAGGGTTAGACTTAGCGTTATGGTTTCTGTTAGAGTTAGAAATATGGTTAGTTTTAGGGTTAGTATTAGGTTTGGGGTTAATATTTGGGTGTGGTTTAGGTTTAGTGGTATGGTTATGTTTAGGGTTCGTGTTAGACTTACGGTTATGGTTCATCTTAGGGTTAGGATTAACATCTTAGTGTTAGGGTTAGTGTTAGTGTTAGGATTTGGGTTTGGTTAGGTAAGCAATAGTATTAGGGTTAGGCAAAAGTTAGATTTATGGTTTGGTTAGAGTTGTTGTTAGTGTCAGGGTTCAGGTAAGGGTTAGGATATGTGTTAGGGTTAAGATTAGTTTTATGGTTCGGGTTATCATTATGGTTAGTGTTAGGATTCAGCTTAGGGTTAGGGATAGGAATATGATAGGGTTAGGGTTAGGTTAGGGTTAGTGTTAGGTTTAGGATTAGGGTTAGGACTAGTGTTAGGGTTAGGGTTAGGATTAGGGTTACTTTTCGTTTTTGGGTTAAGGTTAGAGTTATGTTTAGTTTTAGTGTTAGGGTTAGGGTTAGTGTTAGTTTTAAATTTAGGTTTTGGGGTAAGGTGAGGACAGGGTTAGGCTTAGGGTTATATACAGGTTTAACATTAGGGTTATGGTTAGCATTAGGGTTAGTGTCAGGGTTACGTTTAGGATTAGGGTTATGATTAGGGTTAGGGTTAGGGTTAGTGATAGGTTTAGGGTTAGGTTTAGGGTTAGGGTAAGTGTGAGGATGAGGGTTAGGTTTACAGTTAGAGTTAGTGTTTTGATTAGGGTACGGTGAGTCTTAATATTAGGGTTAGGGTAAGGTTTATGTATAGTGTTAGGGTTTGGTTTAGCGATAGGGTTAGTGTTTTTGTTAGAGTTAGGGTTAGGGTTAGGTAAGTGTAAGGGTTAGGGTTAGATTAGGTTCAGGATTATTGTTAATTAGGGTTTGTGTTAGGGTTAGAGTAAGAGAATAATGTTTGTTTATTTTGTTAGGGTTAGAATTAGGATTAGTGTTAGTGTTAAGGTTACAATTGTGTTTAGGGTTAGTGTTAGGGTTAGGGTTATGGTTTGGATTAGGATCAGGCTTACTGCAATGGTTAGGGTTAGTGTTATGGCTATGGTTAGGGTTAAGTTTAGTGTTCAGGATAGGGTAAGATTTAGGTTAGGGTAAGGTTTAGTGTTAGGCTTAGTGTTAGGTTTAGATTTAGGGTTAGGATTAGGGTTAGTGTTAGGGTTAGGGTTTCGGTTAAGGTTAGGTTTAGGTTTAATGTTAGAGTTAGGATTAGTTTTAGTGTTAGGGTTTGCCTTAGTTTAGAACTAAGATTAGGATTAGGTTTAGTGTTAGTGTTAGGGTTAGGGCTAGTGCTAGCGTTAGGTTTAGTGTTATTTTTAGGGTTAGGGTTACGTTTAGGTTTAGGGTTAGTGTTAGACTTACGGTTATGGTTCATCTTAGGGTTAGGGTTAGGCTTACTGAAATGGCTAGGGTTAGAGTTAATGTTAGAATTAGTGTTAGTGTTAGTTTTAGGGTAAGTGTTAGGGTTAGGAATCATGTTAGGTTTTTGAAATAGGTATTGGTTAGTGTTAAGGTTAGGGTTGTGTTAGAGTTAAGGTTAATGTTGGGGTTTTGGTTATGGTTAAGATTAGTGTTAGGGTATGGGTTAAGGTAAGGGTTAGGCTTACGGTTATGTTAGTTTTAGGGTTAGGTTTAGAATTTGAGTGAGGATTAGGGTTAGTGTTAGTGTTATTGTTCGGTTTATGGCTAGGATTATGTTAGGGTTAGGGTTAGTGTTAATGTTAAATTTTGAATTAGGTTTAGTGTTAGGGTTAATGTTCGGGTTAGGGTTAGGATTAGGGTTAGAATTTGGGTTAAGTTTAGGGTTAGTGTTAGGTTTAAGGTAAAGTTTAGGATTCACATTAGGGTTAGTATTAGGTTTAGAATTAGGGTTCATGTTATGGTTAGTGTTAGAATGAGATTTAGGTTAATGTTAGGTTAGAGTTAAGTTTAATGTTAGTGTTTGATTTAGGATTTGTGTTAGGGTTAATTATATTGTAGGGTTAGGGGTAGGTTTAGAGTTAGTGTTACGGTTACAGTTAGGTTTAGAATTAGTGTTAAGTTTAGGGTTAGGGTTAGGGTAAAGGTTAGTAATAGGGTTAGGTTTAGGGTTAAGGTTAGTGCTAGGTTAAGGGTTAGGGTTTGTGTTAGGGTTACGTTTAGGTTTTGAGTTTAAATTAGGGTTAGAATTAATGTTAGGTTTGGGTTATATTTAGGATTAGGTTAGGGTTAGGGTTAATGTTAATGTTAAATTTTTTGTTAGGGTTGGTGTTACAGTTAGTGTTAGGATCAGGTTTAGGTTAGGATTAGTGTTAGAATTAGGGTTAGGTTTAGGGTTAGGGTTAGTTTTAGGATTAGGGATAGGGTTAAGTTTACGGTTAATGTTAGGGTTAAGGTAAGGGTTAGTGTTAGGGTTAGGTTTAGTGTTAGTGTTCGAATTAGGGTGTGGGTTAGGGTTCAGTTTAGGGTGAGTGTTAGTTTTGGGGATATGGTTAGGTTTAGGTTTGTGTTAGGATTAGGGTTAGGGTTAATTATAGTGTTAGGGTTAGGGATAGATTAGAGTTAGTGTTAAGGTTAGGGTTAGGTTTAGAGTTAGTGTTAGGGTTAAGGTTAGGTTAGTGTTATGGTTAGCGTTAGGTTTAGGTTTATGGATAGTGTTAGTGTTAGAGTTATGGTTAGGTTTATTGTTAGTTTAAGGGTTATGTTTAGGGCTAGTGTTAGGGTTAGGGTTAATTAGGGTTAGGGTTAGGGTTTGTGAAAGGGTTCGGGTTAGGGTTAGTATTAGTGTTATGGATCAGATTAGGGTTATAATTAGGGTTATAATTAGGGTTATGTTTAGTGTTAGGATTATGATTAGGTTTAGAGTTAGAGTTAACATTAATTTTAGGGTTAGGTGTAGAGTTAAAGTTAGTATTAAAGTTATGGATAGGGTTAGTGTTAGGGTTAGCGTTAGTGTTAGGTTTGGGGTTATGTTTAGGGTTAGAATTAGAGATAGGATTAGGTTTCGGGATAGGTTAATTGTTATGGTTAGCGTTAGGGTTAGGGCTAGTTTTACAGTTGCTGTTAGTGTTAGGGTTAGAATTAGGGTTAGTGTTAGTGTTACTGTTAGGGTAGGGTTAGACTTAGGGTTCGTGTTATAGTTAGGGTTATGGTTTTGAATAGGGTTAGTGTTAGGGTTTAGGTTAGGGTTGTGTTTAGGGTTGCATTAAGGTTTAGGTTTAGTATTAGGTTTAGTTTTAGAGTTAGGGTAAGGGTTAAGTTTAAGGTTTATGTTAGGTTTAAGTTTAGGGTTAGTGTTAGTGTTAGGGTTACAATTAGTGTTTGTGTTTGGGTGAGGGTTACAGTGAGGTTTAAGGTTAGTGTTAGGGTGAGGGTAAGGGATAGGTTTAGGGTTAGGTTTAGTGTTAGTGTTTGTGTTAGGATTAGGTTAGGCTTTATTACACTGTTAGGGTAAGGGATAGGTTTTGAATCAGTTTTAGGGTTAAGGTTAGGGTTAGTTTTAGTGTTATGATTAGTGTTAGGGTTAGGATTAGTGTTAGGGTTAAGGTTTAGTGTTAGTGTTTGTGTTAAGATTAGTGCTAGGTTTAGGTTTAGGGTTAAGGTTAGTTTTAGTGTAAGGGTTAGGTTTAGGGTTAGGGGTAAGGTTATGATTAGTTTTAGGGTTTGGTTTAGGGTTTGAATTAGGATTAGGCTTAGGGTTATTTTTAGGGTTGGGTTACAGTTAGAATTAGGATAGGGTTAAGGTTAATGTTAGTGTTAAGTATTGTGTTAGGGTTAGTGTTAGGGTTAATGTTAGGATTAGGTTTGCTGTTAGGTTTAAGTTGAGCATTAGGGTTAGGGTTAAGATTAGCGTTAGTTTTAGGGTTAGGGTTAATATTAAGTTTAGGGTTAGTGTTAGGGTTAAGGTAAGGGTTATGATTAGGGTTAGTGTTAGTGTTAGAATTATAGTTTGTGTTAGGGTTCGGGTTAGGATTAGTGTTAGGGTTAGGATTAGGGTTAGGTCTGCGTTAGGGTTAGGGTTAGGGTTGATTATACTATTAGGGTTAGGAATAGGTTATAGTTAGTGTTAGGTTTACAATTAAGCTTACGGTTAGGTTTAGGGTTAGGTTTATGTTTAGTGTTAATGTTAGGGTTATGGATAAGATTAGGGTTATATTTAGGGTTAGAATTAGGGTTAGGTTTAGTGTTAGGATTATCATTAGTTTTAGGGTTAGAGTTAATGATAGTGTTAGGGTTACGGGTAAAGTTAGGGTTTGTGTTAGTGTTAAGCTTAGAGTTATATTTAGGGTTAGTATTAGTGTTAGGTTTGGAGTTTTGTTTAGGGTTAGGGCTAGTTTTACTTTGGGGGTTATTGTTAGGGATAGACTTAGTGATAAGATTAGTTTTGGTTTCAGGTTTATTGTTAGGGTTAGAATTAGGGTTAGGTTTACTGTTACGGTTAGTGTTAGTGTTAGGGTTAGGGTTAGGGTTAGTGTTATTGTTAGTGTTAAGGTTAGGCTTAGACTTCCGGTTCATTTTAGAGTTATGGTTACAGTTTTGATTAGTTCTAGTTTTAGAGTTAGGTTTAGGGTTAGGTTTAGGGTTGGGTTTAGGGTTAGGGTTAGGGTTAGTGTTAGGGTTAGGGTTAGTGTTAGGGTTATGCTTAAACATAGTTTTAAGGTTAGGGTAAGGGTTAATTTTAAGTTTTGTGTTTGGGTTGGGATTAGGGTTAGCATTAGTGTTAGGGTTAGAGTTAGTGTTCGGGTGACTGTTAGGGTTAGGATAGGGTAAGGGTGAGGGATAGGTTAAGGAATAGGTTTAGAGTTAGTGTTAGGCTTAGATTTAGTTTTAGGGTTAGTGTTATGTTTAGTGTAAGGATTAGGGTTAAAATTAGTGATAGGGTTAGGTTTAGGGTTAAGGTTAGTGTTAAGGTAAGGTTTAAGGTTAGGGTTTGTGTTAAGTTTAGGGTTAGTGTTAGGTTTAGCTTTAGGGTTTGAGTTAGGATTAGGGTTAGGGTTATTGTTAGGGTTAGTGTTACAGTTAGGATTAAAATAGGGTTAGGGTTAGGGTTAGGGTTAGAGTTAGTGTTAGAATTAAGGGTAGGATTAGGGTTAGGGTTAGATTTAGTGTAAGGGTTAGGATTAAGTTTAGGGTTAGTGTTAGGTTTAAGGTAATAGTTAGGATTAGGGTTAGGGTATTTTTAGTGTTAGGGTTAGTGTTATGGTTAGTAATATCGTTAGGGTTAGGTGAGTATTAGGTTTAGGTTTAGTGTTGGGGTTATGTTTTGTTAGTATTTGTTTTTGGGTTAGGTTTAGGTTTAATTATATTGTTAGGGTTATGAATAGATTTAGAGTTAGTGTTAGGGTAAGGGTTAGTTTTAGGTGTAGGTTTAGGGTTAGTGTTTAAGTTAATGTTAGGGTTAGGGTTATTTTTAGAGTTAGGGTTAGAATTAAGGTTAGGATTAGAGTTAGGTTTAGTGTTAGAAATAGTTTTAGGGTTTATGTTCAGTTTAAGTTTAGCACTAGGGTTATTGTTATGGTTAGGTTTAGGTTTAGGGTTAGGGTTAGGGTTACGGTTAGTGTTAGGGTTACAAATAGTATTGAGGTTATATTTAGGGTTAGAATTAAGTTTAGGTTTAGTGTTAGGATTATGGTAAGTTAGGGTTAGGGTTAGTGTTAGTGTTAGGATTAAGGGTAGGGTTAGGGTTAATGTTAGTGTTAATATTAGTGTTAGGGTTAGGGTTATTGTTAGGGTAAGGGTTAGGTTTAGGTGTAGGTTTAGGATTAGCGTTAAAATTAATGTTATCATTAGGGTTATTTTTATAGTTAGTGTTAGAATTAGGGTTAGGGTTAGAGTTAGGTTAAGTGTTAGGAATAGGTTTCAGGTTTTTGTTAGTTTTAAGTTTAGGGGTAGGGTTTTGTTAGGGTTAGGGTTAGGGTTAGTGTTAGGGTTACGAATAGTATTGGGGTTACACTTAGGGTTAGAATTAGGGTTAGGTTTAGTGTTAGGATTACGGTAAGTTTTAGAGTTAGAGTTAGTTTTAGTGTTAGGATTAAGGGTTAGGGGTAGGGTTAGGTTTAGTGTTAGTGTTAGGGTTAGGGTTATTGTTAGGGTTAAAGTTAGGGTTAGTATTATGTTTAATGTTAGTGTTAGCCTTAAAATTAGGGTTAGTGTTAGTTTTAGGGTTAAAATTATGGTTAGGGTTAGACTTAGGGTTCGTGTTAGGGTTAGGGTTAGGTTTAGGATTAGGGTTGGGTTATGTTTAGGAACAAGGTTGGGTTAAAGGTTAGAGTTAGTGTTAGTGTTAGGGTTACCATTATGGGTAGAGTTAGGGTTATGGTTATGGTTAATGTTAGAGTTGGTTTTAGTGTTATAGTTAGATTTTGTGTTAGGGTTAGGATTAGAGTTAGGGTTAGTGTTAGGGTTAGGATTACAGTTAGGATTATGGTTAGGGTAAGGGTTAGGGTTAGTGTTAGGATTAGGATTAGGGTTAGGGTTAGGGTAAGGGTTACGATTAGGCTTAGGTTTAGTGTTAGGTTTAGAGTTAGGGCTAGGGTTTTGTTTAGGATTAGTGTTAGGATTAGGGTTAGAATTGGGGTTAGGATTAGTGTTAGGTTTAGGGTTACTGCTTGTGTTAGTGTTAAGGTTAGGGTTGGACTTAGGGTTTGTGTTTAGGTTTAGAGTTAGAGAAGGGTTACAGTTAGGGTTATGGTTAGGCTTAGGGTTAGGTTTATGGTTAGGGTTGCTTGTTAGGGTTAGGATTAGCATTAGGGTTAGGGTTAGGGTTATGGTTAAGATTAGGTTTAGTGTTAGGTTTATGGTAAGGTTTAGGGTTAGGATTAGTGTTGGCTTTAGTGTTGGTGTTGGTGTTTGTGTTAGTGTGAGGGTTAGGGTTAGACTTAGAATTTTTGATAGGTTTAGGTTAGGGTTTGTGTTTGTGTTAGTATTAGGGTTAGTGTTAGTTTTAGGGTTAATGTTAGGGTGAGGATTACGGTGTGTCTTAGTGTTAGGGTTAGTGTTAGAATAGGGTTACTTGCAGGATTAGGGGTAGGGGTAGGGTTAGTGTTAGTGTTTGGGTTTACACTAGGATTAGTAATAAGTTTAATTTTAGGTTTAGTATTAATTTTGGGTTAGGGTTAGTGTTAGGGTTAGAATTTTCTGTTAGGGTTAGTGTTAGGGTTAGGGTTAGGATTAGTGTTAAGGTTAGGGTTTGTGTTAGCTTTAGGGTTAGTGTTAGTGTTAGGTGTAACGTTAGAGTCAGCAATAGTTTAATTAGTGATAGGTTGAGATTTAATGTTAGGGCTAGGGTTAGCGTAAGTGGTATTGTTATTGTTAGCTTTAGGGATAGTGTTAGTGTTAGAATTACATTAAGGGTGAGTGTTAGGGTTAGCATTACAGTTGGGATTAGTGCTAGTGTTACGGTTACTGTTAGGTTTACGTTATTGGTAGGGTTAGGGTTACGGTTAGGTTTATGTTTAGGGTTATTGTTATGGTTAGGTTTAGGTTTAGGGTTAGTGTTCAGATTAGCATAAGGATTAGGGATTGTGCAAAAGTTAGGTTAGGTTTAGTGTCAGGTTTAGTGTTAAAAAGTGTTAAGATTAGAGTTAATGTTAGTGTTATGTTTAGGGTTAGGTTTAGGGTTCGTGTTAGGGTTAGAGTAAGATTTAGGGTTAGATTAAGGATTAGAGTTAGTTTAGGGTTAGGTTTAGATTTAGAGTTAGGGTTAGGGTTGGTGTTTGGGTTAGGTTTAGGGTAAGTGTTAGGTTAGGTTTACAGGTAGGATTCGGGTTAAGGTTAGAGTTAGTGTTAGTGTGAGTGTTTGTGTTAGGGTTAGAGTTAGGGTTAGTGTTAGGTTTAGGGTTTGTGTTAGAGTTAGCTTTAGGTTTAGGATTAGTGATAGGTTTAGGGTTATGGCTAATTTTAGTGTTAGGGTTTTTTAGAGTTCATGTTAGGTTTAAAGGTAGTGTTAATGTTAGTGTTAGATTTAGGGTTAGGGTTAAAGTTAGCAATAGTGTTTGGGTTAGGGTTAGGGTTAGGGTTAGGGTTAGAGTTAGGTTTAGTGTTAGGGTTAGGATTAGGGTTAGATTTAGGGTTAGTGATAGGCTTAGGGTTATGCTTAGGTTTAGGGTTATGGTTAGGTTTAGATTTGTCTTAGGGTTAGTGTTATGGTTAAGCTTAGCTTTAGGTTTAGTGTTTGGATTAGGATAAGGTTTAAGGTTAGGTTAAGGGTTACTGTTAGGTTTTTCTTAGGTTTCGTTTTACAGACAGTGTTAGGGTTAGTGTTAGCATTAGAGTTTGGTTTAAGGTTACAGTTAGGGTTAAGCTTAGTGTTAGGGTTTTCAGGGTTAGGGTTATTATTAGAGTTAGGATTACAGTTAGAATTAGGGTTAAGTTTAGGGTTAGTGTTAGGGTTAGTGATTGGGTTAGGTTTATTGTTAGGTTTAGTGTTAGGGTTTGGGTTTGGGTTTGTGTTAGGGTTAGGGTTAGGGTTTGTTTTACTGTTAGGGTTACCATTAGGATTAACGTTAGTTTTAGGATTAGTGTTAGTGTTAGGATTTGCATTAGGGTTAGTATAAGGGTTAGTGTCATGGTTAAGATTAGGGTCAGTGTTAGGGTTAGAATTAGGGTTAGGGTTAGTGTGACGGTTAGCGTTAAGTTGAGGGATAGTGTTAGGGTTAGGGTTAGAATTAGTGTTAGGGCTAGTTTAATTTTCATCATAGTGTTAGGATTCGTGTTAGATTTACGATTAATGTTAGAGTTCAGGTTAGGATTAGTGTTAGGGTTATGGTTACGGTTAGGTATAGTGTTAGATTTAGGAATATATTAAGGTTTAGTGTTAGTGTTAGGGTTAGGTTTAGGATTTATGTTAGGATTAGGTTTAGAATCATAGTGTTAGGATTAGAGTTAGATTTAGGATTAATGTTAGGGTTCCGGTTAGGGTTAGTGTTAGGGTTATGGTTATGGTTAGGTATAGTGTTAGATTTAGGAATATATTAAGGGTTAGTGTTAGTTTTAGTGTTAGGTTTAGGATTTATGTTAGGATTAGGTTTAGAATGAGTTTTAGGGTTAGGATTAGGTTTAGGTTTGGTTTTACTCTTTGGGTTAGGGTTAGGGTTAGGATTAAGAATAGTGTCAGTTTAGTGATAGGTTTAAAGTTAGTGTTAGGGTTTGGGTTAGGGTTAATGTTATGGTTAGGGTTACATTTAGGGTTAGGTTTTGAGTTAGTTTTAGGGTTATTTTTAGGTTTACATTTAGAATTATGGTTTGGGTTAGGGTTACAGTTAGTGTTAGGGTACGTGTTAGGTTGAGTGTTAGGGTTAGGGTCAGTTGTTGTGTTAGGGTTTGGTTTAGTGTTAATGTTAGTGTTAGGGTTAGGTTTAGAATTAATTAAGGTTAGTTTTAATGTTTTTGTTATGGTTAGGATTAGGGTTATGGTTGGAATTAGGGTTAGGATTATCATTATGGTTATGGTTGAGGTTAAGTTTAGGGTTAGTTTTAGGATTTGGGTTAGGTTTAGTGTTACTCTTAGGGTTTGGTAAGGGTTAGGGTTAGTGTTAGTGTTAGCATTAGGGTTAGGTTTAGGGTTCATGTTAGGGTTAGAGTAAGGGTTCATATTAGAGTTAGGTTTAGTGTTAGTGTTAGGGTTAGAGTTAGGTTTAGGTTTCGTGTTAGTGTTTGGGTTAGGTTTAGGGTTAGTGTTAGGGTTAGTGTTAGGTTTATGGTTAGGTTTAGGTTTAGTGTTAGTGTTAGTGTTTAGGTTATGGTTATGGTTTGGGTTAGGGTTAGAGTTAGGTTTAGTGTTAGAGTTAGGGTAAGTTTTTGTGTTATGGTGAGGATTAGGGTAAGACTTATAGTTTGTGTTATGTTTAGGGTTAATGATAGGGTTAGGGTTAAAATTAGGCTCAGTGTTAGTGTTAGGGTTAGGGTTAGTGTTAGGGTTTGCATTAGGCTTAGTGTTATGGTTAAAGTTATGTTTTGATTTAGGGTTAAATTTAAGTTTAGTGTTAGGTTAGGTTTATGGGTCAGATTAGGGTTTTGGTTAGAATTACTGCTGGTGATAGGTTTTGGATAGGTTCAGTGTTATGGTTATGGTTATAGTTGGATTAGGGGTAGTGTTAGGGTTAGGGTTACGGTTTATATTTGGGTTAATATTATGGTTGTAGTTTGGTTTTGGATTAAGGTTAGTTTTAGCGTTAGGGTTAGGGTTAGGATTATGTTAAGAGTTAGGGTTAAAGATAAGTTTAGTTTTAGGGTTAGCATTAGGGTTAGGTTTAGGTTTAGTGTTAGGGTTAGTGTTCAGTTTAGGGTTAAAGTTAAGGTTAGGATTAGGGTAAGTGTTAGGGTTACTGTTAGTGTTACTGAGTGTTAGGTTTAGTTTTACGGTTAGAGTTAGTGTTTGTGTTAGGTTTAGGATTAGGGTTAGGGTTAACTTTGCATTTTGGGTTAGAGTTATGGTGAGTTTTACTGTTAGGATTAATTTTAGGGTTATTGATAGGGTTATAGATCAGTTTCAGGTTAGGTTTAGTGTTAGTTTTATGGTTATTTTTAGGATTAGGGTAGGGTTAGTGTTAGGGTTAGTGTTAGTGTTAGGGTTTGGTTTAGGGTTAGTTTTAGGTTTAGTGTTAGGTTTAGGTTGGTCTTAGGGTTTGTGTTACGGATAGGTTTAGTGATAGGGTTAGGTTTAGGGTGAGTATAAGGGTTAGGGTTAGGATTAGTTTTAGGGTTGATATAGGGTTAGGGTTAGGGTTTAGTGTTAGGCTTAAGGTTAGAGTTAGTTTCAGGGTTAGGGTTAGGTTTAGGGTTAGATAAGGATAGGGTTAGGATTTAGGGTTTG
This sequence comes from Marmota flaviventris, assembly GCF_047511675.1. Lineage (NCBI taxonomy): Eukaryota > Metazoa > Chordata > Mammalia > Rodentia > Sciuridae > Marmota > Marmota flaviventris. The sequence goes on along the minus strand of NC_092510.1, from coordinate 12,139,716 downwards.
TGTTAGGATTAGGATAAGGAATTGTGTTAGATTTAAATTTAGGTTTAGGGTTAGGTTTAGGGTTACATTTAGGATTTGGGCTATAACAAGGACTATGGTTAGGGTTAGGATATGGTTAGGTTTCTTGTTAGGTTTAGTTTTTGTGTTAGGGTTAGATTTAAATTAGTGTTAGGATTAGAGTTAAGGTTATTTTTAGGGTTACGGTAAGGTTTAGGGTTAGGTTAGGGTAAGAATGTCTTTTAGGGTTAGATTTAGGGTTAGGTTTAGTGTTAGGTTTAGGGATAGAGTTAGGGTTAAGTTTAAATTTTGGGTTAGGTTTGGGTTAGGTTTACCGTTCGGGATAGGTTAGCATTAGAATTCGGGTTAGGTTAGGGTAAGGATTACGGTTAGGTTTAGGGTTTGTGTTATGGTGAGGGTTAGTGTTGGGGTTGGGGTTCAGTTTATGGATAGGTTTCCGTTAGAGTTACGGTTAGGATTAGGTTTAATGTTTGTGTTACTGTTAGAGTTAGCATTACGGTTAGGGTTTTTGTTAGGGTTAGGGGTATGGTTAGGGTTAGGGTTACAGATAGGCAAAGATTTGAATTTAGGGTTAGTGTTAGAGTTAGTGTTATTGTTCAGTTTAGGTTTAGGGTTACATTTAAGGTTAATATTAGGGTTAGGGTAAGGGTAGTTCAAGTTTTAAAGTTCAGGTTAGAGTTCATGTTAGGGTTTGGGTTAGTGTTAGGGTTATGTTAGGGTTTTGGTTAGAGTTAAAGTTAGTGTTAGTGTTTTGGTTAAGGTTAGGATTATGGTTAGTATTAGGGTTAGAGTTATTGTAAATTTAGGGTTAGGATTAGGGTTAGGTGAGGTTTAGGGTTATGCTTTTGGTTAGTGTTAGGTTTAGGATTAGGGTTAGGGTTGCAGTTAGGATTAGGTTAGTGTTAGTCTTAGGGATAGTGTAGGATTAGAATTAGTGTTATTGTTAGGATTATGTTCACCGTTAGGATAAGGTTCAGGTTTAGGTTTGGGTTATAATTAGAGTTAATCTTAGTGTTAGAGTTAGGATTAGGGTGAGTGTTAAAGTTAGGGTTAGGGTTAGTCTTAGGATTAGGTTTAAGTTTGGGTTAGGGAAAGTGTTAAAATTAGTGTTAGGGTTGGGGTTAAGTTTGGTTTTAGGGTTCGTGTTAAGGATAGTTTTAGGTTAGATATAGGTTAGGGTTAGGGTTTGGCTTAGGGTTCATGTAAGAGTTAGGTTTAGAATTAGTGTTAGTTTTAGGGTTAGAGTTAGGGTTAGGATTAGTGTTAATGTCAGGTTTAGAGTTAGGTTTAGTTTTAATGTAATGGTTAGAGTTAAAGATAGTGTTAGGATTGGGGTTAGTGTTTAGTGTTAGGATGAGGGTTTGGATTAGTTTTCGGGTTAAGGTTACAGTTGAAGTTATTGTTAGGGATAGGGTTACTGTTAGAGTGAGATAAGTGTTAGGGTTAGGGTTAGGGTTAGGGTTAGTGTTAGGATTAGGGTTAGGGTTTCAGTTAGGATTAGGGTTAGTGTTAGTGTTAGGGATACTGTTGGGGTTAAAGTTAGTGTTAATATTAGGGTTAGGTTTAATGTTAGGATAAGGTTTAGGTTTAGGTTTAGGGTTATAATTGGAGTTAGTGTTAGTATTAGGGTTAGGGTTAGGGTTAGGATTAGTGTTAAGTTAGGGTTAGGGTTAGGGTTAGGTTTAGTATCAGCATTGGGGTTAGGTTTGGGTTTAGGGTTCATGTGAAGGGTAGGGTTAGGGTTAGATTTATGTTAGTGTTAGGCTTTGTTTTATGGTTCATGTTATGGTTAGGGTTAGGGGTGATGTTGGGTTTAGGTTTAGAGATAGTGTTAGGGTTAGAGTTATGGTTACAGTAAGGCTTACCATTAGTGTTTCTTTTAGCGTTATAATTAGGTTTAGGTTTAGAGTTGCGGTTAGGATTAGGATAAATGTCAGGTTTAGAGTTAGGTTTAGTTTTAATGTAAGGGTTAGGGTTAGGGATAGGTTTGGTTTTGGGTTAGTGTTAGGGTTAGGGTTTGGTTTATGTTTTGGGTTAGGGTTAGGGTTGAGGTTATTGTTAGGGTTAGGGTTACTGTTAGGTTTAGGTAAGTGTTAGAGTTAGTGTTATGGTTAGGATTAGTGTTAAGATTAGGGTTAGGATTATGGTTAGGGTTAAGATTTGGGTTAGGTTTTGGGTTAGGTTAGGGTTACTGTTAGGATTAGGATTATGGTTAAGCTTAGGGTTAGGATAAAGTTTAAAATAAGGATTAGTGTTACTGTTAGGGTTAGGGTTAGATTTCATGTTAGAGTTAGGGTTAGGGTTACTGTAAGTTGTAGGATTAGGATTAGGGTTATGGTCAGTTTTAGGAATTGAGATAGTTTTTTTGTTTAGGTTTAGGGTTGGGTTAATGGGTAGAGGTAGGGTTATGGTTAAGGTTAAAGTTAGTGTTAGGTTAATGTTAGCGTTAGGGTAAGTTTAGGTTTAGGGTTGTGGTTATGATTAGGGTTTGTGTTATATTTAGGGTGAGGTTAGGTTTAGGGTTAGTGTTAGGGTTAATATTAGGGTTAGGGTTAGTGTTAGTGTTACGGTTAGTGTTAAGGGAATGTTTAGGGTTAGGGTTATGATTAGAGTTAGTGTTACTGTTAGGGTTAGGGTTTTGGTGAGTGTAAGCTTAGGGTTGGGTTAGGGTTAAGGTTAGTGTTAGGTTTAGGGTTAGTGTTATAGTGAGGCTTAGTGTTATGATTAGGACTAGGGTTAGGGTTAGTTTTAGGGTTAGGGTTAAGTTAGGGTTAGTTTTAGATTAGGGTTAGTGTTACGACTATGGTTAGGGTTAGTGTTTGTGTTAGGGTTAGGGTTAGGTTTACTTAGGGTTAGGGATAGGGTTAGGGTTAGTGTTAGGTTTAGGTTTAGATTGAGGGTTAGGGTTAGGGTTAGGATTAATATTAGGTTTAGGGTTATGGTTAGATTGAGTGTTAGTGTTACAGTTAGGGCTAGGTTTAGGCTTAGGGTTAGAGTTAGGGTTAGGTTTACGATTAGTGTTCGTGTTAGCATTAGTTTAGAGTTAGGTTTAGTGTTAGTGTTAGCATTAGAGTTAGGGTTAGTGTTAGGATTAGGGATAGGGATAGGGTTAGAGGTAGGTATAGTTTTAGGATTAGGATTATGTTTAGAGTTAGTGTTAGTTTTTGTGTTAGGATTATTGTTATGATTAGTGTTAGTGTTAAGTTTAGTTATAGGGTTTGGGTTAGGTTTAGGGTTAGTGTTAGTGTTAGTGATAGTGTTAAGGTTAGGGTTAGGTTGAGGGTTAGTTTTTATCTTAGTGTTATCAATAGGGTTACATTCAGTGTTAGTGTTAGTGTTAGGGTTAGGGTTAGGTTTAGTGTTAGGGTTAGAGTTAGGGTTAAGGTTAGGTAAGGTTTAGTGTTAGAATAAGGGTTAGGTTTAGGGTTAGTTATAGGGTTAGGTTTAGAGTTAGTGGTAGGGTTAGTTTTAGGGTTCTTTTTAGGTTTAGGATTAGGCTTTATGTTAGGGTTACATTTAGGGTTAGTGTTAGCCTTAGTGTTAGTGTTGCAGTTTGGAATAGGGATAAGTTTGGGTATAGTGTTTGTGTAATGTTAGATTTAGAGTTAGATTTATTGTTAGTGTTACGGTTTCAGTTATGTTTAGAGTTAGGGTTAGGATTGGGTTTAGGCTTAGGGTTAGGGTGAGTTTTTTTTTTTTTTTTTTTCAGAGTAGAAATTAGAAGTTTATTAAAGGACAGCAGAAAAGACTTCTCCAAGAGGAAGAAGGGGACCCAAGAGGTGGAATCCGTGGAAGGGATGTTGTCTCCCCTTTTTATAGTTCTTTCAGTAATGGAATGTAGGTGGGAAGGACCAAGGGGTGGGACACAGGTGGGCCAAAGAAGTAATCTGGTCAGGAAGGACTTCTGAGTCAGCACCTTTTTGCTGGGGACTGTTCATTAACATTTCTTTGAGGTGGACTTTGGCCTAGGGCCTTTTCAGGACTTCCATGAGTTGTTCTGTATTTTCCCTGAGTCATTCTCCACATGGTCTCCTCCATTTTAGATTTCACTCGATATTAGACCCGGATTTATCTAACTACACTGACTACCTAACTTTAAATCTGGCTTCATTCCCCCCTCTAAGTTGGGAACTCCTTACTGCTGTAAGGAAGGGGGGCAGAGAAGATCTTTCTGGCTTCTTCAGGCTGAAAAGGGACGATGTGGGGCAAGCAGTTTGGAGTCCCCCTTTAAAAATCGGGTCTATCGAGTGGTCCATGATAGAAGTCTGATTGCGAAGTAATAGGCTGGAGGGCCATTTGCGTGATGGATGGTCTATAAGAGAAACAAGAATTCATTAGTACTGGAACCATATTGATGCAGCAATAAATGCCATAGCACAGGAATATGCCAATGAGTATGATGGCAAAGACAAAGAATAACAATGTTTTCCACCAGGAAGTTCCAAGAACCAGGAGCTAAGATATTGTTTCCATGACAAAGTTGCTGAGGACATGGCTTCTATCTGAGCATGTAAATCTTTAAGGATATTTGTTACATTGCCAGAATTGTCAGGAATGTAAACACAACATTTAACTTTTAGGGTTACAGATGTCCTTTCCCTTAAGATATAGTTTAATAATTTAATGTCATCTGATCTTGCAAAATCCTTTTACTAGTATGACCTCTGTGTCTAATAGAGAAATTCTGTTACTTAGGGCTGGATAACCATACTTGCAAACACTAAGCCTACCTGTGTAGGTTAGAAATAAAGGCTTTAAACTAAAAACTACTCTGGCAGTTCCTTTTGATAGTTATCAGGCATTCCTGTCTGAGAATCTCTTTTGTAGCCTCCAGTTTACTTATTTTTGGAAGTTACATTTAACTATTATTATTATTTAAAATGTCCAGGAAGAGCTGTGCTTTGGCTTTGACTGTCTTTGCTAAGTGTTTAAGATGAAGCAAGTCAAACTGACTTTTGTTTTTATCTATTGTTAACAGTCAGCTGAGCTTCCCTGGGAGTCCTCGGGGAACTTCACAGCAGCTTCTCAGTTCTGCTAGTGCCATTGCGCTAGGATGGGTCCAGGCCTTGCTTGACCATGTGGCTTCCCTTGGAAGCATCAGGGATGTCTTCCTTTTCTGATGACCCTCCTCTTCACAGCAAATGAACTGATTGGCTTTCTGTCCTCCACTGGTCTCATTAATCTCCCTGCTCAGGAGGTTATGTGGCCTAGAGTTGCAGAGCCCTTTGGAGAAGTCCCCTATTCCCTGATTCAGACTGACTCAGAGGGCAAGAGCCAAATTTTTAATTTTAAAAATGTGATCGGTAGATGACTGGCACTGAGGGAAAGCCCCAATCACATTTGCCTCTGTATGGGCCATGCAACACTCCCAACCTCGCATCCATTCCTCCTGGATGCTCCCCTTCCTTCGCAGGTCAGAAATGTTAGCAATTCCGGTTGTAGGACTGAGAAAGGCATGAGATAATTAGCAAAATCTGCCCAGGTTCCCTAAGATGCATAGGTAAATTTCACTAGTCTGTTTTACGGCCCCAATGTTTAAAATGTGTTGTGTTCCCTAAGCTGCTAGAGAGGCATTTTTAGAATCAACTCCTCTGGTAATCTGTTACCAACCAGTAGATATTCCTTAACACTTAGGTGGCTCCTTTAGTCTACAGAGCAAAGGCAACAAAAGAGCACACAATTCTCTTTTGCAATGGGTTTTTAGTGGAGGGTAAGCAGTAATGCCCTTAAGTCTGAATCCTCCCAGGGTCTCTGGCACAGGGCAAACTGAGACTCTATCACTTTGCTAAAGGGGACCAGAAACCCCTGGCAAAGCAAGGTGAGAGACGGGTTTTCTGGACCGTTTAGGAAGCTCAAACTTAGCGAGATGTCCCTAATGAGAACTGTTTTCTCTGGCGCAGCGTGGGCGCCTGAGTCCTGTTCTTCTCACTCAGACGGGAGCTTCTCTCTCTCCAATATGCCAGGTGCACCACTAGCCTGCGTATTGAAAAATTGGGATAAATTTGAACCTCAGACGCTCAAGAAAAAGCGCCTCATTTTCTTGGCCTGGCCTCAACACAAACTCTCTGATGGAGAAACCTGGCCACCAGAGGGAAATATCAATTTTAATACAATTTTACAGTTTGATAAAATTTACAAAAAAAGAAATCGTGTAGGGTGAGTTTTAAGGTAAGGTTTACTGTTAGGGTTATGGTTAGTGTTACGGTTATGGTAAGGATTAGGGTTTGGGTTAGGTTTAGGGTTAAGATTAGTGTTAGGTTAGTGTTAATGTTACGGTTAGGGTTATTGTTAGGGTAGGGTTAATATTAAGGTTAGGTTTAGTGTTAGAGACAGGGTTAGGGTTAGGGTTATGTTAAGGATAGGGTTAGGGTTCATGATAGGGTCAATGTTATAAATAATGTTAGGTTTAAGTTAGGATTAGGCTTAGGGTTAGGGTTAATGTTAGTTTTTGGGTTAGGGTTAGGATGAGTGTTAGGGTTAGGGTTCGGTTAAGGTAAGCATTATTGTTAGCTTTAGGGTTAATGTTAGGCTTAGGTAAGGATTAGGGTTAGGGTTAGGGTTGTGTTTGGGATTAGGGTTAGGTTTAGTGTTAGAGTTAGGGTTAATTTTAGGTTTAGGGAAAGGGTTAGGTTAGTGATACGGTTAGTTCAGGTTGGGGTTATAGTTAGTGTTAGGGTTAGGGTTAAGGTTAATGTTAGGGTTAGGATTATGTTTAGGTTTAGGGTTAGTGTAGTATTAGGGTTAGGGTTAGGGTTACGGTTATGGTAAGGATTAGGATTTGGTTTAGGTTTAGGGTTAGGATTAGGTTTAGGGTTAGGATTAGTATTAGTTTTAGTGTTAGGGTTTGGGTTAGGGTTAGGTTTAGAATTAGGGTTAAAGTTAGGTTTAACTTAGGGTTTGTGGTGGGGTTCTGCTTAGTATTATAGTTTGGGTTACAATAAGGGTTAATGTTAGCGTTAGAGTTAGGTTAGGGTTAGGGTTAGTGTTAGGTTTATGTTTAGGTTTAGGGATAGGGTTAGGGTTAGGGTTAGGTTTTGTGTTAGGGTTAGTGTTAGGTTTAATTAGGGTTAAGTTTAGGGTTATGGTTCATGTTAGGGTTAGCATTAGTGTTAGGTTAACTTTAGGGTAAGTAAGGGTAAAATTTAGGGTTATGGTTTGCGTTGTATTTAGGTTTAGGGTTAGTGTTAGTGTTTGGGATAGTGTTATAGTTAGGTTTAGGGTTACTGTTAGTGTCAGGGTTAGGGTTACTTATAGGTTTAGTGTTAGGGTTAGGGTGAGGGTTAGGGTGAGAGTTAGGTTTACACTTAGGGTTAGGTATAGGGTTTCGATTAAAGTTAGAGTTAGCATTAGGTTTAGTGTTAGGAAAAGGGTTAAGATTGGTTTTAGAATTAGTAATATGGTAGGGTTAGGGTTAGTGTTTGTGTTAGGGATAGGGTTAGTGTTAGTGTTAGGGTTAGTGTAAGTGTTAGGTTTAGGGATAGGGTTAAATTTAGAATTCGTTTTAGGGTTCGGGTTAGTGTTCGGGTTAGGGTTAGGGTTACAATTAGTGTTAAATTTAGTGTTACATTAGGGTTAGGGTTAAAAGGTTTAGGGTTAGGGTGAGGTTTAGGTTTAATGTTACTGTTAGGGTTAGCTTTAGGGTTAGGTTTAGGGTTGGGGTAGGGTTATGGTTACGGTTAGGTAAAGGTTAGTGTTTCGTTTAGGTTTGTATTAGTGTTAGGGTTATGGTTATGGTTATGGTGAAGGTTAGTGTTAGAGTTAGGTTCGGGTTAAGGTTAGGGTTTGGGTTCCTGGTAGGTTTAGGATTAGGGCTAGTTTTAGGTTTATGTTTAGGGTGAATATTAGAGTTAGGGATAGGGTTATTCTTAGTGTTAGGTTAGTTTTATGGTTAGGGTTAGGATACTGTTAGGTTTAGCATTAGGGTTAGGGTTTGGCTTAGGGTTTGTGTTAGGGTAAGTATAAAGGTTAGTGTAAGGGTTAATGTTAGGTTTGGGGTTAGGGTTCATGTTAGCATTAGGTGTAGGGTTAGTGTCAGGTTTAATTTTAGGTCTAGGGTTAGTCTTTTTGTTAGGATTAGAGTTAGGTATAGTGTTATGGATAGGGATAGTTTTAGGGTTAGTGTTAGGGTTAGGCCTAGTGTTAGGATTAGATTTAGTGTTAGGATTATGTTTAGGGTTAGTTTTACGTTTAGGGTTAGGGTTATGGTGAGTTTTGTGGTTTGTGTGTTAGGGTTAGGGTTAGTTTTAGTGTTAGATATAGTGTTTTGTGTTAGTGTTTCATTTAGGTTTTGTGTTAGTGTTAGGGTTATGGTTATGGTTATGGTAAAGGTTAGTGTTAGAGTTAGGTTCGGGTTAAGTTTAGGGTTTGGGTTCCTGATAGGTTTAGGATTAGGGTTAGTTTACGTTTACGTTTAGGGTGAATATTTGAGTTAGGGATAGGGTTATTGTTAGTGTTAGGTTAGTTTTATGGTTAGGGTTAGGATAGTGTTAGGTTTAGGGTTAGGGTTAGATATAGGGTTTGTTTTAGCATGAGGGTTAGGGATAGAATTAGGTTTTGGGTTATCTTTAGTGTAATGTTAAGGTTAAGGTTAGGGTTAGTGTTATGGTTAGGGATAGGTTTAGGTTTAGTGCTATGGTTGGTTTAGTGTTAGTGCTATTTTTAGGGTTAGGTTTAGTGTCATGGTTAGGTTTAGAGTTAGGGTTGTGACTAGGGTTTGGGTTGGGTTTATGGTAAGTTTTATAGTTAGGTTTAGGGTTAGGATTAGTGTTAGTATTAGGTTCAGGGATATGGTTATTTTAGGGTAAGTGTTAGGTTTAGGGTTTCTTTTAGGGTTAGTGATATTATTAGGCTTAGGGTTATGGTTATCATTAAAGTTAGAATGAGGCTTAGGTTTAGGTTTATGATTAGTTTTAGGGATACGGGTAGGATAGAGTTAGTGTTAGTTTTAGGGTTAGGGTTAGGGTTTTTGTTGGGTTTAGTGTTATGTGAGAGTAAGGGTTAGGTTTAAGTTTAGTGTATGTGTTAGTGTTAGTGTTAGGATTAAAGTTAGGGATAGTGTTAGGGTTTGGGATATGTTTAGGGTCACTTTTAGGGCTAGGTATAGGGCTAGAATTAGTGTTATGGTAGGGTTAGAATTTGGTTAATGTTAGGGTTAATGTTAGGGTTAAGTTTAAAGTTAGTTTTGGGTTTAGGGTTAGGGTTAGGGTTCGGGTTAGGATTAGGGTTAATTTTGGATTTAGCGAAAGAGTTAGGATTATTTATTGTTAGGTTAGTGTTAGGGTAAGAATTATGGTTTGTGTTAGGGTAAGGTATAGGTTTCTGTAAGGGTTACTGTTAAAAGATAGGTTTAGTGTTAGGGTTAGGTTTAAGGGTCAGTTTTACGTTTAGGGGTTATTATTAGATTTAGGAATAGTGTTTGGGTTAGTGTTATACATAGGTTTAGGGTTAGTGTTAGGGTTAGAGATAGGGTCAGTGTTAGAGTTAGGTTTATCATTATAAAGAGTTTTAGAGTGAGGCAAAGTGTTCGGTTAAGGTTTGTTTTACTGTTATATATAGGTTAGATATAGTGTTAGGGTTAGAGTTAGTTTTAGTGTTTGTATTAGTGTTAGGGTTAGGGTTAGTGACAAAGTTGGTGTTGGGGTTAGGGTTAGTATTAGATTAGAGTTAGGGTTAGTGTTAGGGTTAGTGTTCATGTTAGGGTTAGGTTTAGGGTTAGGATTAGTGTTAAGTTTTGGTTAGTGTTTCCTTTAGGTTTTGTGTTATTGTTAGTGCTAGGGTTATGGTTATGGTTATCCTGAAGGTTAGTGTTAGAGTTCGGTTCGGGTTAAGTTTAGGGTTTGGGTTCCTGGTAGGTTTAGGAATACGGTTAGTTTTAGGTTTACGTTTAGGTTGAATATTAGACTTAGGGATAGGGTTATTATTAGTGTTAGGTTAGTTTTATGGTTATGGTTAGGATAGTGTTAGGTGTAGGGTTAGGGTTTGAATTAGATTTTGTGGTAGGGTTAGAGTTAGGGTAAGTGTTAGGGTTAGGGTTAGGGTTAAATTTAGAATTTGTGTTAGGGTTCGGGTTAGTGTTCGGCTTACGTTTAGGGTTAGAATTAGGGTTAAATTTAGTGTTACGTTAGGGTTAGGGTTAGGTAATGGTTTAGGGTTAGGGTGAGGTTTAGGGTTAATGTTAGTGTTAGGGTTAGATTTAGCGTTAGGTTTAGGGTTGGGTAGGGTTATGGTTAGGGTTACGTAAAGGTAAAGTTATGGTCAAGGTAAAGGTAAAGGTAAAGGTAAAGTTATGGTCAAGGTTAGTGTTTCCTTTAGGTTTTGTGTTAGTGTTTCATTTAGGTTTTGTGTTAGTGTTAGGGTTACTGTTATGGTTATGGTGAAGGTTAGTGTTAGAGTTAGGTTCGGGTTAAGTTTAGGGTTTGGGTTCCTGGTAGTTTTAGGATTAGGGTTAGTTTAGGTTTACGTTTCGGGTGAATATTAGAGTTAGGGATAGGGTTATTATTATTGTTAGGTTAGTTTTATGGTTAGGCTTAGGATAGTGTTAGGGTTAGGGTTAGGGTTTGGATTAGATTTAGTGTTAGAGTTAGAGTTAAGGTAGGTTTGGTCATGGTTAGGTTAAGGTTAGTGATAGGGTGAGGGTTTGTGTTAGTGTAAGGGTTAGGGTTAGTGTTAGTATTAGGTTTAGGTTTAGGGTTAGGGTTAGTGTTAGGGTTAGGGTAAGGTTTAGCTTTAGCATTACAGTTTGGGTTAGGGTTATAATTAGGTTTAGGTTTAGAGTTAGGGTTCGGGTTAGTGTTAATGTTAGGTTTAGTGTTAGGGTTAGAATGATGTCTAGGGTTAGGATTGAGGTTAGGTTTAGGTTTAGGGTTATTGTTATGGTTACAGTTAGTGATAGGGTTATATTTAGGTATGTTTTAAGGTTACGGTTAGGGTTAGAGTTAGGATTAGGTTTAGCTTTAGAGTTAGGGTTAGGGTTACTCGTGGGTTTAGGTTTATGATAGGTTTAGTGTTAGGGTTAGGTTTATGGTTATGGTTAGGATTAGGATTATAGTGAGGTTTAGGATTAGTGTTAGAGTTAGTTTTAGGGTTACAGTTAAGATTAGGGTTAGGGTTACGGTTAGAGTTAATGTTAGTGTTATGTTTAGAGTTAGGTTTAGATTTAGGGTTAGTGATATAGTCAGCATTTGGGTAAGAGTTACTGTTAAGATTTTGGTTAGGGTTAGTTTTAGATTTAGTATAAGGTATAGGGTTTGGGTTATGTAATGGTTAGGGTTAAAATTAGGTAAGGTTTAGGGCTATGGTTTGAGTTAGGGTTGGTGTAAGGATTAGGGTTAATTTTAGGGCTACATTAGGGTTACGGTTATGGTAATGGTTATGGTTAGGGTTAGGGTTAATGTTAGATTTACTGTTAGTTTTAGGGGTAGATTTAGGGTTAGGGTTAGTGTTAGTGTTAGGTTTGGGTTAGGTTTCAGATTAGATTTCTTGTTATGGTTGGGTTTAGGGTTAGAGTTAACGTTAGGTTTAGGGTTAGGGTTAGGCTTAGTGTTGGAATTAGGGTTACGTTGAGGCTTAGGGTTAGTGTTAGGGTAAAGGTTAGGTTTAGAGTTAGTATTAGGGTTAGGTTTAGGGTTAGTTTTAGGGTTAGTGTTAAAGTTAGGGTTATGGTTAGGGTTAGTTTTAGGGTTAAAGTTAGGATTTGGTTAGGGTTAAGTTTAGTGTTTGGGTTAGGGTTTTGGTTACAAATCATTTTAGTGTTAGGGTTAGTGTTAGGGTTAGTCTTAGTGTTAGGTTTTTGGTTAGGTTTATCGTTAGTGTTAGGGTAAGGGTTAGTGTTATGGTTAGTTTTAGGTTAAGGTTACGGTTATTGTTAGTGTTTGATTTAGGGTTAGATTTAGGGTTAGAGTTTTTGTTATGGTTAGGGTTAGTTTTAGCTTTAGCTTTACGTTTTTTGTTAGGTTTTATGTTAGGGTTTGTGTTAGGGTTAGGTTTAGGGTTATTGTTAATGCTAGGTTTCGAGTTAGTTTAAAGTTAGGGTTTAAATTAGGGTTATAATTACAATTTGTGTTAGATTAGATTTAGGTTTATGGTTATGGTTAGTGTTAGGGTTAGTGTTAGCATTATTTTTAGTGTTAGGGTTAAGGTTTGTGTTTATGTTGGGTTTAGAGTTAGGGTTATGTTTAAAGATAGGATTCGTGTTAAAGATAGGGTTAGGCTAGTGTTATATTAGGGTTAGAGTTAGGGTTACTGTTGGTTTTAGGTTAGGGTTAGTGTTAGGTTTAGATTAAGGTTGAGGGTAAGAGTTAGGGTGAGTGTTAGGGATAGGGTTAGGATAAGTGATAGGTTTAGGTTTAGTGTTAGAGTTAGTGTTAGGGTTAGGGTGAGGATTAGTGTTAGGGTTAGTGTTAGGGTTAGGGTTAGGTTTAAAGTTGGATTAGGTATATGGTTAGGGTTAGTGTTAAGTATTGGGATAGGTTTAGGTTAGAGTTAGCGTTAGTGATAGGGTTAGAGTTGATGTTAGTGTTAGGGTTAGGGTTATGTTTCGTGTTTGGGTTAGTGTTAAGTGTAGGGTTAAGTTTAGGGTTAGTGATAGTGTTAGGGTTGGGGTTAGGGTTAGGGTTAGTGTTGGTGTTACTGTTAGGATAAGTGTTAATTTTATGTTTCATGGTAGGGTTAGGATTACAATTAGTGTTAGTGTTAGGATAAAGGTTAGGGTTAATAATAGGGTTAGGGTTAGGTTTAGGGTTAGTGTTAGGTTAGAGTTAGTGTTAGGGTTAGGTTAAGGTTAGGGTTATGGTTAGAGATCTGGTTTGTGTTACGTTAGGGTTAGTGTTGGGGTTACTGTTAGTGTTAGGGTTAAAGTTAGGGTTAGGATTAGGTTTAGGGTTTGGGTTAGGTAAAGGTTTTGGATTAGGTTTAGGGTTAGTGTTAGAATTTGTGTTAGGTTAAAATTAGGGATAGGGTTTGTGTTATGTTTAGGGTTAGGTTTAGTTGTAGGGTTAGGGTTAGGTTTTGTGGTAGGGTTACTCTTAGGGTTATGTTTAGAGTTACAGTTTTGGTTTGGATTAGGGTTAAGGTTATGGTTAGTGTTAGGGTAGGTTTGGGTTGGGGATAGGGTTAAGGTTAGCGTTAGAGTTAGCATTAGGTTTAGGTTTAGGGTTAGTGTTACGGTTAGAGTTATGGTTAGGGTTAGTGATAGGGTTCATTTTTGGTTTAGGCTTAGGGTTAGTGTTATGTTTAGGGTTATGGTTAGGCTTAGGTTTAGTGTTAGGGTTACAGTTAATATTAAGGGAGGTTTAGTGTTAGTGTTAGTGTTAAGGTTAGAAGTAGTGTTACGGTTATGTTTAGGTTTTGTGTTAGTGGTAGCATAGGGCTGGACTTAGGGTTTGTATTAGGTTTAGGGTTAGAGTTAGAGTTAGTGTTAGGTTTAGGTTTATGGTTAAGTTTACATTTAGTGCTAGCTTTAGGGTTACTGTTAGGGTTAGGATTAATGTTAGGTTTAGGCTTAGTGTTTGTGTTAGGGTTTGAGTTAGACTTAGAATTTGTTTTAGGTTTAGGGTTTGAGTTAGGGTTAGGCTTAAAATAAGAATTAGGATTATGATTAGGGTTAGTGTTAGGGTTATGGTTAGTTTAGAGTTAGTATTAGGGTTAGAGTTGGGTTGTGTTAAGGTTAGGGTTAGTGTCAGAATAGGGTTACATGTAGGTTTATGGTTAGGGTTACGGTTAGTGTTAGTGTTTCGTTATGACTAGGGTAATTGATAAGGTTATTTTTAGGGTTATGTTAGGGATTTGTTAGGTTTAGTGTTCAGGTTAGGTTAGGGTTTGTGTTAGGGATATTGTAAGGTTAGGGCTAGTGTTAGTGTTAGGGTTAGGGTTACGGTTAGATTTTGTGTTAGGGTTAGGGTTAGGGTTAGTTTTAGGGTTATGATTTGGGTTATGGTTATGTTAAGGTTAGTGTTAAAGTTAGTAGTAGGGTTCTTGTTAGGGTTATGCTTATGGTTAGTTTTATGGTTAAATTTAGTGATATGTTAGGGTTAGGGTTAGCAATAGTTTAATTAGTGATAACTTGAGGTTTAGTGTTAGGGTGAGGGTAAGGGTTAGTGTTACAATTAAGATTAGGTTTAGGGATAGGGTTAGCGTTAGGGTTATGTTATAGGTTAGTGTTAGGGTTAGCGTTGCCGTTAGGGTTAGTGTTAGTGTTAGGGTTAGGGTTTGGTTTAAGGTTAGGCTTAGTGATAGGGTTTTGGTTAGGGTTAGGGTAAGTGTTAGGGTTAGGTTTACAATAACGATTAGGGTTAGTTTTAAGGTTACTTTCGGGGTTAGTTTTAGGGTTTGTGTTACGGTTAGGGTTAGTGTTAGGGTTAAACATAGGTTTAGGATTCATGTTAGAGTTAGGTTTACTGATATGTTTTGAAATGCTGTTAGGTTTAGGAACAGGTTTAGGTTTATTTTTAGGTTTATGATTAGGGTTAGTATCAGGTTTATGTTTAGAGTTAGGCTAAGGGTTATTGATAGGGTTATGTTTGGTTTATGGTTAATGTTAGTTTTAGAATTAGGGATAAGGTTTTTGTTAGGGTTATGGTTAGATTTAAGATAAGTGTTAGGGTTAGATTTAAGATAAGTGTTAGGGTTAGGGTTAGGGTTAGGGTGATGTTTAGTGTTAGATTTATTGTTAAGGTTAGGGTTAGTGTTCGGGTTAGGGTTAGGATAAGGGTGAGGGTTTGGGTTAGGGTTAGGGTTAGGTTTAGTATTAGGGTTATGTATAGGGTTAGGGTTAGGTTTAGGGTTAGGGTTAGGGTTAGGTTTTTTGTTAGGGTTATGGTTAGAATTACATATAGGTTTATGGTTCAATTAATTTTTAGTTTTAGTGTTAGAGTTAGTGTTAGGGTTACGTTTAGGGTCAGGGTTAGTGCAATGGTTAGAGTTAGGGTTAGTGTTAGAATTAGACTTAGGGTTAGTGTTAGATTTAGGGTTAGGGTTATGGTTAGTGATAGGTTAAGGTTTTGGGTTAGGGTTAGTATTAGGGTTAGTGTTAGTGTTAGTGTTAGGGTTACGGTTATGGTTAGTTAGGATTAGGTAAAGTTTAGGGATATGGTTTGGGTTACGGTTTGTGTTTGGGTTAGGGTTAGTGTTAGGGTTGGGGTTAAGGTTAGGTATAGGGCTAGGTTTTGTATTAGGGATAGAGTTTGGTTTAGGGTTAGTGTTAGTGTTAGCATTAGGTTTAGGATTAGTGACAGTGTTAGGGATTGGTTTAGGGTTATGGTTTAGGTTAGGGATATGCTTACAGTTAGATTTCGTTTTAGTGTTACTGTTAGGGTTAGGGTAAAGTTTAAGATTTTTGTTAGGGTTGGGTTTATTGTTAATGTTAGTGTTAGTGTTAGTATTTGTGTTAGGGTTAGGGTTAGGGATAATCTTAGGATTTGTTTTTTGTTTAGGGTTATTGTTAGTGTTAGAGTTAAAGTTACGGTTATGATTAGGGTTAGGGTTAGTGTTAGTGTTCAGGTTGGTATTAGGGTTAAGGTTAGTGTTTGTGTTAGCGTTAGGTTTAGGTTTAGTGTTAGGTTAGGGTTACAGGAAAGATTAGTATTAGGGTTATTGTTAATGTTCGTGTTAAGGTTTGCATTAGGGTTATGGTTAGAGTTAGGGTTAGGTTTATGGTTGGGATAGGGTTAGTGTTAGGGTTAGAGTTGGGGTTAGCAATAGTGTTATATTTAGAGATAGGTTTAGGTTTAATGTTAGTGTTAAGGTTAGGGTTAGACTTAGTGTTATGGTTACCATTAGGTTTAGGGATATGGTTACTGTTAGGTTACCGTTAGAGTTAGCTTTAAGATTAGTGATTGCATGAGTTTTAGGATTAGGTTTAGGTTTAGTTTAATGTTAGGATTTGGATTACGGTTTGTGTTAGGATTAGGGTTAGGTTTAGTTTAGGTTTACCATTAGATTTATGGTTAGTGTCACGATTAGAGTTAGTGTTATAGTTTGCGTTATCGTTATTGTTAGTGTTAGGGTTAGAGTTAAGGTTAGTGTTAGGGTTTTGGTTAGGGTTAAAGTTATGGTTAGTGTTAGGGTTAGGTTAGAGTTAGGGTTAGTGTTAGTGTTAGGCTTAGGGTTAAAGTTTGTCTTAGTGTTAGGGTTAGTGTTAGTGTTAAAATTAGGGTTAGGGTTAAGTTTAGGGTTAATGTTTCTGTTAGGGATAGGGTTAGGGATAGTGTTAGTTTTAAGAATAGTTTTAGGTTAGTGTTAGGTTTACGGTTAGGATTAGGGTTAGGGTTAGTATTAGGGTAAGTGTTAGGAATAGGTTTAGTGTTAGTGTTAGGGTTAGTGTTATGGTTATTTTTAGGGCTAGAGGTACAATTAATATTAGTGTTAGCTTTAGAATTAATGTTAATGTTTTATTTTGTGTTAGAGTATTGTTAGGTTTATTGTTAAGGTTTGGTTTAGGTTGAGGGTTAGATTTAGTGATAGGGATAAATTTAGTGTTAGTGTTATGGTTAGGGATAGGGTTAGGGTTAGGTTTAGCATGAGTGTTAGGTTTAGGGTTAGTGTTAGTGTTAGTGTTTGAGTCAGTGTTAGGTTTAGGGTTAAGTATAGTGTTAGAGTTAGGGATAGGTTTAGAGGTAATGTTAGGGTTATGGTTAGGGTTAGTATTATGGATAGGTTTAGGTTCGGTTTAGTATTAGTGTTAGTTTTAGCTTTAGGGTTAGAGTTTTTTAAGGCTAAGAATTAGGGTTAAGGTTAGGGTTAGGGTTAATTTTGGTGTTAGGGTAATTTGAGGGTTAATTTTAGAGATAGCTTTTGAGATAGGGTTAGGGTTAGTATTAGTTTGAGTGTTAAGGTTAGAGTTTGGGTTTGTGTTACATTTAGGGTTATGGTTATGGTTAGAATTAGTCATAGGATCAGGGTTGAGTTTAGGTTTAGTGATAGGTGTAGGGTAGGGATAGTGTTAGAGTTACTATTAGAGTTAGGGCTAGGGTGAGGGTTTGTGTTAGGATTTAGTGTTAGGGTTAGCCTTAGGCTTAGGTTTAGAATTCGTGTTATGATTAGGGTTAGGATTGGGGTTAGGTTAGTATTAGGGTTGGGGTTAGGGTTAGGGTTAGTTTTAGGTTTGGTGTTAGGGTTAGGGTTAGTATTAAGGTAATGGTTCGGGTTTGGTTTAGTGTTAGGTTTAGGGTTAGGTTTAGGTATAGTGTAAGTTTAGAAAAAGATTTAGGGTGAGAGTTAGGGTTAGGGTTATATTTAGTGTGAGTGTTATGGTTATGGTTAGGGTTAAGGTTTTGGTTAGGTTAGTGTTAGGGTTAGGATTAGCGTTTGTGTTTAGGTTTAGGGTAAGTGTAAGATTAGTTTTATGGGTAGGATTAGGGTTAAGGTTAGGGTTAGTGTTCATGTTACGGTTTGCATTAGGCTTAGGGTTAGTATTCAAGTTAGGGTTTGTGTTAGGGTTAGTGTTGGGGTTTGCATGAGGTTTAGTGTTAGGGTTAGGGTTAGGGTTCATATTAGGGTGAGGGTTAGGGTTAGTGTTAGTGTTAGGGTTTGGGTTAGGATTAGTGTTAGTGTTATGGTTAGGTTTAAAATTAGGGTTAGGATTAGGGTTAGTGTTATATTTATGGTTAGGTTTAATGATAGGTTTAGTCTTAGTGTTTGCATTAGGGTTAGATTTAGGGTTAGAGTTAGGGTTAGTGTTAGGCTTAGGCTTAGGGTTAGTTTTAGGTTTAGTGTTAAGGTTACTGGTTATTGTTAGTGTTGGGTTTATGATTACTGTTAGGTTTGGTGTAAGCATTGGGGTTATTATTAGGTTTAGGGATTGGTTTATTGTTCGGGTTGGGGTAAGGTTTAGGGTTACATAAGGTTTAGGATTAGGTTTATTGCTAGGTTAAGGGTTAGGGTTAGGGTTAGTATTACGGTTAGGCTTTGGGTTAAAGTTAGGTTTAAGGTTAGTGATAGGGTTAGGGTTACATTTAGGATTAGGTTTAGGGTTAATGTTAGGCTTAGTGTTAGGGTTAGGGTTAGGTTTATTGTTTGGTTTAGGGTTAGGGTTTGTGTTAGGGTTAGGGTTGAGGTTAAGGTTTGTGTTAGTGTTTGGTTTATGGTTAGGATTAGGTTTAGTTTTAGGATTACTGTTAGTGTTAGGGTTCATATTAGGGTTAGTGTTTGGGTTAGTTTTACTGTTAGGATTAGTGTTAGGGTTAAGATTAGTGTTATTGATTGCGTTAGGGTTAGGGTTAGGGTTACATTTAGGGTTAGTGTTAGGGTTAGTTTTCCAGTTCGTCTTAGGGTTAGGGTTAGTGTTAGTGTTAGTGTTAATGTTAGGGTTAGTTTTAGGGTTAGGGTTAGTGTTATGATTATGATTAGAATTAGGGTTAGTGTTAGGTTCAGGAAAGGGTTTAGGGTAAGTGTTATTGTTAGGTTTAGGTTTAGGTTTAGTGAAACAAATAGAGATAGGTTTAGGCTTAGGTTAAGTGTTATAGTTATGGTTACTGTTAAAGTAAGTGTTATGCTAAGGGTTAGGATTTGGGTTATGTTAAGTGTTAGTGTTAGTTTAAGAGTTACTTTTAGTGTAAGGGTTAGTGTTAGACTTAGAGTTGGGTTTAAGTTTAGGGTTACTGTTAGGGTAAGTGTAGGCTTAGGGTTAGGTTAAGTGTTAGGGTTAGTTTAAGAGTTAGGTTTATGGTTAGGTTATGGTTAGTTTTAAGGTAAATGTTAAGGTTAAAGTTAGGATAAGGTTTAGGTTTAGGTGTAGCCTTATGGATAAGATTATGGTTAGAATTAGTGTTAGGTTAGGGTTAGGGTAAGTGTTAGGGTTACTGTTAGGGTTACGGTTAGTGTTAGGTTTAGGTTTAGGGTTGGGGTTAGGGATAGGGTTAGGGTTAGGTTTAGTTTTAAGGTTAGGGTTAGGTTTAGGGTTAGTTTATGGTTAGGGTTATGATTAGGTTAAGTTTAGAATTACGGTCTGGGTTAGGGTTTGTCTTCAGTTTATGGTTAGTGTTATGGTTAGGGTTAGGGTTACGGTTAGAGTTACGATTAGTGTTATGGTTAGTTTTAGGATTTGTGTTAGGGTTAGGGTTAGGATAGGATTGGGATTACAGTTACAATTAGCTTTATGGTTAGGGTTAGGGTTGGTGTTAGGGTTAAGATTCTGATTAGGGTTTGTGTTAGGGTTTGGATTATGTTTAGTGTTAGTGTTACTGTTGGGTTTGGTTTAGGGTTAGTGTTAGGGTTAGCATTAGGGTTAGGGTTAGCATTTGTTTTAATGTTAATGTTAGGACTAGTGTTAAGATTAGAGTTAAAATTAGGGTTATTGTTAGTGTTCTGTATATGTTTAGGGTTAGGGTAGTGTTTGGGTTAGGTTTATGGTTAGGTTTAATGTTACAGTAAGTGTTAAGTTACTTTAGAGGTAAAATTAGGATTAGAGTTAGGGTTAGTGTTAGTGTTAGTGTTAGGTTTGTGTTAGGGTTAATGTTATGGTCATTGTGAGGGTTATGGTTAGGGTTGGGGTAGGGTTAGTGTTAGCGTTAGGGATTGTCTAGGGTTAGTGTTAGTGTAAAGATGAGATTTGGGATTAGTGTGAGTGTTAGGGTCAGAGTTAGGTTTAGGGTTCATGTTAGTGTTAGAGTTAGGTTTATTTTTAGCAATAGGGTTAGGGTTAGGTATATGTTGTTGTTTAGTGTTAGGGTTAGTGTTAGAATGAGGGTTAGTGTTATGTTTAGGGTTAGATTTAGGGATAGGGTTAGTGTTAGGGTTAGTCTTAGATTTTGGTTTAGGTTTAGTGTTAGGGTTAGCAGTATGTTTAGGTTTAGTTTTATTTTTAGTGATAGTGTTAGGATTGGGTATAATGTTAGGGTTGGGGTTATGGTTAGGTTTAGGTACAGTGTTAGGGTTAGTGTTATGGTTAGTGTTAGTGTTAGTGTTCAGGTTAGGGTAAGATTTATGGTTAGTTTAAAAACTAGGGTTAGGTTTAAGGTTAGGGTTACTGTTAGTGTTAGGGTGTGGGATAAGTTTAGTGTTAGGATTAGGGTTAGATTTAGGGTTTGTGTTATGGTTAGGGTTATTTTTTGGTTTAGGGTTACAGTTAGGATTAGGGTTAATTTTAGGTTTAGTTTTAGCATTAGTGTTGGGGTAAAGTTTAGGGTTAGGTTTAGTGTTAATGATTGGTTTAAAGTTTGTGTTAGGGTTAGGATTATGGTTAGTGTTAGTTTTAGGATTACCTTTAGCATTTGAGTTAGTGTTAGGATTAGTGTTAGTGTTAGGGTTTGCGTTAGGGTTAGTGTTAGGGTTTGCTTTAGGGGTAGTGTTAGGGTAAGTGTTATGGTTAGGGTTCGGTTTAGTATTAGGTTTTCTGTTTGGGATAGAGTGAGGCTTAGTCTTAGTGTTAGGGTTAATGTTAGGTACAAGGTTAGTGTTAGGTTTAGGGTTAGTGTTAGGTTTAGGTTTAGGGTTATGTTAGTGTTATGGTTAGGGTTAAGTTTCTTCAAAATATTAGGGTTAGAGTTAGAGTTAGGATTGATATTATGTTTAAGGTTAGGGTTAATGTTAGGGTTACAGTTAGGGTTAGGATTAGGTATAGTGTTAGGTTTATGAATAGGTTTAAGTTTAGTTTTAGGGTTAGTTTTATGTTTAGGGTTAGTGTTATGGTTATGGTTAGGGTTAGGATTAGTGTTAGGGTTTGGGTTAGGTTTAGTGTTAGATTACACGTTAGGGTAAGTGTTAGTGTTAGGCTTAGGGTTTGAATTAGGGTTAGGGTTTGATTTAGGGTTTCGGCTAGAGTTACGGTTAGGATTAAGTTTTGAGTTAGAGTTAGTGTTAGTGTTAAACTTTGTGGTAGTGTTAGTGTTAGGGATAGTGTTAGGATTAGATGTATGGTTATGCTTAGTGTTAGGTTTAGGTATATTTATAAGTTTAGGCTTACTGTTAGGGTTAGGGTTATGTCTACTCTTAGGGAAGTGTTAGGGATAGGGTTCATGTTAGGGTTAGGGTTAGTGTGAGTGTTAGGGTTAGGGTTATGTTTAGGTTTGGTGTTAGTGTTTGGTTTAGGGTTAGGGTTAGGGTTAAGGATAGTGTTAGGGTTAGTGATAAGTTTAGAGTTAGTGTTAGGGTTAGGGTTCGGGTTAATGTTATGGTTAGATTTAGGGTTAGGTTAAGGGTTAGGATTAGGGTTAGTATTTGTGTTGGGGTTAGGGTAAGGATTAGGGTTAGTTTAAAAGTTAGAATTTGATTTAGTGTTAGGGTTAGTGTTAGGTTTAGTGTTAGGATTAGGGTTAGGGTTTTTTTAGGGTTAGGGTTAGGATTTAAGTTAAGGTTAGGGTTAGGTTAGTGTTATGGTTACAGAGAGAATTAAGGTTAGATTTAGGGTTTAGGTTAGGATTATAATTAGTGTTAGTGTTAGGATTATGGTTAGTCTTAGGGTTAGGGTTAGTGCTAGATTAGGTTTAAAGCTATATGATTGAAATTTCAAACACACAATCAGTTATAAGTGTTTACTCTGTCGATTTTTTTTTTTTTTTTTTTTTTTTTTTTTTTTTTGTCAAAGCAGCTCTAAGCAGAGGCACGCAGGAACAGCTTTCTTTATCTGTGCTTAGGAGCTAACAAGAAAATTCCAATGTATTTAAAGAGCAGCATCACTTTTTTGGTTTTATTTCTTTTATACTCAGCTGGATTTATGTTTTTTTAAGCACAGTTGGTTCCGCAAGATTGGTTCTCATAGCTTCAATGGTTTGCAGACAGGAACATTTTGAACTTTCAGGTTTCACTTCATTTGACACTATATAGTTGCATAAAAATAGAGAAGCAAATCAAACACTGTTTTTTTCTAGCTGCTTTAAACATGTCATACACAATCAGTTCTGAGTTCTCTCTCTGTGGTTTGTTCCTGATGGAAGCAATTCTAAGCACATGCATGCAGGAATTATTTTTACTAACTTGCCCTAGGAGCTAGCAGGAGAATCCCTATGCAATTAAAGAGCTACAACATTTCTTTTTGTTGGATTCCTTTGATACTCAGAAGGCTTTACCCATTCACTAATCCCACTTTGTAAACTCAGTTTGGGATGTCTAGGTTCAATAGTTTGCACACAGGAACTGTTTGAATTGTTAGCTTTCACTTTGTTTTGCCCTAAATAAATGGATGTAAATAGAGCTACAAATCAAACATGGTATGTTCTTAAAGCTTTAAATTTCACACACAAAATCAGTTCTAAGTGGTCACTGTATGGTTTATTTCTGGTCTATGTAGCTCTAAGCAGAATCTCACAGCAAAATCTTCTCTGTCAGTGCTTTCAAAGCTAGCAGGAAAATTCACATGAACAAAAAGAGCTGCCAAATTATTTTCATTGGATCGCTTTGATACTCTGCATGACTTATCCCTTTACTAAACTCACATTGTTCCCGAAGTTTATGTCTTCTAGATTCAATGGGTTCCAGACAGGAACAGTTTGAATTTTCAGGTTTCCCTTCATTTTGCACTCTAGAGAAAGATGGAAATAGAGCTACAAATAAAACATTGTTTTTGCTAGATGGTTGATACTTCACACACACAATCAGTTCTAAGTGTTCACTCTGTTGTTCCTTGTCAAAGTTGCTGAAAGCTGATGTAAGGAGGAACAGTTTATTTTTTTGTTTATTTTTTATTTTTTTTCTCCACTGTAGGATCTAGTTGAATAATTCCAATATACTGAAAGAGCTGCAACAACTTTTTCATTCCCTTCATTGGATCCTCTGCACTTTTCATCTTCGCCTAAACACACTTTGCTCTTTATGCTTGGTTTTTATAGGTTCAAGGTTTTTCACACATTTTTGAATTTTCAGATTTCATTTCTTTTTGCACTATACAGTGGATTAATATATAAATGCAACTCAAACATGGTTTCTGCTAGCTGCTTGAAACTTGACAATCAACATCAGTTCTCAGTGCTCACACTGTTTCTGCTTGAAGTTTTCTTAGCAGAAGCACACAGAAATTTTCTCTACTAACTCGTTTTAGGAGCTAGCAGAAAAATTCCAATACACTGAAAGTGTTGAAACACGTTTTTTTCATTGGATTTCTTTAATTCTGGGTGGGGTTCACCCACTTTTTAAACCAACTTAGTACCTCCAGTTTGGGACCCCTAGGTTAACCTGTTTGCACACAGGAACATTTTGAATTTTTAGGTTTTACTTTCTTGTGCACTATAGAGATGGGTAGAAATAAGGCTAAAAGTCAAACAAAATCGTTCTAGCAGTTTTTAATTTCACACGCACAGTGAAGTCTATATGATCACTCTGTGGATTGTTCCTAATCAAGGTAGCTCTAAGTAGAGGAAGGAAGGAACACATTTATCTATCAACGTTTTTAAAGGTAACAGTAGAATTCCTATGTACTGAAAGAGCTGCAACAATGTTTTTTATAGTATTTCTTGGATACTCAGTAGGGTTCACCCTTTAGTTATATCCACTTAGTACCACAAGTTTTGTGCTGCTAGGTACAAAGTTTGCACAGAAGAAGAATTTGAATTTTCAGGTTTAACTCTGGACTATAGCGATGGTGGCAAGTGTGCTAGAAATCAAACACGGTTTTGCTAGATTCTTGAAGATTCATACACACAATCATTTCTCAGTGTTCACTCTTTTTTCTTTTTTTTTGGTGGGAGGGTTAATGTAGATTTAAACAGAGGCTTGCAGGAACAGCTTGGTTTTTCAGTGTTTTAGGAATGAGAAGAAAAATTCCCATATACTGAAAGAGCTGCAAAATTTTTTCATTGGATTTTTTGATACTCAGGAGGATTCACCATTTCACTAAACACACTTTATTTCTCATGTTTGGTTCTCTTAGGTTCAACAGTTTTCAGACAGGAACAGTTTGAATTTTCAGGTTTCACTTTACTTTGCACTATACTGGTGGATAAAAATAGATCTTCAAAATCAAACATGGTCTGTGGTAGCTGCTGTAACTTGGCATAAAAAATCAGTTCTCATTGCTCACTCTGTGCTTTGTTCCTGGTGGAAGTACCTCTATGCAGAATCAAGTAGGTACAATTTATACTACCTCACTTTAGGATTTTGCAGAAGAATCTCTATGTACTGAGATGTACAACAATAGTTTCAGTGGATTTCTTTGATACTCAGCAGAGTTGACCTTTCACAAAATATAATTTGCACCCCAGGTTTGATACTCTTAGATTCAAAGGGTTAGGGTTGGTGTTTGAGTTAGGGTTAGGGTTAGGGTAACGTTTAGCGTTAGGGTTAGATTTAGGGTTATGTTTAGAGTGAGGGTTAAGTTTAGGGTTAGTGTTAGGGTGAGGGTTAGGATTAGGGTTTAGGGTTAGTGTTTTTGTTAGGGTTACGGTTAGTGTGAGGGTTAGGGTTAGGGTTAGGTTTAGTGTATGTGTTAGTGTTAGTGTTAGGATTAAAGCTAGGCATAGTGTTAGGGTTAGGGATATGTTTAGGGTTTTTTTAGGGTTAGGGTTAGGTCTAGAATTAGTGTTATGGTAGGATTAGGTTTTGGTTAATGTTAGGGTTAAGTTTAGGGTTAGGATTAAGGTTAGTTTTTGGGTGAGGGTTACGGTTAGGGTTAGGGTTCCAGTTAGGGTTAGGGTTAGTTTTAGAATTAGCAATATGGTTAGGGTTATGGTTAGTTTTAGGGTAAGAATTATGGTTTGTGTTAGGGTAAGGTTTAGGTTTAGATTTTCTGTAAGAGTTAGTGTTAAAACATAGGTTTAGTGTTAGGGTTAGGGTTAGGATGAGTGTTACGTTTAGGGTTATATTTAGGTTAAGGATTAGTGTTTGGGTTAGTGTTATACATAGGTTTAGGGATAGTGTTAGGGTTAGAGTTAGAGTTAGTGTTACAATTAGGGTTAAGGTTAAGAAGAGGGTTAGCGTGACACATAGGGTTAGAGTTATGGTTAGTTCTATGGTTATGGGTAGGTTAGGTATAGTATTGGGGTTAGTGTTAATGTTAGGGTTAGGGTTAGGGTTAGTGGCAAAGTTGGTGTTGGGGTTAGGGTTAGTGTTAGGTTAGGGTTAGTGTTCATGTTAGGATTAGGGTTACATTTAGGTAAGGGTTAGGGTTAGTGTTAGGTTATGGTTAGGGTTATGTTGTGCTAAAGGTTTTGTGTTAGGTATATGGTTAGTATTAGCATTAGGGTAACGTTAGGTTTACGGTTAGGGTTAGTGTTAGGTTTAGTGTTAGGGTTAGGTTTAGGTTTAGAATTAGGGTTATGGTTAGTTTTAGGGTTAGTTTTATGTTTAGGGTTAGGATTTGGTTTAGTGCTAGGGTTAGGTCTAGGGTTAGGGTTAGTGTTTGGTTTACAGTTATGGTTAGGATTTGTTTTAGGGTTATGGTTATGGTTAGTGTTAGGTTTAGGTCTAGGGTTAGGCTTAAGATTAGGGTTAGTGTTACCTTTAGGGTTATTGTTAGGTTTAAGATTAGTTTTGGGGTTCGTATTAGACTTAGATTTAGGGTTAGTGTAGAGATAGAATTAGGGTTAGTGTTACAGTTAGGGTTAGTGTTATGGTGAGGTTTAGGGTTATTGTTAGGTTAGGGTTAGGATTAGGGTTACAGTAAGTGTTAGTGTTAGGGATAGAGTTAGATTTAGGGTTATTGTTAAGATTAGGTTTAGGTTTACATTTAGGATTAGGGTTAGTGTTTGAGTTAAAATTACTGTTAGGGTTAGGGTTTGTGTTAGGTTAGTTTTATGGTTTATGTCAGGGTTAGTTTTAGGGTTAGTGTTAGGGTTCAGGCTTAGGTTAGTGTAAGGGTTAGGTTTAGCGTTAGGGTTACGTTAATTTTAGGGTTATTAATACGGGTAGAGTAAGGGTTGAGTTTAGGTTTAGGGATAGAGTTAGGGTTAGAGTTACTGATACTTTAGGGATAGGGTTAGAGTTAGGGTTAGTGGTAGGATTAGGATTAAAATTAGGTTTAGAGTTAGGGTTAGTGTTATGGTTAGGATCAGGTTTAGGGTTAGGGTTAGGGTTACTGTTAGGTTTAGGTTTAGTGTAAGTGTTAAGGTAAGGTTTAGGGTAAGGGTTAGGGTAAGGTTTAGTGTTAGGGTTAGGGTTAAAATTAGTGTTAGTGTAAGTTTAGTGTTAGGGTTAGTGTTGGCGATAGGATTAGGTTTAGTGTTAGGGTTAGGTTTAGCATTTGTCTTAGAGTTACAGTTAGGGTTAGGGTTAGGTGAGTTAGGGTTCAAGATAGGGTTAGGGTTAGTATTAGTGTTAGGGTTAGGTTTAGGATTAGGGTTAGGGTTAGGTTTAGGGTTCAAGTTAGGGTTAGGTTTAGGGTTAGTGTTAGCTTTAGTTTTAAATTTAGGGTTAGGTTTAGGGTTAGTGTTAGTGTTAGGGTTAGGGTTATACTTAGGTTTAGGGTTAGTGTTAGGATTAGAGTTAGGTTTAGTGTTAGCTTATGGTTAGAATTAAGGTGAGGGTCAGAGTTAGGCTTAGGTTTAGGGTTATTGTTAGGGTTAGTGGTAGGGTTAGGGTAAGTGTTAGTTTTAGGTTTAGGTTTAGGGTTAGAGTTAAATTTAGTGTTAGTGTTAGGGTTAGTGTTATGGTTAGGGTTAGGATTTCTCTTAGGGTTATAGTTAGGATTATGTTTAAGATTTCATTTATGGTTAAAATTAGGGTTAGGGTTAGGTTTAGGTGAGTTAGGTATCAAGATATGGTTAGGGTTAGTATTAGTGTTAGGGTTATGTTTAGGATTATGTTTTTGGTTAAATTTAGGTTTAGGGTTCATGTTAGGGTTAAGATTAGGGTAATTGTTAGCTTTAGTCTTATAGTTAGTGTTAGGTTTAGGGTTAGGGTTAGGATATAGTTAGGTTTAGGGTTAATGTTAGGATTAGGGTTAGGTTTAGGGTTATCTTATGGTTAGATTTAGGGTGAGGATTAGAGTTAGGATCAGGATTAGGATTATTTTTAAGGTTAGTGGTATGGTTAGGGTTAGGGTTAAAGTCAAAGTTAGGGTTAGTGTTAGTCTTAGGGGTAGTGTTAGGTTTAGGGTTAGGGTTGCTGTTAGGGTCAGAGTTCGGGTTAGGTTTATGGTTTGTGTTAGTATTAGGTTTAGGGTTAGGGTTATGGTTACAGTTATGGTTAGGGTTAGGATTAGGGTAAAATTTTGTTTTAGGGTTAGTGTTAAGTTTGGAGTTAGTATTAGTTTTAGGGTTAGGGTTAGGGTTAGTGTCAGGCTTAGGTTTTAGGTTAGTGTTAGCTATAGGGTAATGGTTTGTATTGGGATTGGGTTAAGGTTTAGTGTTAAGATTAGTGTTAGGGTTAGGTTTAACGTTGGTGTAAATTAGAGTTTGTGTTAGATTTATGGTTCATGTTAGGGTAAAATTAGGATTCATGTTAGGTTTAGGTTTAGGTTTATGGTTAGGGTTACGGTTAGTGTTAAAGTTAGGTTTAGGGCTAGGGTTAGGGTTAGAGTTAGGTATAGGGTTTGTTTCAGGGTTCAGGTTAGGGTTAGGTTTACTTAGGGTTAGGATTAGGGTTATGTTTAGGTTTAAGTTTAGGTTTAGGTTTATTGTTACTGTTAGGGTTAGTTTTTGTATTAGGGTTAGTGTTAGGGATAGAATTTGTGTTACGGTTAAATTTAGGGTTATGGTAGGATTATGATTTGGGTTAGGGTTAGAATTAGCGTTAGGGTTAATGTTATGGTTAGGGTTAGGATTCAGGTTAGTCTTAAGGTTAGGGTTAGTATTAGATTGAGGGTTACATTTACGGTTAGGGTTAGGTTTTGTGTTAGTGTTAGGTTTAGTATTAGTTTTAGGGTTAGTGTTAGCGTTAGGGTTACAGTTAGGGTTATCATTAGTCTTAGGGTTAGGATTAGGGTTCCTGTTAGTATTAGGGTTATGGTTAGTGTTAGGGTTAGCATTAGGTTTAGGGTTAGGCTTATTTTTAGTGTTAGTGATAGTGTTAGGGTTAGGAATAGTGTTAGGTTTAGGGATAGGTTTAGAGATAGTGTTAGGGTTATGGTTAATGTTAGGGTTAGTGGTAAGTTTAGGTTTAAGATTAGGTTTAGTGCTATGTTTCAGTTTATGTTTAGGTTTATTTTAAATTTAAGGGTTTGAGTTAGGGTTACAGTTACAGTTATGGTTTGGGTTACTGTTAGAATTAGGTTACAGTTCGGGTTAGGGTTGGGATTAGTTTTAGGGTTAGGGTTTTTGTTAGGGTTAGGGTTAGGTTTAAGTTTAGTGTTTGGGTTAGGTTTAGGGTTAGCCTTATGGTTAGTATTAGGGTTAGAGTTAATGATAGGTTTAGGATTTTTGTTAGGGTTAAAGTTAGGTTTGAGTTTAGTGTTAGGTTTAGATTTAGGTTTAGGGTTAGTGTTAGTGTTAGGGTTAGTGCTGGTTTAGGGTAGTTTTAAGTTTAGAATTGGAAATAGGGTTAGGGTTAGTGTTAGGGTTAGAATTAGGGTTAGGAATAGGGTTAGGGTTAAATTTAGCTTTTGGCTTAGTGTCACTGTTAGGTTTATGTTTAGGGTTAGGTTTAGAAATAGTGTGGGGGTTAGAGATATGTATAGGGTTAGTGTTTCAATTAGGGTTAAATTTAGGGTTAGTGTTATGTTAGGGTTAGGGTTACTGTTAGCGTTACAGTTAGTATTTGGTTTAGAATTAGTGTTAGGGTTGATTTTAGTGTTAGGGTTAGGGTTAGGGTTAGTGTGAGGTTTAGGGTTAGTGTTAGTGTTAGGAATAGTATTATGGTTAGTGTTAGGTTTAGGGATAGGTTTAAGCTTATGGTTAGTGATAGGGTTAGAGTTAGGGTTAGTGTTCATGTTCTTGTTAGAGTTAGTGTTAGGGTTAGGTAACGGTTAGGGTTAGGGTTAGTTCAGCATTAGAGTTAGGGTTAGAGTTAGGGTTAGGGTTAGTTTTTGATTAGTATTAGGGTTAGGGTTAGGTTTAGTGTTAGTGTTAGAGTTAGGATTAGGGTTAGCGTTAGGGCTAGTATTAGGGTTCATATTAGGGTTAGTATTAGGCTTTATGTAAGGGTTATGATTAGGGTTATTGTTAGGCTTAGAGTTAGTGTTACAATAGTTCAGGATTAGTTTTTGTGTAAGGTTTAGAGTTAGGTTTAAGGTTAGTGTTATGGATATGGTTAAGTTTAGTGTTAAGTTTAGGTTTAAGTTTAGGGTTAGGTTTCAGGTGAGTTTTAAGGTTTGGGTTACGGTTAGAGTAACGGTTAGGGTTGCAGTTATGGTAAGGGTTAGTGCTTGTGTTAGGGTTAGAATTAGTATTAGTGTTAAGTTAATGTTAGGGTTACGGTTAGGGTTAGAGTTCGGGTAGGGTTAATATTAAGGTTAGGTTTAGTGTTAGAAATATGGTTAGGGTTAGGGTTTTGTTAGGGTTAGGGTTAGGGTTCATGTTAGGTTTAAGTTTAGGGATAATGTTAGGTTAAAGTTAGGGTTAGGATTAGGGTTACTTTCAATTTTAGGGTTAGGGTTAGGATGAGAGTTAGGGTTAGGATTTGAGTTAAGGTAAGGGTTTTTGTTAGCTTTAGGGTTAATGTTAGTCTTAGGTAAGGGTTAGGCTTAGGTTTAGGGTTAGGGTTGTCTTTGTGATTAGGGTTAGGTTTAGTGTTAGAATTAGGGTTAATTTTAGGTTTAGGGATAGGTTTAGGGTTAGTGATAGTGTTAGTTCAGGTTTAGGGTTATTATTAGTGGTAGTGTTAGGGTTAGGATTAGGTTTAGGGTTAGTTTAAGGTTAGCATATGGTTTAAGTTTAGGGTTAGTGTTAGTGTTAGGTTTACGGTTAGGGTTATGGTTAGGTTTAGTGTTAGGTTTGGGTTTAGGTTTCATGTAAGCATTAGGGTTATGGTTAGTGTTGGTTTTAGGGTTAAGACTGGGGTTAGTGTTAGGGTTAGGTTAGGGTGAGTGTTATTGTTAAGGTTAGTGTTAAGGTTATTGTTAGTTTTATTGTTATAGCTATGTTTAGGGTTCCGGTTTGTATTATGGTTAGGGTTAGTGTTAGGTTTAGATTAAGGTTTATGGTTAGTGTTAGTGTTAGGATTAGTTTTAGGGATTGTGTTAGGTTTAGGGATAGGTTAATTTTAGTGTTAGTGTTAGGCCTAGTGTTGGGGTTAGAGTTAGTGTTACATTTATGTTTAGGTTTAGTTTTAGGTTTAGGGTTAGGGTTATTGTGAGTTTTAGGTTTAGTGTAAGGGTAAGGGTTAGGGTTATTTTTAATGGTAGGTATAGGGTTCATGTTAGTGTGAGGGTTAGGATTAGTGTTAGGGATAGGATTAGCTTTCGGGTTAGCTTTAGTGTTTGCTAGGGTTAGGGTTAGGAATAATTTTAGCATTAGGGATAGGTTTAGGGTTAGTGCTAGGGTTAGGGGTAGGTTTAATCTCATGGTTAGGGTTACAGTTAGTGTTAGAGTTAGTTTTAGAGTTAGGAGTAGGGTTATTTTTAGGGTTAGTTTTAGGGTTAGGGTTAGAGTTAATGTTTGGGTTACATTTAGGATTAGTTTTAGAGTTAGGTTTAGGGTTAGGGTTAGTTTTAATATTAGTGTTAGGTTCACGGATATGTTTTGTGTTAGGTTCAGGGTTAGGTTTAGGGTTTCTGTTGGGTTAGTGATAGGATTAGGGTTAGAGTTATGGTTAGGATTAGAGTTAGAATGAGGCTTAGGATTAGGTTCAGGGTTAGTTTTACGGATACAGGTAGGATAGGGTTAGTGTTAGTGTTACAGTTTGTGTCAGGGAAAGGGTTAAGGTTAGGGTTTTTTTTCGGTTTAGGGTTAGTGTTAGGTTTAAGGATAGGGTTAGGTTTAGTGTATGTATTAGTGTTACTGGTAGTGTTAGAGATAAAGTAAAGGATAATATTGGTGTTAGGGATATGCTTATGGTTACTTTTAGCGTTAGGTTTAGGGCTAGAATTAGTGTTATGGTAGGGTTAGTGTTTGGTTAATATTAGGGTTAGGGTTAGGGTTAGGGTTACTTTTGGGGTTAGAGTAAGGGTGAGGGTTTGGGTTAGGGTAAGGGTTAGTTTTAGAATTAGAAATAGGGTTAGAGTTATGGTTAGTGTTAGATTAGTGTTAGGGTAAGAATTATGGTTTGTGTTAGGGTAAGGTTTAGTTTTAGGTTTTCTGTAAGAGTTACGGTTAAAACATAGGTTTAGTGTTGGGGTTAGGTTTAGGGTTAGTGTTATGTTTAGGGTTATGGTTAGGTTTAGGATTAGTGTTTGGGTTAGTGTTATACATAGATTCAGGGTTAGTGTTAGGGTTAGAGTTAGCGTTTGTGTTACACTTAGGTTTATGGTTAGTAAGAAGGTTAGAGTGAGCAGTAGGGTTAGGGTTAGGTTTAGTTTTATGGTTACAGGTAGGATAGGTATAGGGTTAAAGTTAGGGTTAGTGTTACTGTGAGTGTTAGTGTTAGTGTTAGGGTTAGGGTTAGTGACAAAATTAGTGTTGGGGTTAGGGTTAGTGTTAGGGTGAGTGTTTGTGTTATGGTTAGGGTTAGGTTTAGGTAAGGGTTAGCATTAGTGTTAGGTTATGGTTAGGGTTGTGTTTTCCTATAGGGTTTGTGTTAGGTTTATGTTAGGGCTAGGGTTAGGGTAAATTAGGGTTAGGATTAGGGTTACGGTTAGAGTTAGTGTTAGGGTTAGAGTTAGGGTTAGCGTTAGGTTTAAGTTTAGTGTTAGGGTTATGGTTAGTTTTAGGGTTAGTGTTAGTGTTAGGGTTTGGAATAAGTTTAGGGTTATGGTTAGAGTTAGTGTTAGGGTTAGTTTTAGTGTTAGGGTTAGTATTAGGCATAGTCTTGTGTTTGGGAATACGTTTAGTGTTTGTCTAGGGTTAGGGTTAGATTTAGGTTTAGTGTTATGGTTATGGTTAGGGTTAGGGTTAGATTTAGTATTAGGATTAGGGCTAGGTTTAGGGTTAAGGTACAGATTATGGTTAGGATTAGTGTTAGGGTTAGGTTTAGGATTTCAGGTATGCTTAGGGTTAGGGCACGGTTAGGGTTAGGTTTAGTGTTATGGTTAGGTTTAGGGTTTTTGTTAGGGTTATTGTTAGGTTAGGATTGGGATTGTGGTTAGGATTTGCATTAGGGTTAGTGTTATTGTTAGGGTTAGGGTTAAGGTTATGATTAGAGTTGGTGTTACGGTTTGAGATAGGTTTAGTTTTAGTGTTAGGTTTGGGTGTGTTTTAGGGTTAGTGTTAGGATTAGCATTAGGTTTAGTGTTAGGGATAGCCTTAGGTTTAGTATTAGTGCTGGGGTTAGTGTTAAGGTCAGTGTTAGGGTTAGGGTTCTGGTTCTGGTTAGGGTTAGGGTTAGTGTTAGGGTTAGATTAATGGTTAAGATTAGAGGTACAGTGTTAGGTTAGGTTTAGAGGTAGAATAAGGGTTAGGGTTAGGATTAGTGTTAGTGTTAGATTTGCATTAGGGTTAGTGTTAGGGTTATTGTTAGGTTTAGGGTTGGGTTAGGGTTAGTGTTAGTGTTAGCGTTAGGGTTTGTCTTAGGGTTAGTGTTAGGTTTAGGATTATATTTATGCTTATTGTTAGTGTTAGTGTTAGGGTTATCTTTAGGTTAGGGTTAGTTTTAGGGTTGGTTTTAGTGTTAGGGTTAGGAGTAGGTTTAGCATTAGTGTTAGGGTTAGGGATATGTTTACAATTACACTTAGGGTTAGGTTAGGGTGATGGTTACTGTTATGTTTAGGGTTAGGTTTAGGAATAGTGTTAGTGTTAGGGTTAGCCTTATGATTAGGTTCATGTTTTGTGTTAGGTTTAGCATTATGGTTAGGTTTAGGTTAGTTTTAGTGATAGTGTTAGGATTAAATTTAGTGTTAGGTTTTTGGTTGTGGTTAGATTTAGGTTCAATGTTAGGGTTACTCTTATGATTAGGGTTAGTGTTTGGGTTAGGGTAAGACTTAGGGTTAGGTTAAAATTAGGGTTAGGTTTAGTGTTAGGTTTAGGTTTAGGGTTACAGTTAGGGTTAGAGTTAGTGTTAGGGTTTGGGTTAAAGTTCGTGTTAGGATTAGGATTAGTGTTAGGGTTTGTGTTAGGGTTAGGGCTATTTTTATGTTTTGGGTTACAGTTAGGATTAGGGTTAAGTTTAGGGTTAGTGTTATGGTTAGTGTTGGGGTTAGGATTAGGGTTAGGGTGAGGGTTAAAGTTTGTATTAGGATTAAGTTTATGGTTAGTGTTAGTTTTAGGATTACCTGAAGGATTAGAGTTAGTGTTAGGATTACTGTTAGTGTTAGGGTTTGCATTAGGGTTAGTGTTATAGTTAGGGTTAGTGTTAGGTTTACTGCTATAGTTAGAATGAGGGTTAGTGTTAGTGTAAGGATTAGTGTTAGGTTTATGGTTAGTGTTAGGTTTAGAATTAGTGTTAGGTTTTGGGTTAGTATTAGGGTTAGGGTTAGAGTTAGTTTTATGGTTAGGGTTAATGTTCGTCGTAGTATTAGGGTTAGAGTTAGAGTTAGGATTAATGTTATGGTTAAGGTTAGGAATAGGGTTACGTTTAGGGTTAGGTTTAGGGTTAGGCGTAATGTTAGATTTAGGAATATGTTTAGGGTTAGTTTGAGGGTTTGTGTTAGGTTTAGGGTTAGTGTTATGGTTACTGTTAGGGTTAGAGTTAGTGTTAGGGTTAGGTTTAGGGTTTGAGTTAGGGTTTGGTTTGGGTTAGGGTTTGGACTAGGGTTAGGGTTAGGGTTAGGGTTAGGATTTTTTTAGGGTTAGGGTAAGGATTTATGTTAAGGTTAAGTTTAGGGTTAGTGTTAGCTTTACAGAGAGGATTAAGGTTATATTTAGGGTTTTGGTTAGGGTTAGGTTTAGTTTTAGTGTTAGTGTTAGGATTAGTGTTAGGGTTAGGGTTAGGGTTAGTGTTAGGTTAGGTTTCCGGGTAGGAATAGTGTTAGGGTTATGGTAGCAGCCGCCACACCGACTCATGCACCCTCTGGTAATGAAAATATTCAGCAATAGCCTTTTGTTGCAACTTTTTTTTTTCCTGATAATCCTTCCTTCTCTGAACTTTCTTCTTTCTGACGAGAGTTCCTGGGCTTCCATCAACACGTTCCCTAACTATTCTTGGTTCCACTGGGGTGCCTCCTTACCTTAGTAATTTATTTCTCACCCCTTCCATATTTTCAGCACAAAAACAATACAAAACAATGAGACAAAACAAGACAAAAACATACTGTATCAATCTTCTCCATTTTCTCAAAATGGCCATTTTCCCTCTCGCCCTATCTGTCTAGGGATGAGCAGATTTGCTCCCGTCCTATCTATGGACAGGCAGCTTTTTTTTTTTTTCATCACTTACCCCTGAGTGTCCCGGGGCTCCCCGTAATGGGCCACCATCTGTCGCAGGCCGGCTGCAGCAAAATAACTGGGGGGGGGGGGGTGACAAACAACTTGTGTAGATTGATACAGCAGGAGTGGGAGCAGTTTATTGTAGGACAGGAAGGGTATATATACATTCCACACAGCTTATCTTAATTAACATAAACTAGATACAGCCAGTCAACTAATAAGAAATCTCCACCCTTAATGGCTCCCTGGCTCAACCTCACAAACCACTCCCCCTGGCAAAATTCCAGGCACCATCCTGACATTTTTACAGACTCTAACAAGGTTTAGCGTTATATTTAGGGTTAGGGTTAAGGATAGGTTTAGTGTTAGGGTTAGCATTAGTTTTAGGTTTAGGGTTAAAGTTAGGGTTAGCATTAGGCTTAGGGTTAGGTTTTAAGTTAGGTTTTAGGTTTAGTGTTACAGTTAGGGTTAGTGTTAGTGTCAGGGTTATGGTTAGGTTTAAAATTAGCAATAGGTTTAGTGTTAGGTTTAGGGTTATTGTTAGGGTTAGAGTTATGACTAGAGTTAGTTTTAGGGTTAGGGTTAAGGTTACTGTAACTGTTAGAGTTAGTGTTAGGGTTATGGTTATATTTTGAGTTAGGGTTAGTGTTAGTGTTAGGGTTAGGTTAGGTTAAGTTTAGGGTTAGAGTAAGGGTTTGTGTTAGAGTTAGATTTAGGGTTAGCTTTAGGTTGTTACAGTTGATCTTAGTTATAGGGTTAAGGTAAGTTTTAGATTTAGGGTTAGAATTAGGGTTAAATAAGGCTTAGGGTTAGTGTTAGTGTTAAAGTTAGGTTTAGGGTTACTGTTAGGGTTAGGGTTAGGATTATTGTTAGGATCTTCTGGTTAGGGTTAATGTCAGGGTTAGTGTCAGATTTAGGGATATGGTAAGTGTCAGTGTTAGAGTTAGAGTTAGGGATAATATTAGGTTTTGGGATACTTTTAAGGTTAGTGTTAGAATTATGATTAGGGTTAGGGTTGGTTTTAATGTTAGGTTTATGGTTAGGGTTAGTGTTACTGTTAGGAATAGATTTATGGTTAGAACAGTGTTAAAGTTAGTGTTAGGGATAGGGTTAGTGTAAGGGTTAGGCTTAGGGTTTGAATTCTGGTTAGAGTCAGGGATATGGTTAGGGTTTGCATTAGGGTTAGGATTAGGGTTAGTGTTAGATTTAGTGTTAGGTTTAGGGTTCGGGTTAGGTTTAAGGTTACAGTTAGATTTATGATAGTGTTAGGGTTAGGGTTAGTGTTAGGGTTAGGTTTAGGTTTAGTTCTAGGTTTAGGGTTAGTGTTAGAGTTATTGTTAGTTAGAGTTAGAATTTGTGTTAGGGTGAGGGTTATGGTTAGGTTTAGTGTTAGGGTAAGTGTTAGGGTTCGGGTTAATGTTAGGCTAAGGTTTAGATTTAGGGTAATGGTGATGGTTAGTGTTAGGTGTAGTTCTAGGATTAGGGTTAGTTTTTAGGTTAGAGTTAGTGATTAGGGTTAGGGTTTGCATTAGGCTTAGATTTAGAATAAGGGATAGGGTTAGAGTTAGTGTTAGGGATAGGAATAGGGTTAGAAGTAAGTTTAGTTTTAGTGTTATGTTTAGGGTTAGGTTCAGGTTAGGTTTAGGGTTAGGTTAGGGTTAGTGTTATAATTAGTGTTATGTTTGCGTTGGGTTTACTGTTAGTGTTATGTTTAGGATTAGGTTTAGGGTTTCTGTTAGTGATAAGGTTAGGGTTAGGGTTTGTGTTAGGGTTAGGTTTAGGGTTAGGATTACTCTTATGGTTAGTATTAGGGTTAGAGTTAGGTTTAGGTTTAGGGTTGTGTTAGTTTAAGGGTTAGAGTTAGGGTTGGTGTCAGATTTAGGGTTAGGTTTAGAGTGAGGGTTAGGGTTAGAGTTAAAGTTAGTATTAGTGTTAGGGTTAGGGTTAGTGTAAGTGCTAGGTATAGGGTTTGGATTAGGGTTAGGGTTAGGGTTAGGGTTAGGGTTAGAGTTAGTGTTAGGTTTAGGGTTAGGGTTAGGGTTAGGATAATGTTAGGTTAAAGTTTATGTTTAGTGTTAGGTTTATGGTTAGGTTATTGATAGGGTTAGGATAAGCTTAAGGTTCATTTTAGGGTTATGGTTAGGGTTTGAGTTATGATTATTGTTAGGGTAAGAATTAGGGTAAGTGTTAGGGTTACGTTTAGGGATAGTTTACGTGTTAGGGTTAGGGTTAAATTTAGAGTGTTAGGTTTAAGATTGTTGTTAGAGTTATTGTAAGGATTAGGGTTAGGATTAGGTTTAGGGTGAGGGTAAGGGTTAGAATTATGGTTAGAGTTACAGTTGGTATTAGTTTAGAGTTACGGTTAGGATTATGGTTAGCTACTGCAAAAGGGAATAAAGCATAGGGAGTGCATTGACAACTAATTGAGTGTATCAAGTTTCAAGCAGCTAGCACAAACCGGGTTTGATTTGGAGTTCCAAATGGGGTATATCTATAGTGGAAAACGAAGTGAAACCTAAAAATTCAAAGTATTCCCTCAAATGAATGCTTTAACCTAGAAGAACAAAGTTTGGGGAGACACGTGCAATTGGTGTCCCAATGATTTCTGCAACATAACCACAGATTGGGTGAAAAAATATTTGCTGGAAGTGCAGGAAACTAGGTGTTCTGGGGAATCTTGGCAAACACTTTCAAATGAGTGATTTTTCCTTGTCTCTGTTTAAGGCTACTGCAATAGGAAACAAAGCATAGAGAGTGCTCTGAGAACTAATTCAGTGTGTCAAGGTTTAAGCAGTTAGCACAAACCTTGTTTGATTCAGAGTTCCAACTGCATCTATCTCTATATAAGAAAATGAAGTGAAACCTAAAATTTCAAACGTTCCTGCAAAGAAACCATCAACCTAGAAGATTGAAATTTGGGGGCCCAAGTGCAACTGCAGTACCGATCTTTACAGCCAAGTATCATCAAGATCGAGTGAAAAAGTATTTGCTGGGATTTCAGTAAACTCGCAGTTCTGTGGAAGCTTGGCAAATGCTTTCAAATGAAAGTGATTTTTCCTTGCCTCTGCTTAAGTGTACTGTAAAAGGAAAAGAAGCACAAAGAGGGCACTGAGAACTAATTGAGCATGTCAAGGATCAAGCAGCTAGCACAAACTCTGTTTGATTTAGATTTCCAACTCGGAGTATACCTCTTGGGGAAAACAAAGTGAAACCTAAAAATTCAAAGAGTTCCTGCAAAAGAACACTTTAACGTTGAAGTACGAAATTTAGGGAGCCAAGTGTGGTTGGAGTAAAGATGATTCCTGGAACGTATCAACAAGATCGAGTGAAAAAAAAAATTGCTGGAATGTCAGTAAACTCGGAGTTCTGTGGAAGCTTGGCAAACACTTTCAAAGCAAAGTGATTTTTACGTTGCCTCTGCTTAAGGATACTGCAAGAGAGAACAAAGTATACAGAGTGCACAGACAACTAATTGAGGGTGTCAAGTTTCAAGCAGCTAGCACAAACCCTGTTTGATTTAGGGTTCCAAATGGGAGTATACCTATTGGGGAAAACGAAGTGAAACCTAAAAATTCAAAGTGCTCCTGCAAATGAATGCTTTAACCTAGAAGAACTAAATTTGTGGGGCCAAGTGGGACTGGAGTACCGATCTTTACCACCAAGTGTCATCAAGATCAGGTGAAAAAAATGCTTGCTGGGATTTCAGGAAACTTGGAGTTCTGTAGAAGCTTGGCAAATGCTTTCAAATGAAAGTGATTTTTCCTTGCCTCTGTTTAAGGCTACTGCAAGAGGGAACAAAACTTAGAAAGTGCACTGAGAACTAATTCAGTGTGTCATTTCAAGCAGCTAGGAAAAACCGTGTTTGATTTACAGTTCCAACAGCATCTATCCCTACAAGGGTAAACGAAGTGAAACCTAAAATTTCAAAGTGGTTCTGCAAATGAATGCTTCAACCTAGAAGATCGAAATTTTGGGGCCTAAGTGAGACTGGATTACCAATCATTATGGCCAAGTATCAAAAACATCGGGTGAAAAAAATATTTGCTATGATTTCAGTACACTCGGAGGTATGTGGAAGCTTGGAAAATGCTTCCAAATGAAAGTGATTTTTCCTTGCCTCTGCTTAAGGCTACTGAAAGAGGGAAAAAAGTTTAGATAACTAATTCAGTGTGTCACATTTCAAGCAGCTAGCACAATCCATGTTTGATTTAGAGTTCCAAATGCCTCTATCGCTATAGGGGAAAACAAAAATAAACCTAAAATTTCAAAGTGTTCCTACAAAGAAACGATCAACCTAGAAGATCGAAATTTGGGGGCCCTATTGGGACTGGAGTATCGATTTTTACCACCAAGCATCATCAATATCAGGTGAAAAAATGTTTGCTGGGAGTTCAGTAAACTCAGAGTTCGGTGGAAGCTTGACAAACACATTCAAATGGAATTGATTTTTCCTTGCCTCTGCTTAGGGCTACTTCAAGAGGAAACAAAGCATAGAGAGCACTCTGAGAACTAATTCAGTGTTTCAAATTTCAAGCAGCTTGCACAAACCATGTTTTACTTAGAGTACCAAATGAGAGTATATCCATAGGGTAAAACGAAGTGAAACCTAAAAATTCAAAGTGTTCCTACAAACGAATGCTTCAACTAAGAAGTACGAAATTTGGGGAGCCCAGTGTGGCTGGAGAACAGATGATTCATGGAATGTATCAACCAGATCAGATGAAAAAATATTTGCTGGGATTTCAGTAAACTCACAGTTCTGTGGAATCTTGGCAAAACTTTCAAATGAAAGTGATTTTCCCTTGCCTCTGCTTAAGACTACTGCAAGAGGGAACAAAGCTTAGAGAGGGCACTGAAAACTAATTGAGTGTGTCAAATTTCAAGCAAATAGCACAAACCCTGTGTAATTTAGAGTTCCAACTGAAAGTATACCTATTGGGGAAAACGTAGTGAAACTTAAAAATTCAAAGTGTTCCCGAAAACAAACGCTTCAACCTAGAAGAACTAAATTTGAGGGGCCAAGTTGGAATAGAGTACCAGTCATTACTGCCAAGTATCATCAATATCGGGTGAAAAAAATATTAGCTGTGATTTCAGTAAACTCAGCGTTCTGTGGAAGCTTGACAAACAATTTCAAATGAAAATGATTTTTCCTTGCCTCTGCTTAAGGTTACTGCAACAGGGAACAAAGTATAGAGAGTGCAGAGAAATAATTGAGTGTGTCTAGTTTCAAGCAGCTAGCACAAACCATGTTTGATTTAGAGTTCCAACTGCATCTATCCCTATAGAGGAAAACAAAGTGAAACCTAAAATTTCAAAGTGTTCCTGCAAAGGAACACTTCAACCTAGAAGATGGAAATTTGGGGTCCAAGTGCAACTGGATTACCAATCATTATGTCCAAGTATCAAAAAGATGGGGTGAAAAAATTGTTTGCTGGGATTTCAGTAAACTCATATTTCTGTGGAAGATTGGCAAATGCTTTCAAATGAAAGTGATTATTCCTTGCCTCTTCTTAAGGGTACTTCAAGAGGGGAAAAAAAAACAAAACATAGAGACTGCAATGAGAACTAACTGAGTGTGTCAAGTTTCAAGCAGCTAGCACAAACCCTGTTTGATTTAGAGTTCCAACTGCATCTATCACTATAGGGGAAAAAGATGTGAAACCGAAAAATTCAATCTGTTCCTGCAAAAGACCCCTTCAACCTAGAAGAACTAAACTTGGTTGGCCAAGTGGGACGGGAGTACCGATCTTTACTGCCAGGTATTATCAAGATCGGGTGAAAAAATGTATGCAGGGATGCAGGAAACTCGATGTTCTGGGGAAGCTTTGAAAACCCTTTCAAATGAAACTGATTTTTCCTAGCCTCGGCTTGCGGAAAAGTCAAGAGAGAACAAAGCATAAAGAGTGTTCTGAGAATGAATTCAGTGTGTCAAATTTCAAGCAGCTAGCACAAATTGTGTTTGATTTAGAGTTCCAACTACACTGATCACTAGGAGAAAACAGAGTGAAACCTAAAATTTAAAGGTGTACCTGCAAACGAACGCATCAACATAGAAGAACAAATTTGGGGGGTCCATGTGCGAAGAAAGTACTGATTATTATGGACAAGTATCATCAAGATTGGGAGAAAAAATATTGGCTGGGATTTCAGAAAACTCAGAGTTCTGTGGAATCTAAACAAACTATTTCAAATGAATTTTTTTCCCAGCCTTTCCTTCCTTCTACTTCAAGAGGGAAAAAATATAGAGAGCCTATTGAGAAGTAAATCATTGTGTCAATTTTCAAGCAGCTAGCACAAACCCTGTTTGATTTAGAGTTCCAACTCTTTATTTCCCTAAAGGGGAAAATGAAGTGAAACCTAAAAATTCAAACTGTTTCTGCAAACGAACGTTTCAAACCAGAAGAACGAAATTTGGGGGGCCAAGTGGGATTGGTGTACTGATCATTACCTCTAAGTATCATTAAGATTGAGTGAAAAAATATTTGCTGATATTTCAGGAAACTCATAGTTTTGTGGAAGCTTGGCAAATGCTTCAAATGAAAGTGTTTTTACCCAGTCTCTGCATACAGTTTCTTCTAGAGGGAACAAACCGTAGAGAGAGCACTCAGAAATAATTCAGTGTGTCAAGTTTCAAGCAGCTAGCACAAACCCTGTTTGATTTAGAGTGCCAACTGCATCTATCACTATAAGAGAAAACAGAGTGAAACCTAAAAATTCAAATTGATACTGCAAACGAACGCTTCAACCTAAAAAAACGATATTTGGGGGGTCAAGTGGGATTCGTGTACTGATCATTACCACCAAATATCATCAAGATTGGGTGACAAAATATTTGCTGGGATTTTAGAAAACTCGGACACTGAATTAGTTCTCAGTGTGCTCTCTATATTTTGTTCTCTCTTGAAGTACCCCGAAGGAAAGGCAGGGAATAAACAATTTAATTTGATAGTGTTTGCCAAGATACGACAGGACTCCGAGTTTTCTAAAATCCCAGCAAATATTTTTTTCACTCAATGTTGTTGATACTTGGCCGTAATGATCAATACTTACTTTGCACATAAGCTTCCAAAATTCGTTCTTCTAGGTTGAAGCATTCGTTTGCAGGAGCACTTTGAAATTTGAGGTTGCACTCTGTTTTCTCCTATAGTGATCGATGCAGTTGAAACTTTAAAACATGGTTTCTGGTAGCCGCTTGAAATTTGACACCCTAAATTAGTTCTCAGTGCTATCTGTATGGATTGTTCCCTCTTGAAGAAGCCCTAAGCATAGACTTGGGAAAAACATTTTCATTTGAAGCATTTGCCAATCTTCCACAAAACTACGAGTTTCCTGAAATCCCAGCAAATATTTTTTTTCACCCAATCTTGATGATACTTGGCGGTAATGATCAGTACACCAATCCCACTTGCCCCCACCCCAAATTTCTTTTTCTAGGTTGAAACGTTCGTTTGCAGAAACAGTTTGAATTTATATGTTTCACTCCATTTTCCCTTTAGGGAGAAAAGCAGTTGGAACTCTAACTCAAAAAGGTTTTTTGCTAGCTACATGAAACTTGACACCCTGAAATAGTTCTTGGTGTGCTCTATAAGTGTTCTTCCCTCTCTCTTGAAGTAGAACGAAGGAAAGGCAGGGAATAAAGAATTTCATTTGAAAGCATTCACCAAGTTTCCACAAAACTCCGAGATTCCTGAAAACCCAGCAAATATTTTTTCACTCAATCTTGATGATTCTTAGCGGTAATGATCCAATCCCAATTGGAGGCCCAAATTTTCTTCTCTAGGTTCAAGCGTTCGTTTGCAGGAACACTTTGAAATTTTGGGTTTCATGTCATTTTCACGTATACTGATAGATGCAGTTATAACTCTAAATCAAACACGGTTTGTGCTTGATGGTTGAACTTGACACTCTGAATTAGTTCTGAGTGCTCTCTCTATGCTTTGTTTCTCGTAAAATAGCTCGAAGAAGAGCCTGAGGGAAAACACTTTCATTTGAAAGCGATTGCCAAGCTTCTACAAAACTACGAGTTTCCTGAAATCTCAGAAATATTTTTTCACCCAATCATGATGATACTTGGTGGTAATGATCAGTATACCAATGCCACTGCCACCCCCCCAAATTCGTTCTTCTAGGTTGAAGCATTCGTTTGCAGTAACACTTTAAATTTTTAAATTTCACTCTGTTTTCTCCTATACTCATAGATGTCGTTGGAATTCTAAATCAAACCCAGTTTGTGCTAGCTGCTTGAAGCTTGACACACTGAATTATGTCTCAGCGTACTGTCAATGTTCCATTCCCTCTTGAAGTAGAACGAATTAAAGGCTGGGAATGAACAATTTCATTTGAAAGCATTGTCCAAGATTTCACAGAACTCCGAGTTTCCTGAATACCAGCAAATATTTTTTCACCCAATCTTGATAATACTTGTCCGTTTTGATCAGTACCCCAATCCCAATTGACCGCCCAAATTTCTTCCTTCTAGGTTGAAGTGTTCATTTGTAGTAACAGTTTTAATTTTTAGGTTTCACTGTGTTTTCTCTTCTAGTGATAGATGCCCTTGGAACTCTAAATCAAACATGGTTTCTGCCAGTTGCTTGAAACTTGACACACTACAGGAGGTCTCATGGCTATATCATGATTTGTTCCTTCTTGAAATAGCCCTAAGCAGAGACTGGGAAAAACACTTCAATTTGAAAGTGTTTGCCAAGCTTTCACAATACTACGAGTTTCCTGAAATCTCAGCAAATATTTTTTTTCACCCAGTCTTGATGATCCTTGGCATTAATTATCAGTACACCCATCCCACTTGCCCCCCCCCCCAATTTCATTCTTCTAGGTTGACGCTTTCTTTTGCAATAACAGTTTGAATTTTATGTTGCACTTTGTTTTCCCCTTTAGGGAGAGAAGCAGTTGGAAGTCTACATCAAACACAGTTTGTGCCAGCTGCTTGAAGCTTGACACACTGAATTAGGTTTCAGTGTGCTCTCAAAGTTCGGTTCCCTCTTGAAGTAGAACGAAGGAAAGGCAGGGAATGAACAATTTCATTTGAAAGCTTTGGCCATGATTCCACAGAACTCCGAGTTTCCTGAAATATCAACAAATATTTTTTCACCCAATATTGATGATACTTGGCGGTATTGATCAGTACACCAATCCCCCTTGGACCCACAAATTTCTTTCTTCTAAGTTGAAGCTTTCGTTTGCAGTTACTGTTTGAATTTTTCGGTTTCACTCTGTTTTCTCCTCTAGTGATAGAGGGCATTGAAACTCTAAATCAAACACGGTTTGAGCTAGCTGCTTGAAACTTGACACACTAAAATAGTTCTCAGTGTTACCTGCAAGATGTATTCCCTCGTGAAGAAGCCCTAAACAGAGAATGGGGAAAAACACTTTCATTTGTAACGTTTGCAAAGCTTCCACAAAACTACAAGCTTCCTGAAATGTCAGCAAATATTTTTTCAACCAATACTGGTGATACTTGGTGGTAAGGATCAGTACACCAATCCAAATGGTCTCCAACAAATTCCTTCTTCTAGGTTGAAGCGTTCATTTGCAGTAACAGTTTGAATTTTTAAGTTTCACTCTGTTTTGTCCTATACTCATAGATACCGTTGGAACTCTAAATCAAACACGGTTTGTGCTAGCTGCTTGAAGCTTGACACACAGAATTAGGTCTCAGTTTGCTCTCAATGTTCTGTTCCCTCTTGAATTAGAACAAAGGAAAGGCAGGGAAT
Source organism: Marmota flaviventris (assembly GCF_047511675.1). Taxonomy (NCBI): domain Eukaryota; kingdom Metazoa; phylum Chordata; class Mammalia; order Rodentia; family Sciuridae; genus Marmota; species Marmota flaviventris. Next base: position 12,095,771 of record NC_092510.1, on the reverse strand, counting down.
GAACAATTTCATTTGAAAGCGTTGGCAAAGATTCCACAGAACTCCTAGTTTCCTGAAATCTCAGCAAATATTTTTTTCAGATTATATTATCTGAAAATACTTGGTGGTAGTGATCAGTATACCAATAAGCCTAACTGTAACAATAACCCTAAATCTAAAACAAATCCTAAATCTACCCCTAAACCTAACACTAACTTTAACTCTAAATCTATTCATAATCCTAACACTAATCCTAACCATAATTCTAACCCTAAATATAAACCTAATCTATCTGTAATCCTGAAACTAACCTTAAATCTAACCCTTACACAAACCCTAACCCTAACCATAACTGCAACCCTAACCCTAAGTAACCCTAACCCTAAAACTAACCCTAACACTAACCCTAAACCTAACCCTAAACCTAATACTAACCCTGACACTAACCCTAACACTCAACCTAATAGTAACCATAACCCTAACCCTAACCATAACCCTTACCCTAACACAAACCCTAAACCTAAACTTAACTGTAACCCTAACACTAAACCTTACCCTAAAACTAACCTTAAACCTAAACCTTTCCCTAACCCAAACACTAAACCTAACCTTAACCATAACATGGCACTAACCCTAATATTAATGCTAACCATTCCATTAAGCCTGACCCCAATCCAAACTTTAATCCTAACCCTAACACTAACACAAAAACTAATCTTAACCTTAACACTAACACTAATCCTAACCCTAAACCTAACCCTAACACTAATACTAATATTTAACACCAACCATAACACAAACCAAAACCCAAACATAATCCTGACCCTAATCTAACCCTAACCCTCACACTTACCTAGCTCTAACCCTATCACAAACACTAATCCAAACCTTAAACTTAACACTAACCCTAATCCTAACCATAACCCTAGCAGTAACTCTAATGCTAACACAAACCCTAACTATAAACCTAAAAAAAACCCTAACGTAACCCTCACTCTAACCCTAACCCTAAACCAAACACTAACACTCACCTTAACCCTAATACTAAACCTAAACTTAACTATAAGCCTAACCCTAAAACTAAAAGTAACCCTAATCAAAACCCTAACCCTAACCCGAAACCTAACACTAAACTGAACCCTAAAACTTACCCTAACCCTAAACCTTACTCTAACCCAAACACTAAACCTAATCCTAACCATAACAATGCCACTAACCCTAATATTAACCCTAACCATTCCACTAAGCCTGACCCTAACCAAAATTTAAGCCTAACCCTAACACTAACCTTAAAACTAATCTTAACCTTAACACTATCACTAATCCTAACTCTAACCCTAAAACTAACATTATCTCTAACTCCAACCCTAACACAAACCCTAACCCAAACATAATCCTGACTCTAAACTAACCCTAACCCTCACCCTTAACTAACCCTAACCCTAACACAAACACTAACCCAAACCCTAAACATAACAGTAACCCTAACCCTTACAAAAACACTCACTTTAACTGTAACCCTAACCCTAACCCTCACACTTAACCTAACCCTAAAGCTAACCCTAACACAAAGCTTAACTCTAAACCTAAACCTAACCCTAACATTAACTCTAATGCTAACACTAACGCTAACCATAAAACTAAAAATAACCCAAACCTAACCCTGACCGTCAACCTAACCCTAAACCTAACACTAACCCTAACTTTAACCCTAAAACTGAACCTAAACCTAAGTATAAACCTAACCCTAAAAGTAAAAGTAACCCTAATCCTAACCATAACCCTAACCTTAATCCTAAATCTAATCTTAACCCTAACACTAACCTAACCCTACCATGAACCTTAACCCTAACACGAACCCTAACCTAACCCTAATCCTAACACTAACCCTAAAATAATCCTATCCCTATCCCTAACCCAAAATGCTAACACTAACCATAATCATAACCCTTACCATAAAACTAACCGTAAACTTAACACAAACCTTAACCATAATCCTAAACATACCCTAAACCTATCCCAAAAACTAACACTATCACTAGACCTAATCCAAACACTAACCCTAAACCTAACCCTAACATTAACACTAATCCTAACACTAAACCTCACCTTAATCCTAAAACTATCCCTAACACTAAACCTAAACCTATCACTTATTCTAACCCTAACCCTAACCCTCACCCTAACTCTAAACCTCAACCTAAACCTAAACCTAACACTAACCCTAACCTAAAACTAACACTAAACCTAACCCTAACACTAACCCTAATGTAACACTAAACTTAACCCTATCCCTAATCCTAATTCTAACTTTAACCATAATCATAACCGTAACCACAACCCTAACTGTAACCTTAACAGAAACCCTAGCCTTAACCCTAACCCTAAACATATCCCTAACATTAACACTAACCCTAACACTAAAACTAATGCAAATTGTAACCATAATCCTAATCCAAACCCTAACACTGTCCCCTAACCCAAACCCTAACACTAACCATAACCCTAAACCTAACCCTAACACTAAACCTAACCCTAGCACTAACTCTAACCCTAACCCTAACACTAATCCTAACCCTAACACTAACCCTAACCCTAACCCAACCCTAACCCTAACCCTAACCCTAACACAAACCCCAAACCTAATTTTACCCTAACACAAATTCTAAACCTAAACCTAAACCTAATTCTAAACCATAACTTAAACTGAACCCTAAACCTAATCCTAACATTAACTTTAACCCCAACACTAAAACTTACCTCATCACTAACCCTAACCGTAACATAAACCCTAACTCAAACCATAACCCTAACCTTAACCTACCCTAACACTAACTCTAACCTAACACTAACCCTAAACCTAACCCTAACCCTATCACTGACCCTAACCTTTATCCTAACACTAACATTAACCTTAACCCTAAACCTACCACAAACCCTAAACTTAACACTTATCCTACCCATAACACTAACCGTAACCCTAACCCCAACCCTAACTCTATCACTAACAGTAACCCTAAATATAAACCTAATCTATCTGTAATCCTGAAACTAACCTTAAATCTAACCCTAACCCTAATCCTAACACTAACCCTAACCCTAACACTAACACTAACCTAAACCTATCCCAAAACCTAACACTAACCCTAACCCTAGACCTAATCCAAACACTAACCCTAACCTTAACCCTAACCCTAACACTAAACCTAAACATATCACTAATTCTAACCCTAAATCTTTTTTTTTTATTGGTTGTTCAAAACATTACAAAGCTCATGACATATCATCTTTCATACATTTGACTCAAGTGCATTATGAACTCCCATTTTTACCCCAAATACAAATTGCAGAATCACATCGGTTACACATTCACATTTTTACATAATGCCATATTAGTGACTGTTGTATTCTGCTACCTTTCCTATCCCCTACTTTCCCCCCTCCCCTCCCCTCCAATCTTCCCTCTCTACCTCATCTGCTGTTGTTCAATTCTCTCCTTTGTCCCCTCCTTTCCCCTCTCAAACTCTTATATGTAATTTTGTGTAACATTGAGGGTCTCCTACCATTTCCATATGATTTCCCTTCTCTCTCCCTTTCCCTCCGCCCACTCATCTCTGTTTAATGTTATTCTTTTCCTCATGCTCTTTCTCCCTGTTCTGTTCTTAGTTGCTCTCTTTATATCAAAGAAGACATTTTGCATTTGTTTTTTAGGGATTGGCTAGCTTCACTTAGCATAATCTGCTCTAATGCCATCCATTTCCCTGCAAATTCCATGATTTTGTCATTTTTTATTGCTGTGTAATACTCTATTGTGTATAAATGCCACATTTTTTTTATCCATTCATCTATTGAAGGGCATTTAGGTTGGTTCCACAGTCTAGCTATTGTGAATTGTGCCGCTATGATAATTGATGTGGAAGTATCCCTATAGAATGCTCTTTTAAGATCCTCAGGGAATAGTCTGAGAAGGGTGATAGCTGGGTCAAATGGTGGTTCCATTCCCAGCTTTCCCAGGAATCTCCATACTGCTTTCCAAATTGGCCTCACAAATTTGCAGTCCCACCAGCAATGTACAAGTGTACACTTTTCCCCACATCCTCGCCAGCACTTATTGTTGTTTGACTTCATAATGGCTGCCAATCTTACTGGAGTGAGATGGTTTCTTAGGGTGGTTTTGATTTGCATTTCTCTGACTGCTAGAGATGGTGAGCATTTTTTCATGTACTTGTTGATTGACTGTATGTCCTCCTCTGAGAAGTGTCTGTTCAGGTCCTTGGCCCATTTGTTGATTGGATTATTTATTATCTTATTGTTTAATTTTTTGAGTTCTTTGTATTTTCTGGATATTAGGGCTCTATCTTAAGTGTGAGGGGTAACAATTTGTTCCCAGGATGTAGGCTCCCTATTTACCTCTCTTATTGTTTCTCTTACTGAGAAAAAACTTTTTAGCTTAAGTAAGTCCCATTTGTTTATTCTTGTTATTAACTCTTGGGCTAGGAGCATCCTATTAAGGAATTTGGAGCCCGACCCCACAATATGTAGATCGGAACCAACTGTTTCTTCCTCAGGCTCAGAGCCCCTGAGTTGATAACAAGCTCTTTGATCCATTTTGAGTTAACTTTTGTGCATGGCGAGAGAAAGGGGTTCAGCTTCATTTTGTTGCATATGGATTTCCAGTTTTCCCAGCACCATTTTTTGAAGATACTCTCCTTCCTCCATTGCATGCTTTTAGCCCCTTTATCAAATATAAGAAATTTGTAATTTTGTGGACTGGTCTCTGTGTCCTCTATTCTGTACCATTTGTCCACCTGCCTGTTTTGGTACCAGTTCCATGCTGTTTTTGTTACTATTGTTCTGTAGTACAGTTTGAAATCTGGTATCGCTATACCTCCAGATTCACACTTCCTGCTTAGAATTGCTTTTGCTATTCTGTGTCTTTTGTTTTTCCATATGAATTTCATGATTGCTTTATCTATTTCTACAAGAAATGCTGTTGGGATTTTGATTGGCATCACATTAAACCTGTAGAGAACTTTTGGTAATATTGCCATTTTGATGATGTTAGTTCTGCCTATCCATGAACAGGGTACATTTTTCCATCTTCTAAGATCTTCTTCTATCTCTCTCTTTAGGGTTCTGTAGTATTCATTGTATAAATTGTTCACTTCTTTTGTTAGGTTGATTCCCAAGTATCTTATTTTCTTTGAGGATATTGTGAATGGAGTGGTTTTCCTCATTTACATTTCAGAAGTTTTGTTGCTGATATACAGGAATGCCTTTGATTTATGCATGTTGATTTTATATCCTGCCACTTTGCTGAATTCATTTATTAACTCTAGCAGTTTCTTTGTAGACCCTTTTGGGTCTGTTAGATATATTATCATATCATCCGCAAATAGTGATAATTTAAGTTCTTCTTTTCCTATTTTTATGCCTTTAATTTCTTTTGTCTGTCTAATTGCTCTGGCTAGTATTTCAAGAACTAAATTGGTCTATTATGGTTTTGAATGTTTCGGGTCCTGTAGGCTTGCAGGATTTGGCAATCCATTCCATCTTTCATCTCTGGGAAGTTTTCTAGGATTATTTCATTTAATAGGTTGTCCAATCCTTTGGTTTGAACCTCTATCCCTTCTTTTATTCCATTGACTCTCAAGTTTTTTTTTTTTTTTTTTTTTTTTTTTTTTTTTATGACATCCCATATCTCTTGGATAGATTGCTTGTGAGATTTAAGCATCCTTTCTGTGTTGACTATATTCTTTTCAAGTTGATAAACTTTGTCTTCATTATCTGATGTTCTGACTTCTACTTGATCTAGTCTATTTGTAATATTCTCCTTTGTGTTTTTAATTTGGTTTATGGTTTCCTGCATTTCTAGGATTACTGTTTGATTTTTTTTTTTTAAATCTCTATCTCCTGTTAAAGCTCATTCTTTGGCATTTGAATTTGTTTGTTTAATTCATTTTCAAAATATACTTTCATTGCTTGGACTTTGTGTCTCATTTCTTCTCTAATATTCCGTTCCATCTGAGTTAGGTATGCCTTGAGTTCTTTCCCTGTCCATGTTTCTGAGGCTTCTAGATCCTCCTGTAGATTTAATTTGTCCTGCATTGTTTGTAATCTTTTGTCCCTTGTTTTTTCATGTTGTTCATGTTACTTTCCAGCTCCGTTTGACTGCTGTGTTTCTGTTCTCTCCTATAAATTTGTTTTTGTTTTGTATATCTCTGTTGTCTCTCCTTTGTGGTGGTAGACTATGCCTAGAAATGTTGGGCTTTATTGTACTTTAAAGCTGATTCATTCAATTCATAAAAGGCTTCCAGATTCTGTATGCATATAGTGATTTGTTGTTTGTTCTTAGGACTTTATGTTTAGGTTAGGTGCTATGATGGTATGAGGGTTAGTATGTCTTGGCTACTTTAGAAGACTGATCTACTGAAGGTGATTGGATCAGGGTGTTGGTAGTAGCTAGGTATTTCGGTGCCCTATAGACAGCCTCGAAACATTCACCTATTTGCATTTAGACAATTACATGTAATGGAAGACGTAATGCTTGGGATGAATGTTGGGGGGTAGGGGAAGGAAGGTGCTCTTAAAAAGAAAGAAGGAGAGAGATTAGAGGAGAATGGAAAGAACAATAAAACTTGAAACAGGAAAGAAAGAAAGAAGGAAAAGGGGAGAAAAGAACAAAGAGAGAAAAAAAATTGAAGTCTTAGAGATCCATTTTCTTCTCTTCCAGTAGGCGGAGCTGTGCCCTCCACGCCGAGCTTCTACCCTGTACGTGCTGATAGCAATCCCTGTAAGGTGGCTCCTGAGAATCTCTCAGTCCTGTTAGTCCAGAGCCGTTTCATTTCTCTGTCCCCTCCCCCCTTCCTCCTGACAGCCAGCCAGCCAGGTCCTGTTCACCAGAGGTGGTTCCCCAAAGATCCGGTTTACACTTGCAGCCCCACCCTGTGTCCTAATTCCCGAATGACTGAGAGCTCTCTCCATCATTCATCTAAGCCCCAGTGCTGTGGTGCGGTGTTCTGGGGACCAACAGTTTTAATTTTTCTAGACCCCTTTGGTGGGCATGCCCCAATAAACTGTTGGCTAAGACCTTGGGTGTCTCTGCTCATGGTAAGGGGAGTTAGGGATAGGGAATCCCCTCTGCTTCCCTACAGACACGCACCCAGGGAGAGTCCCAAGTTTTCCTGGCTGCTTGTATCTGGAGGGGGTTGGAGTCATACAGCTGCTAAAGTGGATTCCACTGGGAAGGAATTCCGGCGGCCGAACTCCGGTGATATCACCTCTCTGTTATGGCGGGCCCTGGGCTCCTTTCCAGAGTGTCTGAAGGGAGGGGTTGGAATTGGTCTGTCTCTGGTTGGTTTCAGCTCCTGGTTCACTACCTCATGAAGGCCTGGCTAGAGACCTCTTCCTAGAGTCCCTGCACTGCACCTGCTGGTCCGCGACTTGGGGTCTAGCCGCGTGGTTGCTGGAGGGCGTGCGATCTCTAGCTGCCAAGTCACAGGGGCCGTGGGCAGGTGGTTGCCCGCTGGCCAGCGGTCTCTAGCTGCACAGTCTTGCAGGCAGCGGGCAGGCGGTCACCAGCGGGAGGGTGGTCGCCGAGTCGAGTCGTGCTGGTGGGTCTGGACCTCTGCGCTGAGATGAGTGGCGGAGATTCAATCGTCTAGGGCAAACTGTCACCTCCAAAAATCCTACTAATTCCCGGAAGGTCTCTCTTCAGTGGAATTTCACCAGGAGCCTCTCAATGGGTAGAATCCAAGCGTATGGACGAGTCTCTCTGACCCCATTACTGAGGAGTTACTGAAAGCGCTTCCTCTACGCCTGCTGCCATGTTGGATCTCCCTAATTCTTTTTTTTTAATTAATTTTTATTGGTGCATTATAATTATACATGATAATAAAATTTATTGTGATATAGTTGTACATGCATATAACATAAATCAGTCAGTTTTATTCCCCAGTGCCACATCTGTATTAAAGATTAAGCAGACTGACCTCAGCTGAGAACATCCTGATTATGGAGAGATGCAAGTTGCAGGTTGAGAGACAAAAACAGCTTGGGCTACGTTAGGGCCTTAGAAAAAGAGTCATTTACTTAAACTTTTGTATCTCACCTAAAATTCTCCTATTAGGTAAACCTCTTAGAGTGTATTAACAGCTTAACAGACCTCTACTATCCACCAACCCTAAAGCTAAGAAGGCTGCAACAGTCAATACCTATAAGAAAAAATTTCCATTTCTGCTACAGCTCACCTACCTACTGGCCTCACCAACATATTTCTTAAAAATATTGATTTATGACTTTTGTTCTTTGGCTATAAATTCAGGTAATCTCTTCCATGGCAGAACAAGTCATTCAGGCAACTTGAATCCATGTTTCTGTGCCACTCATACATGGTTCAGAGTAAGCTATCTTATTTTTTTAAAGTCAAGTTATTGTTTTATGTTATCATTTACAATGGAGATGGATAGTGATGATGGTTCCTTAACAATGTGAATGTATACACATAAAAAGTCACTGAATGATACACTCAAAAATGATTAAAATTATACAGTATGTACATTTTAGAATAAAAAAAATTAAGATAAAATACATATGCATATGCACATAGATAAATGGACATATAAAATGATTCTTATGGATACACACCAAAGAGCTGTCAATGGTTATCTCTAGATGAAGAAGCAAGTGACTTTACTTTCTTTTTTATAAATGTAATATCATGAAATATACACTTGGTCTTCATTCCATTTCTTGGCATGGAGCTCCTAAAATCCACAGAATCTTCAAAAGTGATGAATGACAAGTGACTTTTTGAATGCTAAGAATTGACAAAGACTAGGGCCTAATAGTGAAGTTGGCCAATGATTTAATATATAGTGCCAGTGAGAATGGAGCCTCCAGAAAAACTCAAAAAGAAAGGATTTGGAGAGTTCTTTGAGGGTGGCCTACCATACCTCATTTGATGCACCTCTTTATTTGTATCCTTTCAGATACCTTATTTTTTATTGTTTTGGTGATAATTTTTATAATAATCTGGTACATGTTTCATTAATTTTGTGAACTGCTCTAACAATTTAATAAAAGAGGGGGTTGCCAGAGAACACTAATTACTATCTGGTTGGTCATAACTGGCCTAAACTGCTGTTTGAATTGGGGAAAGCTTTTTTTTTTTCTTTTTACTTTTATTTTCTTTTTTTTTAATTGGTTGTTCAAAACATTATAAAGCTCTTGACATATAATATTTCATACATTAGATTCAAGTGGGTTATGAACTCCCATTTTTACCACAAATACAGATTGCAGAATCACATCGGTTACACATCCATATTTTTACATGATGCCATATTAGTGACTGACCTAACCCTAATTCTAATCCTCAACCTAACTCTAACCCTCAACCTAAACCTAACCTAACACTAACCCTAAACTAAAACTAATACTAATCCTAACCCTAATGTAATACTAACTCAATCCCTATCTCTAACCCTAAACCTAAATTTAAACATAACCATAACTGTAAACAAAACCCGAAGAGTAACCCTAACACAAAACCTAACCTTAACCCTAACACTAAATATAACCCTAACACTAAACCTAAACCTAACCATAACCTAACCCTAAAACTAAGACTAATACAAATTGTAACCATAACCCTAATCCAAACCCTAATTTTAATCTAACCCTAACCCTAATACTAACCGTAAACCTAACTCTAATCCTAACAATAACCCTAACACGAATTCTAAAGCTAACCTAAAACTAACATTAACCCTAATCCTAACCCTAACACTAACCATAATCCTAAACCTAATGTAACCCTAACCCTAACCCTTACACAAACACTAACCCAACCATAACCCTAACCCTTACCTAACCGTAACCCTAAACCTAACATTAATCCTAACCCTAACGCTAACATGAACCCTAAACCTAATGCTAATAATAACCCTAACATTAACCCTTACACTAATCCTAAAAAAACCCTAACCCTAACAATAACACTTACCCTAAACCTAACACTAAACCTAAAATTAACCCTAAAACTAACACTAACCATAACCCTAACACTTCATGAAACCTAAAAGTTAACCGAACACTAAACCTAACAGTAACCTTAACCCTAACCCTAACTTAAAAATAATATTATCCCTAACCTTAACCCTAACGTGAAACCTAACCCTATCTCTAACACTAAACCTAACCTTAATATTAACCCTACCAAAACATTAACCCTAACCATAACTCTAACACTAACCTAATACTAATCCTAATCCTAATCCTAACCCAAACATTAATGCTTACCAATTCTGTAGCACTAACCATAACCCTAGCATAACACAAACCTTAAAATTCACCCTAACCCTAACCCTAAACCTAAACCTAAACCTAATTGTAACTCTAACACTAACCCTAAAACTAACTCAAAATCTTACACAAATATTAATCCTAAACTTATCCCTTACCCCAACTGTAACACTAACTCTAAGCCTAACATTAACCCTAAACGTAACCCTTACACAAAGCCTAATCCTAAACCTGACATGAACCCTAAAACTAACCCTAACACTAACACTAACAGTAACCCTAAAATAACCATAACCCTAACATTAAACCTAACCCTAACCTAACACTAAAACTAACCCTAACACTAACCCTAACCCTAAATCTAATCCTGACCGTTACCTAACCCTAGTCTTTACTTACCCCTAATCTAATCCTATCCTTAACTCTTACATAACCCTAACCCCAACCATAAAACTAACACTACCGTTAACCCTAACACTAACCCTAAACCTAACCGTATCACTAATCCTAAGCTTAAGCCTAACTCTAAATCTAACACTAACCAAAACACTATCCCTAACACTAACACTAACCCTAAACTTCACCTTAACCCTAACACTAGCACTAACCCTAAAATTAACCCTAACACTATCCCTAACACTAACACTAATTCTAATGCTAATACTAACTGTAATGCTAAACCTTACCCTAACCCAAAACCATACACTAAACTTAATATTAACCCTAATTGAAACACTAACCCTATACATATCCCTAACACTAACACTATTCCTAATCCTAACTATAAACCTAAACCTAAACCTAAACCTAACAGTGACACTAAGCCTAATACTAAATTTAACCCTATCCCTATCCCTAACACTAATTCTAACCCTAACACTAACCTTAACACTATTTCCAATCCTAAGCTTAAATCTAACCATTAACTTAACACTAACCCTAAACCTAAACGTAACCCTAACACTAACCTCAACCCTAACCTTAACCCTAACAATAACCCTAAACCTAAAACTATATCTAATCCTAATACTAACTGAAGGTCTAACCCTAAACTTAACCCAAACACAAAACCTAAACCTAACCCTAACCCTAACAAAAACCGTAATCGTAACCCTAAAACTAATCCCAACCCTAACACAAAACTTAACGCTAATCCTAACACTAACCCAAATCCTAAATTTAACTGTAACCCTAACCCTAACCCTTACATTTAAACTAAGCCTAATCCTAAACTGAAAAAAAAACACTAGCCCTAACCCAATCACTAACACTAACAGTAAGCCTAATCATAAAGATAACCCTAACACTAATCATAACACTAATCCTAACCCTAACACTAACAATAACACTAACCATAACCCTAATGCTAACACTAACCGTAAACCTAACCCTAAACTTAACAATAACCCAAAACCTCACCCTAACACTAACACTAACCCTAACCCTAAGCCTAAAATAACCTTAATCCTAACACTAACCCTAAGCCTAAGTAAACATAACCCTAAACCTAACCCTAATATGAAACCTAACCACAACCCTAACCCTAACCCTGACACTAACTCTAACCTAAACCTCACCCTAACTTAACCGTAACTCTAATCCTAACCCTAACCCTAATCCTGATCCTAATACTAATCCTAAACCTAACACTTATCTTAACCCTAACCGTTAGCCTAACACTTACCAAAACCTAACACTAAGACTAACACTAACTCTAATCATAATCCTTAACCTAACCCTAATCCTTACCTTAACCCTAACCCTAACACAAACACCAACCCTAACCCTAACTCTAACCATTACCCTAACCCTAAACTTATCCAAAACAGTAACACTAACCCTAAAACTAATGGTAACCATACCCTTAATCCTAAACCTTACACTAACCCTAATCCTAATTCTAACATGAACTCTAACCCTAAACCTAACAGTAACCCTAACTGTTACCCTAATCCTAACCCTACCCATAAACCTAACCATAACACTAAACCTTATCCTAACACTAATCCTAAACTTAACCGTAAGCATAAACCTATTCTTAACCCTAACACTAACCCTAATCCTAACCTTAACCTAACTCTAAAACTTATTCAACTGTAACCCTAACTCTAACCCTAAACCAAACCCTAAACATAACCATTAACCTAACACAAACAATAACCCTAACCCTAACACTAACCTTAACACTAACCCTATCACTAACACTACAACTAACCCTTATCCTAACTCTTAAACTAACCCCAAACCTAACCCGATCTGTATCCTGAACCTCTCCATATTCTAAAATTAACCCTAAACCTAACCCTAACTAGTACCCTAACAATAACCATAACCCTTACCTAATCCTAATCCTAACGCTACTCTTAACCCTAACACTAAACCTAACCCTAAACCTAACTCTAACCCTAATCCAAACGTTACCACAACCCTAACCCTAACCAAAACTCTAAACCTAAATCTCAACCTAACACCAACCATAACCCTAACCCTAACACTAACCCTGATCCTAACCCTAATCCTACCTCTTAAACTAACCTTAACCCTAACCCAATCCCTAACCCTGATCCTCACCCTAATTTTAAATCTAACACTGAATCTAAAACTAACCAGTACCCTAACAATAAACATAAAACTTACATTATACTAAACCTAAACCTAATCCTAACCCTATCACTAACCCTAATAGTAACCCTAACATTCAACCTAACACTAACCCTAACTTTAACACTAACCCTAACCCTGACACTAACCCTAACACTAACCCTAAACCTAACCATAAGCATAAACCTAACTCTAACCCTAAGCCTACCCTTAACATTAACACTAACTCTAACTGTAAACCTAACCCTAACTCAAATCATAATCCAACCATAACCATAACCCTAACACTAATCCTATCCTTAACCCTAACCTTAACACTTACCTAACCTAAACCCTATCCCTAACCCAATCATTAACACTAACCCTAACCCTAACCCTTACCCTAACACTAAATTTAAACCTAACACTAACTCTAACATTAACCCTAACACTAACACTAACACAAACCCTAACCCTATCCCTAACTCTAACCCTAATCCTAACCCTAATCCTATCCCTTACACTAACTCTGTCCCTAACACTAAACCTAACCCTAATTTTAAGCATAATACTAACCCTAACCACAACACTTACTCTAACCACCAACCCTAACCATAAAACCAACATTAACCCTAACCTTAACCATTACCCTAACCATATCCTTAATACTGAACCTACGCATAACCCTAACCCTTTTAACCCTAACAGAAACCCTAACCCTAAGACTAAACCTAAAAAAAAAAAAAACATTAACACTAACACTACAACTAACCCTAAAACTAACCCTAACCCTATACTTAACTCTAAAACTCACCCTAAACCTAACCCTAAATGTAACCCTAACATTTACCCTAACCTTAATTCTAATCCTTATCCTAATACTTATCATAACACTAACTCTAAACTTAACCCTCACCTTAACACTATCACTAACCCTAAAACTATTCCTAACCCTATCACTAACCATAATCCTAACCCTAACAATAGCACTAATCCTAACCCTAACCCTAACCCTAACATTAACACTAACCCTAAGCCTAAACCTAAACCTAAACCTAGCCCTAACCCTAACCCTGTCACTAATCTTAACCCAAACCCTAACACTAATCTTCAGACTAACACTAATCATAACACCCTAAACCTAACCCTAACCATAAAAGTAACTCTAAACCTATCCCTAATCCTTACAGTATAATAAACCCTAACGCTAATCCTTACACAAACACTAACACTAAACCAAACCCTAACCCTGTCCCTTATACTAATTCTAACCATAACCCTGACACTCACCGTAACCATCACCCTAACACGAACACTAATTCTAACCCTAACACTAACCATAACCCTAAACTTAACCCTAACACCAACCTTATAAATAACCCTAACCCTTACATAAACCTAACACTAACCCTAAACCTAACCTTAAACCCAACCTTAAAACTAACCCTAAACCTAACCGTAACACTAACACTTATGCAAACCATACCCTAACTCTTACATGAATCCTAAGTTTAACCCTAACCCTAACCCTAACCCTAACCCTTACACTAACCCTAAACCTAACCCTAAACCTCACACTAAATCCAACCGTAACACTAACCCTAACCCTAAACTCAATCCTAACAATAAACCTAACCCCTATCCTGCTCCTATCACTAATTCTAACCCCAAACATAACCCCAAACCTAACATTCACCCTAACCCTTAACCTAACCATATTCTTAACCCTAAACCTAACCCTAACCCTTACCCTAACACTAAACCTAACCCTAACCCTAACCCTTAGCATAAGTGTATTCTTAACCATAACCCTAACCATAACCCTAATATTAAGACTAACTCTAATACTAATCCAAACATAACCCTAATTATAACCCTAACCCAAACCCCAATCCTAAACTCAACCTAACAAAAACCATAGACCTAACCCTAACACTAACCCTGTAACTAACACCCTAACACTAACCCTAATCCTAACTCTTAAAATAATCCTAACCCTAACCAGATCCCTAACCCTGATCCTCACCCTAATTCTAAAACTAACCCTTAACATAATCCTAACCAGTACCCTAACAATAAACTTAACCCTTACCTAATACTAACTCTAAACCTAACCCTAACCTTATCACTAACCCTAACCCTAACCATAACCCTCAACTTAACACTAAACCTAACTTTAACACTAAACCAAAACCTAAACCTAACACTAACACTAAAACTCTAACACTAACACTAACAGTAACCCTATACCTACCCTTAACCTAACACTAACCCTAACCCTAAACTTAACCCTAACTCAAATTGTAATCTAACCATAACACTAAACCTAACTCTAACACAAATCCTATCTGTAACGCTAACCCTAACACATACCCTAACTTGAACCCTAAACCTAACCCAATCACTAACACTAAACCTAACCCTAAACCTTACCCTAACCATAAACCTGACCCCAACCCTAACCTAACACTAACTCTAACACAAACCCTAACCCTAACGCAAACCCTAAACCTATCCTTAACTCTAACCTAATCTGAACCCTAAGCCTAAACCTTACACTAAACCTCTCCCTAACCCTAATGCTAACATTAATTCTAACCATAAAACTAACCCTACACTAACACTTACCTATCACTAACCCTAACCATAACACACTAATCCTAACCCTAACACTAACACTAAACATAACCCTAATACTAAACCTAACCCTATCCCTAATCCTAACTCTTAACCCTAACACAAATTTTAAACCTAAGCCTAAACCTAACAAAAACACAAACCCCAACACTACCACTAACCCTAAAAGTAAACTTAACCATATACTTAACTCTAAATCTCAAATTAAACCTAACCGTAAACCTAAATTTAACATTTACTCTAACCCTCATTCTAATCCTAATCCTAACACTTACCATACACTATCTCTAACCATCACCTGAACACTAACACTAACCCTAACACTAACACTAACACTAAAACAATCAGTAACCCTGTTGCTAACCCTAACAATAACACTAACCCTAACCCTAACCCTAACATTAAAACTAACCCTAAACATAAACCTAATCCTAAACCTAACCCTCATCCTATGTGTAACCCTAAACCTAACAACAACCATAATCCTAATACAAACTCTAACACTAAACCTAACACTAACACCTACCCAAAATGTAACCTTAACACTAATCCTAACTGTAACCCTATCCCTAACCCTAACACTAACAATAACGCTAACCCTAACCCAAACCACAACACTAACCCTAAAAAAATCTCTAACCCTAAACCTAACTATAAAAATAACTCTAACCCTAAACGTAACCCTCACCCTCGCCCTAACCCTAACTCTAAATCTAACACAATCCCTAATCCTAACCCTAATACTAACCCTAACTCTGACCCTAACCTTAACTTAATCTTAACCCCAACCCTAATACTAACTTTTACCTTAACTCTAACCTAAACCTAACACTAACTCTAACACTAACGCTAACCCTTACCCTAAATCTAACCCCAAAACAAACCCTAACCCTAACAGTAACCTAACCCTAACCTAACCCTAACCCTAACCTTAACCCTAACCTGAATCCTAACCATAACTGAAACTCTACCCCTATCCGAAACCCTATCACAAACCCTAATCCTAAATGTAGCCTTAATCCTAACACTAACTCAAACCCTAATATAACTAAACAAGACACTAAGTCTAAGCCAAAACATAAAGTAAACTCTAACCTTAACACTAACCTTAACGCTAACCCTAACTCTAACACTAAACATAACCCTAACCCTTACGAAAACTGTAAACCTTACCCTAACACAAACACGTATCCTAAACTTAAACCAAAACCTAACACAAAACTTAAAACTTAACCTAACCATAACCATAACCCTAACATTAATACTAACCCTAACACTAACAGTAACCCTACCTCTAACTCTAACTCTAACCCTAATCTTAACACTAACCCTAACATTTACACCAATGCTAACCCTAACACTAACCCTAAGTCGAACTCTAATGATAACCTGAACACTAAGTATGGCCTTAACCTTATATGTAACCATAACCCTAAAACTAAATGTAACCCTAACCTGAACCTGAACATTAACCCTAACAATAACCCTAAGCCTAACAATAACCAAAACCCTTACTTCAACCTTAACCCTAATACTAACCCTAACACTAAACCTAACCCTAACACTAACCCAAACTCGAACCCTAACCATAACAGTAAACCTAACCCTAACCCTAACACTAACCCAATCCCTAAACCTAAATGTAACTCTACGCCAAATCCTAACCATAAGCCTAAATCTAACCCTAACACTATCTGTAACACAAATTATAACCCTAATCCTACATCTAAATCTAGCCATAACCCTAACACTAATCCTAATCCTAACAAAAAACCTATCACTAATCCTAACCATACCCCTAAACCTAACATTAAACATAACACAAAACCTAACACTAACCCTAATTCTAACCCTAAAAAAACTAACCCAAACCATAACCTAAATGTAACCTAATCCTAAACCTAAATCTTACCTAACCCTAAGACTAAACCTAAATATATCACTAACACTAACACTAACACTAACCCTAACCCTAAACCTAAACCTAAACCTGAACCTAACAATAAACCTAACCCTAAATCTAAACATAATCCTATTCATAACCCTAGCACTAAACCTAAACCTAATCCTAACCCAACCCCAAAACCTAATCCTAAATCTAACCCAAACCCTAACACTAACACTAACACTAACCTTTACACAAACCCTAAACCTATCTGTAACCTTAAATCTAAATCTAATCCTGTACATAACCCTAACCCTAAAACTAAACCTAACCCTAACACAACCCCTTAACCTAACCCTAAACAGAACACAAATCCTAACCCTTAACATAACACTAATCTTAACACTAACCCTAACCCTAAATCTTACTAACCCTAACTCTTAAACTAACCCTAAACTTAACCCTAACCTTTAAACTTACACTAACCCTAACACTAAACTTAACCTTAACCTTAACCCTAACCCTAAACCTAACTGTATGCCTAGCCTTAACACTAACCCTAACACTAACCCTAACCCTAACATTAACAGCAACCCTAAACTTAATCCTATACTAACCTTAAAAATATCCCTAACCCTAAGATTATCCCTAACTCTAACTCTAACACTAACACTTACCCTATCCCTAAATCTAACACTAATCCTAATACTAACCCTAACCCTAAGATGAATTGTAATCCTAAACCTAACCCTAATACTAACACTAATCCTAACCCTAACCGTAAGATGAACCATAATTCAAACCCTAAAACTAACTCTAAACCTAACGCTAACCCTTACACTAATTCTAATGCTAACCTGAACACTAACCCTAATGCAAACCTAACACTAAGACTAACCTTAAACCTAACCCTAATCCTAATTGTAACCCCAACACTAACACTACCAGTAACCTAACAATAGCATACACTAAACATAACCCTACCACTAACCCTAACCCTCACCATAATCCTATACCAAACCCTAACACTAAAACAAAAACTTGCCTTAATTCTAATTGTAACCCTAACCCTAACACCCTAATCCGAAGAGAACCCTAAAACTAACCCTAAACCTAACCTTAACTTAAACGCTAAACCTAACACTAACTCTATTCCTACAACAAAACCTAATACTAAAACTAACACTAACCCTATTCCTAAGCCTAAAACTTACCCTAAACATAATGCTAACCAAACATTAACCCTAATCCTAACACTAACCCTAACACTAAACAAAATCTATCCATAACCCTAACCCAAACACTAACCCTAACCCTTACCCTAACTGTAATCTAATCCTACACCTAACCCTAAATCTAAACCTAACCCTAAACCTGAATATAAACCTAACCCAACCCTAACACTAACCCTAACCCTAATTTAACCCTAACCCTAATTCTAACCCTAACCCCAAAACTAAACTAAACCCTAAACCTAACCCAAAAAACAAACACTAACCACAAACAAAACCTAAATCTAACCCTAACAGAAACCCTTACTCTAACCCTAACCCTAACTCAAATTCCAAACTCAAACCTAACACTATCTCTAACCATTATGATAACCCTAACTCTAAACCTAAAACTAACCATAGCCATAACCCTAAACCCCCTCCCCCCCAAAAAAAAAAACTAAACCAAACACTAAACCTATTGTTAATCCTAACCCTAACCCTAACACAAACACAAACCATAACCATAACACTAAACCTAAAACTAACCCTAAACCTAAGCCTAATGCTAAGCACAACTCTAACCTAAAGCTAACTCTAATGCTCAATGTAACACTAACCCTATCCTTAACCCTAAACCTAAATATTACACGAACCCTAACCCTAACCTTATTTTAAACCTAACTATAACCCTAACACTAACCCTAACACAAACCCTAATCCTGGTTTAGGTTAGGGTTAGGCTTATGGTTAGGTTAAGATTAGGGTTATGTGTAGGGCTAGGTTTAGAGTTCGTATTAGGGTTAGGTTAGGATTAGGGTTAGATTTGGGTTCATATTAGGGTAGGGTAAGGGTTAGTGTTAGGTTTATGATTAGGGTTAGGTTTAGACTTAGGGTTATGGTTACAGTTAGGGTTAGGTTTTGTTATAGGTTTAGGGTTAAGGTTAGGGTTAGATTTAGCGTTAGGGTTCGGTTTAGGTTTAGGTTTAGTGTTAGCATTATGTTTAGGGTTAGATTTATGGTTAAGCTTAGGGTTAGGTTTAGTGTTAACCCTAAACATAACATTAACACCAACCCTAACCCTAACACTTACACTAAAACTAACCCTAAACCTAAAACGAGCCCTAACCCTAATTCTACCATAATCCTAACCATAACCTCAATTCTGTCCCTAATCCTAACCACAACCATAACACAAACCCTAACCCAAACCATAATCCTAAACCTAACCCTAACCCTTAGCTAATCCTAACCCTAATTTTAACACTAACCCAAACACTAAACCTACACATAACCCTAACGGTAACCCTAACCATAATCCTAACCCTATCACTAACCCTAACCCTAAAACAAACACTAACTCTAATTTTAACATGAACGCTAACCCTAACACTAACACTAAACCTAATCCAACCATAACCTTAACTCTAACCCATACCCTAACCCTAACCCTCAACCTAACAAAAACCTAACCCTAACACTAACCTTAACATTATCCGTAATCCTAACCCTAACCGTAACTCTGACACTAACCCTAACCTTAATTGGAAACCTAGCCCTAACCCAAACACTAACACTAACCCTAAACCTAAACCTTACTCTAACCGTAACCCAAACCCTAACACTAACCATAACCCTAACCCTTACTCTAACACTAAACTTAACCCTAACCCTAAACCTAACAGTAATTCTAATCCTAATCCTAACTGTAACACTAACCCTAACACTAACTCTAACAGGAATACTAACTCCAAACGTATACCTTATCCAAAACCTAACACGAACTCTAATCCTAAACCTAACACTTACTCTAACCCTAATTGAACCTAACACTAATTCTAACCCTAACAAAACCCCTAACCCTAACCCTGAACCTAACACAAACCATTACCCAAACCCTAACACAGACCCTAACACTAACCGTAACACTGACCCTAAACTTAACTCTTAAACTAACCTTAACAATAACCTGATCCCTAACCCTATCCTCACCCTAATTATAAAACTAACCGTGAACCTAGTCCTAACCAGTACCCTAACAATAATCCTAACCATTTCCTAATACTAACGCTAAACCTAACCCTAAGCCTATCACTAATCCTAACTGTAAACCTAACCCTGAACCTAACACAAACCCTAAATTTAATATTAACCCTAAGCCTAACCCTAACCCTAACACTAACACTAACCTTAATCCTAAAATTAATCCTAACACTAACCCTAATCCTTCCCTTATCCCTAACCCTAACCCTAACCCTAACCCTAACCCTAACCCTAACACTAACCCTTACCCTAGTTTAACCCTAACTTTAACACTAAACCTAAAACTAACCCTAACTCTAAGCCTAACACTACCCTAATTTGAACCCTAAACATTACCCTAATGCTAAACCTAACAATAAACCTATCCTTAACCCTAACCCTAAATATAACACTAACCCTAACCTTAACCATAACCCTAACCTTAACCCTAACCCAAATTTAAACCTAACTATAACCCTAACACTAAACCTAACATAAACCCTAACTCTAACCCTAACACTAACCCTAATCCAACCCTAACCCTAACCATAAAACGAACCCTAACCCTAAAACTAACCCTAACACTAATCCTAATGCAAACACTAACACTAAAACTAACCCTACCCCTAACACTAATTCTACCTTTAAATCTAATATAGCACTAAACCTAACAGTAACCCTAACCCCAACAAAAACACTAATTCTTATCTTAACCAAAACCCTAAATGTAACCCTAATCCTCTCTGTAACCATAACACTAACCTAACCCTAACCATAACTTAAATCCTAACCCTAATCATAAAAAACCCTAACCCTAACCCTAACACTAACCCTAACTCTAAATCCAACCCTAACTTTAAAACTAACCCTAATCCTAATTCTAACCCCTACACTAATCCTAATCCTAATCCTAACCCTTAACCTAACCCTATATCAAACCATAACCATAAGCATAAAATTATCCCTAACAATAACTCTTAACCATTCACTAACCCTAACTTTATCCTTAACCCTAACCCTAACTCAAATATAAAATCAAACCTAAACCTAACCCTAACTCTAACACTCACACTAAACCTAACACTTAAATGTACCCTTACCCTAACCCTAACACTTACCCTAACCATAGACATAACCCTAACCCTAACACTAACAGTAACCCAAAACTTATTCCTATCCCTAACCCTAACACTAAGCATAACCATAAATCTCATCCTAACACTATCCCTAACACTAATTCTAATGCAAAGTTTAACACTAACAATAACCCTAACTCAAAACCTACTCCTAACCGTAAACCTAGCCCTAACCCTATATCAAACCCTAACCCTAACCCTAACAATAACACTAACCCTAACCTGTACTCTAACACTAAACCTAACCCAAACCCTAAAAATAACCCTAAGCCCAACCATAACCCTAAAAATAACCCTAAACCTAACACTAACCCTAAAACTAACCATAAACATATCCCTGAACCTAACACCACACCTAATCCTAACCATAAACGTAACCCTAACACTAACCCTAATCCTAAACTTAATCATAATATTAATCCTAACTCTAACTCCAGCCCTACCACTATGACCAACCTTAACCCTAACCATAATACTAACGTTAACCCTAAACCTAAATCTAACACTAACTCCAAACCTAACACTAACCCTAAAGCTAACATTAACCCTAACACTAACACTAACCCTTACTCTAACCATAGCAGAAAACCGAACACTACCCTAAGGCAAAACCTAACAATAACACTAATCCTAACACTAACTCTAATCATAAAGGCAATCCTAAAACTAACACTAACCCTAACCATAACCATAATACAAACTTTAACCCAAATCTAACACTAAACCTAACCCTAAACCTTACCCCAACACTAATCCTAAAACTAAACCTATAATTAACACTAATCCTAACTGTAAAACTAAACCTAAAAATAACCCTAACCCTAAAAACCCTAACATTAAACCTAATCCTAAAAATAACCTTAACCCACACCCTAACACTATCACTAACCCTAACCCTAACCTTAAACCTAACCGTAATGTTTAACCTAACCCTAAATCTTACCCTAATTTGAACACTAACATTAACCCTAACCACAACACTAATCCTAACACTGAATCTAAACATAACCATAACCCTAACCCTAACACTACACCTAATCCTAACACTATCACTAAAACTAAACCTAAACCTAATTATAATGCTAATGCTAACACTAAATCTAAACCTAAACCTAAGGCTAACACTAACACTAACCCTATTCCTAAACCTAACCCTAAACATAACACTAATCCTCACCCTAACACTAACCCTAACACTAAACGTAAACCTATCCCTAACCCTAACAATATTGCTAAAACTAACTTTAACTCTAACAATAACATGAACCCTAAACCTAACCCAAAGCCTAACCCCAACATGAACCCTATCCTAACCCTAACACTAACCATAACCCTAGCCCTAACACTACTCCTAAAACTAATCCTAAAACTAACATTAACCCTAACCCAAACTTAACCCTAACCCTAAAAATAATCATAACACTAACCCTATAGCAAACCTAAAACTAACACTAACCCTAACCCTAACAATAATTTTACCTCAAAACCTAACCTAACACTTACTATAATTCTAAACCTAACCATTAACCGAACCCAAACACTAACCCTAAACCTAACCGTTACCAGAACCCTAACAGTAACCCTAATTTTAACCCTAACCCTAAACCTAAGGCTAACCCTAAACCTAACACTAATGGTAACCCTAACACTAAACCTAAACTGAACTGAACCCTAATAATAATCCAAAACCAAACCCAAACCCTAACACCAACCCTAACCATAATCTTAACCCTAAAACTAGTCCTAACCCTAACCCTAACCCTAATGCTAACCCTAACCGTAATCCAAATCCTATTCTAACACTAACCCTAACACAAATCCTAAACCTAACCATAACACGAAACATAACCGTAACCGTAACCCTAACCGTAACCGTAACCCTAACCCTAACACTAACCATAAACTGAAGACAAATTCTAACTGAAACCATAATTCTAAACTTAACCTAATTGTAACCCTGTTAACTAACCCTAACCCTAAACCTAAACCTAACCATAAACCTAACACTAACCCTTACTCCAAACCTAAGCCTTTCATTGACCCTAAACTTAAAGGTAACCCTAACCTTAAACCTAACCCCAAACCTAAACCTAAACATAACACTAACAGTAACCTTAACCGTAACTCTAACACTTACCCTAACCCTAACGTAACCCTAATTCTAACACTAATCCTATAAAGAACCCTAACCCTAAACCTAAATCTAACCCTAAATTTAACCCTAACATTTAGCCTAAAACTAACCCTAAACCTAACTCTTAAACTAACCCTAACACTTAACCTAACACTAATCCTAAACCTTACCCTAACACTAACCATAAACTTTAACCAAACTCTAAGTCTAACCCTAACCCTAACACTAAACCTAACTCTTAAACTAACCCTAGCACTTAACATAACTCAAATCGTAACCCTTAGCATAAGACTAACTTTAACCATAACCCTAACTCTAACATTTACCCTAAGACTAACAATATCTCTATTTGTTACACTAAACCTAAACCTAACCCTAACACTAACACTTGCCCTAATCCCTTTCCTGAAGCTAACACTAACCCTAACTCTAACCATAAATATAAAACTAACCCTAAACCTAAAACTAACCATAACACTAACCCTAACTTTAACAATAACAATAACCCTAACCTTAACCCTAAGATGAACTGGAAAACTAAACCTAAATGTAACCCTAATCCTATCCCTAACCCAATCAATAACACTAATCCTAACCCTAACACTAACCCTAACACTAAAACTAATCACAACACTAACCCTAAACCTAACACTAACCCTAATGCAAACCCTAAGTCTAACACCTACCCTTACACTAAACCTAATCCTAACCGTAACCCTAACACTAACACAAACCCTAAACTTAACCCTAACACAAATCCCTACCCTAAACCTAACACTAAATCTAACCCTAACCCTAACACTAAACCTAACACTAATCCTAAACCTAACCCTTATCTTAAATGTAACCATAACCTTAACACTAACCCTAAAGCTAACACAAACCCTGACACTAACCCTATCACTAACCCTAAAGCTAACTTTAACTTAAAGCCTAACCCTAACACTATCCCTAACGCTAACCCTAAACCTAGTGGTAAACCTAATTCTCAACCATACCTAACCCTAAAACTTACCACAACCCGAACAATAAACCTATCTCTAAACCTAACAATAAACCTAAATCTTACACCAAACATAACACTTATCATAAACCTAACACTAACACTAACTCTTACCTTAACACTAAGCCTAAAACTAAACCTAAGCCTAATCCAAAGCTAACCCTAACTCTAACCCTAATGCTAACACTAACACTAACCCTAACCTTAAACCTAAATCTAAATATTACACTAAACCTAACCCTAACCCTAACCCTAATCCTAATACTAATCCTAAACCAAACCCTAACACTAACCCTAACCCAATATGAAACCTAACCCTAACACTAAAACTAACCCTAACACTAACCCTATCACTAATTCTAAACCTAATGCTAACCCTAAAAATAAACCTAACCCTAACCCTAAACTTAACCCTAACACTAACCCTAACCCTAACCATAATCATAACACTAACACTAAATCTAAACCTAACCCTAACACTAACCCTACACCTATTCATAAACCTTACACTATACCTAACCATAACCCTAACATGAACTGTAACCATAACCCTAACCTTAACCCAAACCCTAACACTAACACTAACCCTAATCTCGTCTCACATACTAAACCTAACCAAAGCCTAACACTAAACTAATCTTCAAATTAACCGTAACCCGAAAAATAACCCTATCTTTAATGTAAACCACAACACTAACCCTAAGACAAAACGTAACCCTAACCATTACCCTAAATGTAACACTAACCCTAACCCTATCACTAACCCTAAAACTAACCTCAATCTTAACCCTAATGATAAACCTAACTCTAACCCTAAAACTAACCCAAACGCTAACCCTAAATTTAATCTAACACTTACCATAAACCTAAACCTAACACAAATGCTATCACTAACGTTAACCTAACACAAAACCTATAACTAACCATAACACTAACATGAACCCTAACCTTAAACCTAACACTAAAACTAACACTAACCCTAACCATATCAATAATCCTAAACCTAATGCTAACCCTAACACTACCCTAAAACATACACTAACCGTAATATTAACCCTAAACCTAACCCTAACACAAACCTTAACTAACCCTAACACAAACCCTAGCTCTAAACTTAACACTAACTCAAACCCTAACCCTAACTCTCACAAAAACACTAAACCTCTCCCTAACCCTAACCCTATTGCTAAACCTAACACTAACCCTAACTAGAACACTAACACTAACTTTAACCATAACTCTAAAATGAATCCTAACCCTAATTCTAACACTAAAACTAAACCTAACCCTAACCCTATCACTAATTCTAAACCTAATGCTAACATTAACACTAACCCTAACACAAAACCTATCCCTAATACTTACCCAAACCCTAACCCTAACCCTAATGCAAACCCTAACACTAACCCTAATCCTACTATTCACCCTAATCCTACCCATAAACCTTCTAACACTTACCCTTAATACAAACATAAGAAAAAACCTTAACCTCAACCTAAAACTAACTATAAACCTAAACCTAACCCTAACACTAACCCTAATCTTAACCCGAACCCTATCTGAACCCTAATTGTTAACCTATACCTAAACCTTACCCTAATCTGAACACTAACACTAATTCTAACTTTAACCATAACACTAACACTAAGAGAAAACCTAACCCTAAACATAACCCTAAATGTAACCCTAACCCTAATCCTATCACTAATCCTAAAACTAACCCTAATCCTAACCCTATTGTTAACCCTAAATCTAACCCTAAACCTAACACAAACCCTAAGTCTTACACTAATCTTAACTCTAACCCTAAGACTAACCCTATCCCTTATCCTAATACTAACCCCAACACTAAACTAACCCTAACCATAACACAAATCCACGCCCTAAATCCAACCATTGCACTAATGCTAAGCCTAACCCTAACCCTAATGCTAATCCTAACACTAACACTATACCTATCCCTAATGCTAACCCTAACACTAAAACTAACCCTAACACAACCCTAACACTAACCCTAACCCTAACCCAAACCCTAACACTAGCCATAACTGTAAAATTTATTCTAACACTAACCCTAATCCTAAACCTAACGCTAATCCTACCCAAAATTCCAACCATAATTCTAACCCTAAACCTAACACAAACCCTAACCCTAACCATAACACTAAAGTTAATCCTAACCCTAACTCTAACCCTTATATTAACACTAACTAAAACCCTAACACAAACACTAAACCTAACAATCACCCTAACTCTAACACTCACCCTAACCTTAACCTTAACATTAACACGAACCATACACCTATCTCTAACAATAATTTTAATCATAAACCTAACCCTAACAGTAAGCGTAACCCTAATTCTAACAAAAAACCTAACACTAACCCTAACCCTAAACCTAAACCTAACACTAAACCTAACCCGAACCCTAACACTAACACTAACCCTATCTCTAACATTAACACTAACTCTAACCATAACTCTAACACTAAACCTAACCCTAAACATTACCCTAACACTAATCGTAACCCTAACACCAAACCTAAAACTAACTTTAACCCAAACCCCTACCCTAATATTAATCCTAACCCCAAACCTTACCCTAATTTATCACAAATTCTAACCCTAAGTCTAAGCCTAACCCTAACACTAAATCCTAACACTAACCCTCACCCTAACCCTAACTCTTACAGTAACCCTAACACTAACCCTCATCCTAAACCTAACAGTAAACTTAAACCCAACTCTAATCTTATCACTAATTGTAACCATAACCATAATCTTAAACATAACACAAACCCAGACTCAAACTCTAACACTCAACCTAATACTAACCCTAAACCTAACTCTAACCCTAACTTTAAAATTAACCCTAAACTGAATCCTAAACCTAAAACTAATCCTAACCCTAACCTTAACCCTAATTCTTAGCCTTAAACTAACTCTAACCCAAACCCTAAAACTAACACTAATCCTAACCCTAACCCTAACCATAACCATAAACCTAATCCTAACCCTAAACCTAACACTACCTCTAAACCTTACCCTAACACTAACACTATACTTAACACTAAACCTAACCCTGACCAAAACACTAACACTAAACCTAACCCTAACCCTAACCCTAACACTCACGCTAACCCTAACCCTAACCCTAACACTAAGATTAAACTTATCCCTAACACTAAACCTAACCCCCAACCTAACCCTAACCTTAACAGTAACCCTAACACTAACTCTAATGCAAAATTAAACACTAACATTAACCCTAAGCCTAACGCTAATTGCAACTGTAACCCTAGCCCTAACAATAACCATAAACCTAACCCTAACCCAATCCATAAATCTAACCTTAACACTAACCCTATCCCTAACCCTTACCCTTACACTAACCCTAACCCTAACACTCACCCTAACCCTAACCCTAACACTAACCTAAACCAAACCCTAAACCTAACACTACCTCTAAACCTTACCCTAACCCTAAGAGAAAACCTAAACCTATTCTTAAAACTAACACTATCCCTAACCCTAACCCTAACAATAACACTAATCCTAAACTTAAACCTAACCCTAATTTTAACATTAACCCTAACCCTAACCCTAACACTAAGATGAACTTTAACCATAAACCTAACACTAAACCTAACCCTAACACTATCGATAACTCTAACCCTAAGACTAACCCTAACCCTAACACAAACCCTAACACTAACACGAATCCTAACACTAACTCTAAGCCTAATGGTAAACCTAAAACTGTCCCTAACCCTAATCCTAACACAAACCATAACCAAAACCCTAACACTATACCTAACCCTAAACCTAATCCTAACACTCATTCAAACACTAACTCTAAAGCTAACTCTAATGGTAACCCAATCACTAACCATATACTTAATCCTAACACTAACCATAACACTAACTGTAACCCTAATCTTAACACTATCATTAACCCTAAACCTATCTCTAAATATAACACTATTGGTAACCCGAACTCTAACCCTAACACTAACCCTAATGCAAACCCTAACACAAACATTAAGCCTAACCCTAATACTAATCATTCCTATAACCCTAACCAAACACTAAACCTAAACCTAACCCTAACATAAACCTTAAACTTAACCCTAAAACTAACTCTAACACTAACACTAAACCTAACAATAAACCAAACCTAAAACTAACCATAGCCATAACTGTAACTCTAACACAAACATTAACCCTAACACTAAAACAAATCCTAAGGCTATCCCAAACCCTAACCCTAACACAAATACTAACACTAACATTAACAATAACCCTAACCCTAACACAAATCTTAACCTTAACCGTAACCCTAACCCTAACACTAACTCTAAACCTAAACCTAAGCATATCCTTAACCCAAACCCTAACCGTAACCCTAACCTTAACACTATCACTAATCCTAAACATAATGCTAACCCTCAAACTAACCCTAACACAAACCCTATCCCTTATACTAACCCTAAACCTACACCTAGCTGTAACCGTAACTCTAACCCTTACCCTAACCCTAACCCTAACACAAACCCTAACCCAAACCATAACCCTAAAACTAACCCAATCCTAACCCTAACCCTTAACAAACCTTAACTGTAACCCTAACACTAACCCTAATATTAACCCTAACCTGAAACCTTACCCTATCACTAACCCAATCCCTAAACCTAAACCGAACAGTAACTCTAACCCTAATCCTAACATTAACCCTAACTCTAATCCTAACACTAAACCTAAGCCTTACCATAACACTAATTCTAACCCTAAACATAACCTTAACACTAACTCTAACTCTAACCCTAAACTTTAATCTAACCGTAGACCTATCTGTAATACTAACCATAAACCTAACCCTAACAAAAAATCTAACCATAACCCTAACCCTAACACAAACCCTAACACTAACACGAATCCTAATCCTAACTTTAAAACTAACCCTAACACTGACCTTAATCCTATCCATAACCCTAATACTAAAGCTTACCCTAACCATAACCCTAAACCTTACCCTTAACCTAACACTAACCCTAACACTAACCCTAAATCTAACAATAATCCTAACCCCAAACATCACCCTAACCCTAACTTTAACCTTAACCCTTACCTTCAACCTAACCCTAACCCTAACAAAAACCCTATGCCTAATCTTAAAGCTAACACTAACCCTAAACCAACCATAACCCTATGAATAATCCTAAACCTAACCCTAAACCTAAACATAATACTAACCCTAACCATAACCGTAAAAATAAACCTAAACCTGTTCCTAAACCTATCACCATTTCTCACACTATCTGTAACCCTAACACTAACACTAATCCTAAACCTAAGCTTAACCCTAACACTAACCCTAACTGTAACACAAACCCTAACACTAACCTGAAAACTAACCTTAAAACTAACCCTAATGCTTATTTTAAACCTAAACCTGACACTTACACTAATCCTAACACAAACCCTAACATTAACCCTAACTTTAACCCAAACCCTAATCCTAACACTATCACTAACCCTATCCCTAAACCTAATCTTAACCGTAACAATAACCCTTACCCTAACCATAACACTAAACCTCAACTTTTCCCTAATTAAACTATTGCTAACCCTAAACCTAACCCTAACACTAACACGAAAACTAACCATAACCCTATCCATAACCCTAACCCTAACTCGAACCCTAATCCTAACTTTAATACTAACCCTAAACCAAACCATAACCCAAACACTAATCCTAACACTAACCCTAACCCTAACCCTAACACAAGCTCTAACTGTAATCCTAACACTAACACTAACCCTAACCCTCACACTAACCCTAACACAAACTCTAACCTTAACCCTAACAAAACTGTAATACTAACTTTAAAACTAACCCTATCACTAACCCTAGTCAAGCCCAAACACTAACACTAACTGTAACCCTAACCCTAATCCTATATGTAACCCTATTCTAACAATTACCGTAACCCTAACACAACCCACCCTAACCCTAACACTAACCATATACTTACTGTAACCCTAACACTAACCCTAACCCTAATCCTAAATTTAACACTAAACCTATCTCAAACCCTAAACCTAACACAAATTCTAAACCTAACACTAACACAAACACTAACCCTAAACCTAACATTAATCCTAACCCTAAACCTAACACTAATTCTAACGTTAACCATAACCCTGACCCTAAACCTAACTCTAACCCTAACCCTAACCCTCAACCTAACCCTAACTCTAAAGCTAGCCCTAAACTTAAACCTAATCCCACCTGTAACCCTAACCCTAACTCTAACCCTAAACCTAACAAAACCCTAAGTCCAACCCTAACCCTAACACTAAGACAAACATTAACCCTAACCCTAACACTAACCCTAACCCTACTTCTAACCCTAACTCTAACAATTACCCTAAACATAAACTTAAACCTAACTCTAAACATAACAATAAACCTAAGCCTAACCCTAACCCTAACACTAAACCTAAGCCTAACCATAACCCTAATTCTAACCCTAATCCTAACACTGAACCTAATCATAAACATAAACCTAATCCTAAATCTAACCCTAACACTAACTTTAACACTAACTCTAAACTAAACATTAAGTCTAACACTAACACTAACACTATCCCTAACCCTAACCCTAATACAACCTGAACATAAACACTAACACTTACCCAAACCCTAAAACTAATCCTAACAGTAACCTTAACCATAACACTAACCCTAACCATAAACCCAACCTAACGCTAATTCTAACTGTAATCCCAAATTTAACCCTAACCCTAACATTAACACTAACTTAAACCTTAAAACAAACACTAACCCTAACCCTAATTCTAACCCTAAAACTAACCCTAACACTAACCCTAACCCTAACTCTAACCCTAAACGTAACCCTAACACTAACCCTAACCCTAAACCTAACCATAAACCTAACCGTAATCCTAACCCTAACACTGACCCTAACTCTAAACCTAATCCTATCACAAAACCTAATTGTAACCCTAAACCTAAACCTAACACTAACCATAACCCTAAGCCAAACACTAACCCTAACGGTAACCCTAAATCTAACACTAACTGTAACACTTATCCCAACCCTAATCCTAACC